>NW_012139636.1:890769-901593 GCF_000956105.1 Propithecus coquereli
TGGGACTACAGGCATGTGCCACCATGCCCAGCTAATTTTTCTATATATTTTTAGTTGTCCGATTAATTTCTTTCTATTTTTTAGTAGAGACGGGGTCTCGCTCTTGCTCAGGCTGGTCTCGAACTCCTGAGCTCAAACAACGGCCCGCCTCGGTCTCCCAGAATGCTAGGATTACAGGCGTGAGCCACTGCGCCCGGCCTAGGAAGGGGCCCAGCTTTGAGTTAAGCTCTGAGACCTCAGTGCGAGTCTTGCTTTGCTTTAGGTTCTACATAGAGCTGTTCTCCTCCATTAACCGTGAGTTCCCTGCAGTTAATCTCCATTCATGAATTCACCACTCATCAGTAATACTCTATTAACATGACCATGTTTGCACAGGAAGCCATACTTTCAAAATGCTCAATGATAATGTATAATTTAGTACTTTTCTCCCAAATCTTTTTATTCCTATCAAGTCCAACCACTAAACTTGTCAAAATATGGTTTTCTCAACTTTTTAATGTTAATGGCTTTATTATGGTAGAAACATCCATGGACAGAAAGTCAAGAAACTGGATCCACCAACTCTCCATGGGTGTCTGTTGGGATGCTTTTGGTTGCCAGTGACAGAAGAGCCAACTCCAGCTGTGTCAACAGTGGAGGAAATGTGTTGGCCGAGCACCGAGTCCTAGATGGACCTGCCCATTCGTCAGCCAATCCAGCACCTCTGGAGCAGAGGATGGGGTCAGTCCCACCCACACCACAAGGCTGGGAAATTTGGGGTGCTGTTGGCAAGGAAGAGGAAGATAGACGTGGGAGATGAAATGACAACTTGCATTCCAACATGTGGCCCTGTCACTTCACTTCTCTGGGCCTCAGTTGCTTTGTTAAATTGGGGGCTCGTATGACACTATTATTAAAATCCTTCCTAAGATGAACCTCTTAGATTTTATTTTCTTTTTAAATTAACTGGTTTTTGTAATGAATAAACACAACTTTTCTGGCCAGTGCTATAAAGCTGAGAATGTCATTAGTAAATAAATAGCTCTGTTTAGATTAAATGGTAAGTCAGGGCAGTCGGCATCAGTAACTTTCTTCCTACCCATGAGTTTCTAGATTTTGACCAAGAAAAATCAGTGATACAGGGTGTGAGGGGGCGCGCCCCAGAAAACAGAGTCTGTAAAACCCGCTGTGCTTAGTGAATGTGCCTTCTGCGCAGCCAGCACAACTCGGTTGTGCATTCAGAGGAGATCCAGGGAGGCCTGAGCAGGGCTTCTCTTCGCTGCCATAACCATCGGGGGCTTTGCTGTCAGGCTGGTGTCACACGGAAGCTGTGAGAGGTTTAATTTGGATTCAGAGGGAGCTGGCATTGGCAGAGGCCAGAGTTACTGTAAATGGCAGTGGAATCAGATCCCTGTGGATAGCTGAGGGTTTCTCAAGAATGAAACCACAGACCTCAGCCTTCTACTTTGTCCACTTTTTATGGAGCCTTTGGCTAGTCTTGCGATGAGATTCTAGATCTGGCACCAGGAAAGCTTTCCAGGAAGCATCTAGGGGTGGTTTGTGAGGGAACGAAGGCTTTGGCGGTGGTGCTGGAGTCTATTTGGAAGTGAGACAGAGGTGAAGGCAACGTGGGTGCAGGAGGTGGCAGGGAGCTCAGGGGGCACGTGTCCACGTCCTGCGTAGAGCCAAGGCTGGGCCAAGGCTCCCAGCGCCCATGGGCATTGGGCTGCCGTAGTGAGAGAGTCACACCCTCCTGTCTAGGATGCATGAGGGGAAAGTTAATCTGATTAGCAGCACCGTCAGTGCGTTTTCATCATGGTCGGCTAATTTTTCAGTGAGTTATATTTACAGAACTGGCAACGGTTGAACTGTCCCTTTATCTAATTCTCTGTAGTATGGCTTTTGGAAAATAGTTCTGATGTGGTCAATAGTGTTTCTAAACTGGCATACAATAACCACCTGAGTGCAAGGAACAAGAGAAATTGTTTGAAAATGGTTTCTAGTCAAATGTCTGTGCTTTGGAGGCTATGGCTTAAGTGAAACCATCAGACCTTTGTCCTTGCAGTAGTAAGATATTGAAAGAGGGTTTATTTGGTGGATTGTGGGGTAGGGTGAGGATTGGAGAAACAGTAGATTGTTCTATGAGTTGCCAAACGGGACACTTTTACAGCTGCTCATTCCTTCCGAGGATCCAGATGGGAGGTGGGGACAAGCTTGGAGCTTCAGGCCTGTCCTCTGGAGTTGTCCACTGTCATGAGCTTTTAAAAAAAATCTTTATGTTTTAAGGTTCAGATAAGAACAGTGCCCTGAATATTTTGGTGTTTTGTAGACATGTTTGTCCATGCAATGAATGTGTGCATTTTTACGTGAACATCAGCAGCTAAGAGAGCAGAAACGATGTCTATGTTTCGTAGCCCGTTTGAAAATGCTATGCAAAACCCAAACCAAACAAATATGGGGGAAAAAAATCCTGTGAAGAAGAAGGTAGATTACCAGCAGCAAGTTACATTCTACAGTCTGCAATCTTGGAGAATATCAATAGAGAGGAGGTTGTAAAGTCAAGAGGGTGGGCTCTGCAGGCCAAAGAGACTTGGGGTCTTAACTTTTCATCTCTCCTCTGGCAAATGACTTAACTTCTTAAGCCTCAGTGTCCTTATCTGTAAGTGAGGATGACAGCACCTACCTTGTAAGGGTAGTGGAAGGATAAAATAAATAATGCAGGTAAAGCTCTTGGCATGGTGCCTGGCCTGTGGGAAGCATTTGAGCACTTTTGTTGTTATGTATGTTTTATAAGTCTTTGGATTGCAGTAATTGGGTTCTTGGCGTTCATTGTTTTGACTGTTGTTGTTTGGGTGCCTTGAAGATCCTCGGGCAAAATTGACATCACCTTTGGTCCTCCTTAGGCACATTAGGAACAGAGTGGTGTTTGGACTATCTCTGGACATGCCAGGTCTCCCACCAATAAAGGCAGAGGTGAACTCTGCCTGTCAGACACATTGCTAGTAAAGATTGGATGCACGGCTCAGTTTCAAAGCAATATTCTGTCCACAACCTTCCACAGAGAGGTGACAGAAATCCAGTTTGTGGAGAGTTCCAGAACCACTGAAACTTCAACATGATGCCATTTAAGTCTTTTCCATTTCTGTGGCTGGAATTGGGTTTTTACATCACACATTTGATTAAAACACACACACACACACACACACACACACCCCATCATGCATATGTAGAGGGAGGAGGTAGATAGGAAATCTCTGTACCCCCTGTTCCATTTTGTTGTGAACCTAGAACTGCTCTCAAAAATAAACTCTACCAAAACAAAACAACTGCAAGGATCCTGGGCAGAGGATTGAAAGAATGGCTTCTTACTAGGTACAGATACATGGGTAAAAAACGTGCTAAACACGTGGAGACCAACCAGATTGCAGTCGGTAGGTGGCAAAGTACTTTCCTATAAATATTGCAAGACTCCTCTTTCTCTACTTTAAAAAAAATTGCTTTGCATTGCAGACAACAGAAATGACTGGACAAGCCTTTAGTTCATGTGCAAGAAACTGTGAAAACAATGTGAAAGATTTTCCTTAAATGGAGACGGAGCTTGGCCCAGTCTCAGGAAGAAGTTAAAGCTGGGGTCTTCATTTGCCTTCCACGCATTATTTCTCAGACCTTTACCAAGATCCCCCGCCCAAGATCATTCATTTTCCCCCCACAGGCTTGAGGTGTGTGCCCGGCACCATTCGGCTTCAAACTTTTCTGCTTTCACTTTTGGTTAGTCAGAACCTCCATCTGGTGTTATTTGAATATGAGTGTTTTCTGTGGCTTTTCTGTGGCTCCTTTTCAAAGTATTCAAAGTAATTTAAAAATACATGATGTTCAGCGATCTGACCAAGAGCTAATGTAAGTACTTACTCGGGGACGATTTAAAAAAAAAAAAAATCTATTAAACAGATTTGAAACTCTTAACTCTTACGATGTCTTGGAAATAGATACTGATTTAAAAAAAAAAAGATTTGAAAAATATGGGACTACTTGCCACCCAGTCATAATGCTTTTAGTAGCGACAGTAGTAGCAAATAGCACAGTTTATAAAAACAGAAGAGCTAAAATTCTTTATTTAATATTAAACAGGAAACTGAAAGTAGTCTATAGCAACGTGGGGGGTTTTCAACAAATCTGCTGCTGTGTTTATCTGTGCCGAAAAAGCCTAACGGAGACATTCCTTCTTTCATTGGCATAGGATTGTAAGTTTTACTGAAAATCTTAACCAAAACATGACCACCGTAAGCAGGTTCTGTATTATAAGGTTTTGAAGCAACCTGTTTCCACTAGAACCAAAGAAAATTTGGAAGCAAATTGAAAAGCTCTCAAAGAGTGGAAAACGCTTTGCACTTTTATTTTGCCTTTGTGCATTGCTGTCACTCGTCCAACACGTGCATATGAATATTCTTGCTGAAGACCTGGGCTTCATTTTAAGGTCAGCCTTCAATTTCTAGAGAATATAATTTGCTGCTATTTTTAGAGCCTCATGATTGCTCGTAATAACTAATGGAAAAAACTCAAAAGAGAAATAAATGTGTAACAGCTGTGTCTGCTTAAACTTGATTAAAGGCAGTAAAAAAAAGTAAACAGAAGAATGAATGTGACAATAGACGAGGGAGAGACAAGTATCCCTCTCATTGTGAAAAGTTTTACAGACATAACTCGCTCCACTTCGGAAGGCCGGCGGTGTCTGTGTTTAAAGTTTACTTTACTGTTTGTCTTGAGTGGGATCAGTGTTGTAGTGAATAATTTATAGCCAGCATGAATGAGCTCATTAGTCACCTTTTCAGACTTTAAATGAGTTTTGTGGTTGTCATTACTCGAGCCTTCTGTTCAGCCGCCGAGCAAAATGACAGTTTGGCAGTTGGCTGCCTTGTTGTCGGGGCCGCCTGTTCCCCTTCAGGTCTGTGTTGGCTTTTGTGTTTCATTGAAACCTTCCCTTGCTAACCCTGCACTGGTCCAGGAATTCTCACACTTCAGATGCCTTTTGCACCCCAAGTTTACATGAGAAGATTTTCGGGGATTAAAAAAAAAAAATCTTTCAGTTGTGTCTGCCGCAGAAAATGAAGTGTATGAAATGAATGTTTTCCAGCAACTCCTGGGTATTATTCCTTTTGTGCTTGGTTTGATATTCAAGTTACTCAGAAGCAAAAGGCAAGTCAGGGAGTTGTGAAGCGGCTGAGCCAGCTCTCCGTGGTGGGAGGCATTTTAGGCGGGGGATGCCGTGGGAGTCTGGAGGGAGATGCACGTTTCCGAGTAGGTTTGTGACGTTTCGATTCTGAACATCAATGTGATGTGGATGAAGAAACTTGCTATGGCAGATCTGCAGGGCCAGAGAAAACCACATTGTTCCCACAAAGGGGTTGACGAGATGACGGTTCAAGACCCCAGCCAACGAACCGAGGACCAGGATCAATGGGAATGGCCATTACCTCTTCGCCATCTCTCCTTCTCCCCAGTCTGAATCACCACGAGAAAGGGAACTGTTGCAGCTGCCTCCTCACCGTGCCCTTGGAGACTTGCCTGGGAGGCTGGTATGTGGGGAAGACGAGCCTGCACGTGCCAGGAGCAGGTGGGATTTCTTTGGAACGGATGTCATGAAGTTCATCTCTCCCTTCGAACCTGGCCTGGACAGCCTCCAGAGAGCTCTGACATTCACTCCCCGGGACTGGACTCCATCCGGAAGTCCAGGACGCTGTGGCATGCCCACCTTGGTCCTTGGGTAGCCTGTGCATACACTCATGGTGCATGGATGCTTGCCCGTGGTGTCTCAGCCAAGTGCCTGGACCCCTGCTCTGAGGTCTCTCTGACGTTTGCTGTGAGCAACAGGCACTCATGGCTGCCATCACCAACGTGGGCAGCACCCCCTTCCGGGATCCATATTGTTAGACAGCTGGCCCAGCACTGTGTGAGGCATGTAGGAAAGATGCTCCGTATTCCTCTCTGGAAGAAATGCCAACTTAAAAAGGACGCCTGGTTGTTTGGGGGCCAAGTCTTTGAAACCAGTCAGAGTCACATGTCTTTGAGTACAGAGAAATGAAGCGCTGTTGAACGTACCCACAGACAGAGCTTCAGCGACTCATTTGGCTACTTCCTTTCCAGCCCCCACTCCTTGTGCGACCGAGCACTTGCGTACAGTCATGCCTCACGATCTAGGGGCGTGTTTTGCTTGCACCTGAATTTCAGTACTAAAGGCACAAGACAGACTATTTTAGGAAGGAGTGGCAGTTTCAAAGCAGAAGAGTGTTGGTGAACTTCACTATCCAATGGAGAAGAGACAACAGGTTTGGCAATTAGGTTGAATAAGTTGCTAATCTCCAAAAAAGAACTTTGTACAGCAGGGAAGTATGTGGATAATATTTTAATCCATGTACTGTTTCCCACAGAGTTCATCAAATTTGGAGCTTTTACTTTGTTTTAAAAAGACCATAATAGAGAGAAGAATTGATTGTTTTCTTTCACATCTCTCTGAAAAAGTAAAATAAGGGAAGTTATTTCTTGGCATGGGGAGGACTTTGGCAGACTTAGCCACCGAAACCCATGAGACTGTGGTACTTGGTGTACTCACTGAAGAGAAGAAAACAATAAAATCTCTTAAAAACGTTGGAGGAAGAAAATATTGATGGTGCTACTTTTCTTTGACTAATCTGTAGAGTTAGGAGATACCAGCTTGAGAGAGAGACAAAAAGGAGCATTTTTTTTTCCATTAAGCAATCAATATTTTTGATTACCACTGTGCCACATGCTATGAGAAGTATGTGACAAGGTCCTTGCCTCTCAAGGCACTTACAATCTGTTTGCCGTTCAGTATCTAGTTGATTTATTTTTTATTACAAAGATACACCAGACTGTATTGATTATGACATAGAAGCTGAACTTTGGCCTTTTGCAAGTCATGCCTTTTTCATTGAGTTTAAAAGTCCCCTTTATTTTCTGGTCACAATTTTTTTTTCCCTTGAGCCCTCCTGCTCTTATCCTTCACAGCCCTTGACCCCAACGAGGTTCTCTAAAAAGAAGTCAAATGTTCTGGATTGATTTGAAGTTTTCCTTGGTTCCTACCTGGAACATGGCTCCAAATTCTGTGGACTGTATGGGTTCAAATCCCAGCCCCATCACTTACCATCTGTGTGATCTTAGGCAGGTAGCCAAACCTCCCTGTGCCTCAGCTTCCTCATTTTTATAAAATGGGAATAATAGCACCTACCTCACACGCTTACTGTGACACTGAAATGAGTGAGTATTTTCAGGGTTTTAGAGTATCTGCACTGTGTTAAGTGCTATGTAAGTATTTGTTAAATACAGTCAATTTTCATTATTGGTAGATTTTGTATTTACGAATTCATCTACTTGCTAAAATTTATCTGTCATCCCGAAATCAATACTCCTGGTGCTTTTGTGGTCATTCGTGGACATGTGCGCAGGTAAGTCACCCAATGTGCACTTTCCCAGCTAAGATTAAACAAAGCGATATTCTGCCTTCTTGTTTCAGCTCTCATCCATACGCGAGAGTCCTTTTCGTGATCTGTTTAGTGCCATATCTTTTGCATTTTTGTGTTTTTTGTTGACTTCGCTGTTTAAAATGGTGCCCAAGCACGATGCTGAAGCGCTATCTAGTATTCCTAAGTGCAAGACGTCTGTGATGTGCCTTATGGAGAAAATCCGCGTGTTAGATACACTTCATTCAAGCATGAGTCATAACGCTGTTGGCCGCGAGTTCATTGTTAATGAATCAACAGTATATGTTCAATAAGGTTGCTTTAAATGGAAACACAGATAAAATAACGTGTCAATAAAATTATGTATTGATTGGTTGATGAAATTGTGACCGGAGGCTGGCAGGAACCTTACCCTGTATTTTTCCTAGGAGCAGTGGTTCAGGATTTGCTAATTGAGTGTTTGTGGTACATTATAGAACATAACTACCATGAATAACAAGAATCAACTGTGCATAAATGGAGTCCAAGAACTCAGAGAGGAAGCCTCCTCCTGGACAAGCTCCCAACTACTACAGGGAGTATCCCTGGGGGCGGGGGAGCAGGGCAGGAAAAGCCTGAGCTGGGCACAGATTTTTCACAAGATCTAGAAAAAAAAATTGTAACCACATTTGGTTTCTTATAAGCATAAATTGTTACAGAAGATCAATCTGGAAATACAGAGCAAATGTTCCCCCTCCCCCACAAACTGTTAATTCGAGAGTATTTTGAACTCTTGAATCTTGGAGCCTACATAAAAGTTTGTAGAGAAAGTTTGTTTTTCCAAACCTATAAAGCAAAAGGCTTCCCACCGCCAGACAACAGGCCTCAAAATGCAGGACGTAATGTTTGTCATACTTAGTGATGCTCCTTTTTGCTCAGAGTACCAGCTTTTTCAGAGGGGGATCATTTTATCCCTCCTGATTGGAAAGATCACAGAATGCTTTAATTTGGTGAGAACCTTTGCCAACATATTTATTTTCCCCTACACTCTTACTTTATGAAGTGTTTGCAAATTGTTTCACACATACAGTCTGTGAGAACGTGAAAATGATTCAGAAAAGGGAAAGCTTCACTTAAAACTGCTGGAAAATGCAAACAGAAGCCAACAAAAGAAACATGGGGCCTTTGTGGCCCACAGACTGTAATAATATGTCTCTAGCTTCTTCAGCAATTTCCACGTTTTCTTGATCTTAAACAATGTCCCAGCAAAACCTCCCTAAATACATTGTTGCATCCTTCAGTTAATTTACTCGATACATACTTACGGAATGTCTTACGTGCGTGGCAGGCACCGGCATAAATGCCAGGTGTAAGCTGCTGAGTAGAACAGGCGTGAGTCCTGCTTTCACCGAGCTAATTGCCTGTGGGGGTCGGCAGTCTGGTGGGGAAGTTAACCATCTTGTTAAGGGATCTCCCTAGGATAAAATCCTAGAAGCTGGAAATTTAGGATCGATGGCTGTGCTCACTTAAATTTTAATTCATTTTGTCACACTGCCCTCTTGAAAAGCTGCACCAAGCCACGTTCCCACTGATACCTGCACCAGCATTGGCATGGTTATTCCGTTTAAGCCTGTGCCAATCTGACAGATGAAATATTACCATTGCGTTAATTTGTGTTTCTTTCATTTTGACTGAGGTTGCACATCTTTTCATGGGGTTAGTCCCATTTTTGTTTCTCTTTCTGTGAATTTGCTCCTTTTCTTATTAGGCTGAGAAGTTTTCTCCTCATTGAGTTGTAAGAGTTACAAGTTAAAAATATTAACCCTTTTTCACATGTATGGCAAATATTTCCTCATTTTTTGGTCTTTTAATTTTATGACCTCTGATACTATACATACATTCTAAATTGTTACGTAGTCAAACATGTCAATATTTTCATTTATTTACTCAACAAAAATAGCACTTACTGGGTGCCAGGGCACCATGTTTTGTTCCTTACAAATATTAATTCATTTAATCTTCATCACAGCCCTATGAAGGTAGGTATTATTATATTCCCCTTCCCTTTCCTTCTTTTTTTTTTTTAAAGATGAGGAAATTAGAGAGAAAGAAGTTAAGTGCCTTGACTAAAGTTACCCTCCTAGTAGGAGTGGTAAAGTCAGAGTACGAACCTCGTCTGTGTCTAACCACTACACACACTACCTCTGGGCTTGGTATGAAGCTCTGTGTGTGTTTATTTGTGGTTGCGTCATACGTGCTTGCAGACCTCCTCCCATCCTTGGGGGCAGGTGCCTCATTTTTTATTTCCCCTGGTTCCTTCCCAGGCCCTTCCACTCAGTACAGGGCATAGAGTAGCTGGATGCTTAATACGTATCATTGGCTGAATGAATTGGCTAAAATCTGGATTCTGCGTCATCAGCTCACACTTGTATTTATGCTCGAAGAGGAGTTGACAGGTCCTATATTTTCATTTTGCCTCCAGTTGGCGACTTGACAAGCGCAGGTTTGGCTGGGGCACCTGAGCTAATGAACTTCACTCCACCGGTTCGGCTGTACTTTTCATTACCACACACCCCTCCACCCCCCTCAAGTGAGCCTCCTGGCTCTGTTCTCTGCTGGAGACATTTTAATAAGCCTTTTCCCAGGCCCCACCCTTCAGAATCTGTCACGTAAACACCAAGAACGCACAGGAGGAAAGCTCCAAGAGAAGATGACCAGAATGCTTAAATGATGCTCGACCAAGACTTTAAACTCAGCAACAGGTTAAGGGTCTTCCGGCTGAGGGGCTCTCTCTTCTCCGCAGAAGGGAAGGAAGCGAGGAGCTTTCTTACTACTACAAACGGCTTTCTCATACGTTATCTCAAAGAGACTCTTAGTCAACCCACGATTAAGGAGTTATCTTTGACCATAATCTCTCTCCCTCTTCTCATATTCAATCATTTGACAAATCCTCTTGGTTCTTCCTTTGAAGACTCTCATGCATTCATTTTTTCCAGCCTCATTGACTGTTCTCTAATTCAGTAGGTCTCAAAGTGTGGTCCCCAGCCCAGCAGCAGAACCATCACTTGGGAACTTGCTAGAGAAGCAAATTCTCAGGCCCAGCCCACACCTCCTGAACCAGGAACTCCGGGGGTGGGGGCCAGCAAGCTGCATTTTAATAAGCCCTTCAGGTAATTCTAATGCATACTGAAGTTTGCAAACCACTGCCCCAATGGAACCCTCTCCCCCTTGTCATTAGAACATTATAAATGTAACGGGTGTTTATTGTAGAACATTTGGAAAATACAGACAAGTATGAAAGTGGTAAAAAAGTACTCTATAACCCTAACACTCTGAGGGAACCACTATTTTAACATTTTCCCCCAATTTTTTAAAACACATTTATTCTTTA
>NW_012139636.1:901643-944786 GCF_000956105.1 Propithecus coquereli
CATAATCTCTCTCCCTCTTCTCATATTCAATCATTTGACAAATCCTCTTGGTTCTTCCTTTGAAGACTCTCATGCATTCATTTTTTCCAGCCTCACTGACTGTTCTTTAATTCAGTGGGTCTCAAAGTGTGGTCCCCAGCCCAGCAGCAGAACCATCACCTGGGAACTTGCTAGAGAAGCAAATTCTCAGGCCCAGCCCACACCTCCTGAACCAGGAACTCCGGGGGTGGGGGCCAGCAAGCTGCGTTTTAATAAGCCCTTCAGGTAATTCTAATGCATACTGAAGTTTGCAAACCACTGCCCCAATAGAACCCTCTCCCCCTTGTCATTAGAACATTATAAATGTAATGGGTGTTTATTGTAGAACATTTGGAAAATACAGACAAGTATGAAAGTGGTAAAAAAGTACTCTATAACCCTAACACTCTGAGGGAACCACTATTTCAACATTTTCCCCCAATTTTTTAAAACACATTTATTCTTTATGCTCTTTTTATGGATTATTGCAGTGATTTCTGAGTTGTTCTGCCGGCTTTTGGTCTTCCATTTTCTGCCTTCCTCTCCCCAAATTCATCTTGGATCCACCATCGCTTTCGTCTTTTTAATTGTATCTCTGATAGTGCATCTTTCGGGCTCAGAAACATCCAGTGAGCCACCTTTGCCCCCTGAACTTAGTGCATGTAAACTGCTTATCCTGGTATTGAGGAGTTTTGTGATCTGGTGCTTGTACTCCTATCCACTAACATGTATGCTTCTTAGGGACAAAGACCTTGTCTTTCTGGCACCTAGCACAATGCCATGTACTTGGCAGGCACTCAGTAAACACCTGTTCAATGAATGAGTGCATCTTCTAATACAGTCAAGTCATATTTGATAAATCTGTTTGCGTCTTCATTTCTCCTACCTAGAGCAGCAGTTTGTGAGCAGAATCATCCTATGGTGCTTTCTCGAAATGCCTGAGCACCACTTAGGAGAGCCTGATTCATTAGGTGTGGCTTCTTGGGTGGTTTTGTGAGGCATCCCCAGTTGAGAAGCTCAGGTCTAGAACACCCCTTCGCCATTTCCACAGGTTAAGCACAGACGTATCTTTATTAGATATCCCCCTTCCAGAGTCATCGCCTCTCCCTTCCCCGGGCCTGTTGTACCAGATGTTTCACCTTGTTCCCGCTGTTAGCAGTGGGTAGTGACAGGCGAGGAGTCATCTGACTCAGGCCGGGCCAGTCAGATTATATCCCGGAGGATTTGAAGACTCCAGACAGTCTAAAGATGGTGGGTGCTAAAAGTCAGAAGGCCTCAGGACTGGGTGCTGGCAGCCACGTGTGGCCATCAGCGAGCAGTGGAAGCCAACCTGCAGGGAGGAGAGTGGAGCAGACATATTGAGGGAAGTGGGATAGACATGTGGTCTCAGAGGGAAGGAGAGATGGAAAGAAAAACTGCCTGATGCCTCCCCAGTTCCGTGCAGCCCAGCTCTGCTGCCTGCCTGGGCTTACGCTAGTCTGCTCTTATTTGTCCTCTTTGCTGGGATTTGTTTGAAGGATCCCTGACCAGGAGACCATTTCCAGGCCTGCCTCAGACTTTTCCTTATTTTTGAAAGTCTCTCTGGTCTTCCCACCTGCACCTGCTCACCTACTCAAGTTGTTCCAGCCTCGAGGGGGAGTACTGGGCTTTACATTTCACTGTTCCATAAATAGTCATGCTGCTCTAATAACCAACAGTGTTCCTTACCAGAGAAACATTTAGCAGAAGAATGCACAAAACACCAAGGGAGGAGCATTCCAAGGAAAGAACTGAGGGCGCACATGGACAGGGTTGATGGGCCTGGAATTCAGGTCTTCCAGCTCCCAGATACTTACGTGCTCTCCTGCCCATGCCCAGGTGGGGCTGCGGAATGGTCTCATCAGGTCCCCAATCAGGAAGTATTAGTGTTTCCCAAAATGAGTTCTAGGGCACACACAGGATTCTTCTGTCAAGTATGTTTGTAAAACAATGTGGACAAGACAATGCTTTAAAGAGTTCAACTTATTTCTTTGAGACTTCTCAGGGTCTGTGCTGCAAGGGTCCTTTTGGAAAGTTCATGAGGAGAACTGAGCATGGGGTTGTTTCTAAATGAATCTTCCCCTGAACCCTTATGTTGGGGAGCACGTCCCGGAGCTGAGGTTTTATGGAATAACAAGGTGGAAAAGGCCACACTAAGCCCTCCTTTGGCTTTCAGCAAAGGTCTGGATCCCCTGTTTCAGATGGACACAGACAGGCAAACGTGTGTACCCTGCTCTCCACATTGGGCAGGCTGATCCGCCACTTCCTCTTCAGGGTGAGACCTTTTTACATCTCTTGCCTCATCTGTAATGGGACAGAGAAATTAAGAAATAGATCTGAGAATGCAAGAAAGCAAAAACACACAGAGAGAAAGAAAGGCAAGCTGATTAAAGGCAGACTTCCCTCACTATACTCCCATACTTCCCCCTCTGCTTCTGGCATCTTCTGGCCAAGGCTTGCTATGTCTTTCCACTTTTGTTCACCTAGGATGACTGGTTCAGACACTGGAGGTTAAGAGCTTGCAGCTTTAAGAATGAGGGATTTCATGTGCAATAACCTTCGGCTCACATTCCCTCTTTTTGAACTCTGAGGGGGAGAGAAAGGGCTGGGTGAAAATAATGTGCCACCTCTACTTAATGTTAAGAGATTTCTAGCTATGGTGTGAATGTGGCTGGGGAACTGGGAGGGCTGGGAGCTGGTGATGGAAGGGAAGGTGGAAGGGGATGACTCCTTCCTTTCCAGGCTGGCAAGGGGCTTAGACAAAGGTCTCTGGCCTTGGTTCCTCTGGTGGAGAGTAAGCACCCTCCACTGACAGGCTGGACCTGCACTAGCCTGAGCCACAGGACACTGAGCTTGTCTTGTCCTGGCTTTATTACCAGTTCTGACCCTGACACTCTGTGGCCTCAGACTTCACAGATGATCTAATTTGTCTCTGCCCTTCTACCTTTTGCTTAACGACTCTGGGTAGGTCCCATCACGTGCTCAGTAATAGAAGGGGTGGGGCTGGATGACCTCAGGCTACCCGGGGGCTCCCACCTCTGAACTGTCTCCTGAGTGGGTGATGCCATACAACCTGGAAGTAGTAAGGTCTCCAGTGAGTCTGAAAGGCTTGTCCTTGCTGGACTGGCCACCCACCATCTTGAAGCTGTGTTAAGAGGAATGACTCTCAGATGGGGTCCGGGGGGTAGGGGTGAGTCCTAATTTTTTGAGATAGAAAATATTATCACAACCCCAGCGTGGAGTTTCCGTTCACTCCTCTCTTTGGCTAAGTTCAAAGGTACTGCGTGCTACAGAGGTTTCCCTCCAGGCCTTCTGGATGGTTTTTCTGCCGTGTTCAAATAGCTCACGATGGTCTGTGCATTGACTCAGGTGGGGGTGGCAGGAAGAGTGCTCTGGGCCTCTCCTCTGCAGAGGAACCCACCGATTTGGCTACCTGGGAGTGTTGTGCAATTAGATTTTTATTTTTGTCACCACTGGCGTGTCCTGTTGGCCTCTCTCCTTTCTCCTCTCCAAAGGCAGCTGGTTGGTGTGGCTTTAGCAGTGGGTGCCCGTCCTTTGGAGGTGCCTGGAGACTTGGAGTGGTGGCTGCAGCATTCGCTGGGTGGCTTGGGAATTGTCAGGTCCGGTTCCGAGAGCTCAGACTGCGAAGGAGATGAGACCGGCTTTCGCTCCAGGCCGGCCGCGGCGTTCAGCGCGGTGCACTGCCGCTGGAGAAGCCCCGCCGGCGCGGCCTTTAGGACGCTGCTCTTGCTCTGTGATGGCCACCCTCCCTCCCTTGGCAGACGCGCGGCCACCTGGGCGGGAGGCTGCTGCGCCTTCCCTCCCCGGGCACGAGGTGGGCGCTGGGGGTTGGCCGGACGGCCCTGGGAGGCCCGCCAGGACGCAGTAGTTGGGGAGAAATGGAATCTCCTTTTCTCACCCTCACAAGCCTCACCCGCATCGTAATTCTTTTTATTTTTACTTTCGAGCCTTGTAAGGCATGCGGATGGGGTAAGAGCGTTCCCGCTACACGTTGCCAGCAGCGCAGCGCCGGCCCGCCCGCGTGGCCGGAGCCCCGGGAGGGGACAGGCCACGCGCCGCCCGCCCCACCTGCCCCGCCGCCCCTGGTCGCGGCCGCCTCGGGTCGCGGGGCCCGCGCCGGCCCCTCTGCCCTGCGGTGCCGCAGGAGGCAAGTCCGCGCTGCCCATCCGGCCTGGGCCCCGCTGCGCCTCCGGAGCGCCCGGGCTCGGGGCGCGGGGCAGGCCGGGGCGGGGGGCGCGGGCAGGGGCCGCCCCAGCGGGTCCGCGCCCGGCGCCGCAGGCCGCCGGCGGCCAGGCCCACGTTTTCCCTCTCTCCGGCTCCCTCCGCCCCCTCCGCTCCGTCCCTCCCCTCCGCTCTCCTCCCTCCCCGCGCTTCCCCTCCTCCTGCCTGGTCATGTGTCGCCTTTTTTTGTTTGCAGTGGAAACAATTTCTCGCCGCTCGGCGCGCCCCGGCCCGACGCGCCGCGGCGGAGGCGAGCGGGAGGCGGGACGGGGCGGGGAGAGCGGCGGGGCCGGCGGGAGGACGCGCGGCGCGCCCGGCGGACGCCGCAGGTCCCATGCCGCGCCGCGACCCCCGCGCCCCTGCCGCCCGCGCCCGCGGCCGCCCCCCGCCCGCCGCTCCGGGCTCGCCGCGCCGCGCCCGCGCGTCCCTCGCCGGGCCACCAAGCGATGCCCGCTGGGCACCCGCGAAAGTTTGTGGGCTCCCGCTGAAGGGCAGCGGCGCCCCCGCGCCCCCGCGCCCCGCTCCGGCCAGGTGAGTTTGCGCCCAGCGCCCGCCAGCTCCGAGTGGGCCGGGGGCGACGCGGGGCGAGGGACTCGTCCGAGGCGGTCCCGGAGACGACCTCGCGGCTCTCGGAAGACGCTGGGCTCGCAGCTCCTGGGGGAGGGTCCGGGGTGGGCGCAGCGGGGGCCCGAGCGGGGAAGTTGCAGGTCCGAAGAGTTTCCTGCCCCGACGTGCGGGCTGTTCCCCGGTGCCTCGATTTCCGAAAAGACGCCCGAGAGGGACAGAGTTGGTATTGTCCGCGGAGGACGGGATCCCCGCCGTTCCGGGACGAGGGAGGGGTGCCGATCTGGTGAGACCCCAAGATGAGAAACAGGCTCCTAACAAAGATCCGCCCCCCCCAAACTGTGCAGACTTGGCACCGGCGGTGAACGTCTCCTGAGACCCCCGAGGCCCGACCCCTCCTCACCCTCGCCCTCTTTGAAACCCTCCCTGCGCCCTGCATAAGTTGGGGGACGGCGGGCTTTTATTGATTTGTTTTTAAGCTCGCCGCGGTGCGGCCAATAAAAGGTTTATGACATCTGACCGGCAGTGAAGGTATGCGAGCTCCCAATTGCCCTGTATACGCGGAGAAGAGCAGTTTCCCCGTTGCCCGGCAACGCCGCTGATTGACGCGGGGCGCAGCCAATCGCCGCTCCCGCAGGTCCCCTTGAAATGTTTTTGACAAGTACAGTAGACGGGAGTGGAGCGCGTGCGTGTGCGCGCGCGCGTGCAGGGGGAGGGCTGCCCGGCCCCCCAGACTCGCGGCTGCCCTGCTCGGCTTGGGGAGGATTTCTCAACTTTGCGAAGTTCACATCGAACATCTGTTCAGAGCTGGGCCAGTCATGTCTTTGTCAGTTATTTGGAGACCTGAGACTAGACAAGAAACTAAGCTTTCCCGCAGCATTTTCTCCGTTTAAAAAGAGAAAAAAAAAATAACAAAACACTCCAAGTCATGAAAAAACAAAAAGAGGGTGTGTGTGTGTGTAGGGAACGTAACCAATAACAAAGCGAGAAGTTGTAAGGAGGTCACCAGTGAATAACTATTTGCGTCTCTGGTGGAGCAACCTTGTTGGCAGCAGATTAAAAATGTTTGCTTAACTGCGGGCTCACATGATGCAGATTCTTTTTTTCCCCCCTCTAAAACAGGAGGAAAAAAAGATTTGGCGGATTCTGTTGAGTATAATAATGGAAAACTCCTCAGCTGTGGTTTCTGGGAACTGCTTTTTTAAATGGAACTGTAGTGATCAGCAGCTCTTCATACTGTTGCCATAAAATGCAGGGTTTGTCGGGATGCAGTTAGCGGAGAGCGTGGGGGACCCGGGCACAAAGCAGACGCAGGAGCCAAGGGTGCTGAACCCCCATAACCCTCTTTTCTGGACAGTGCCATTTTCCCGATAAAACCATATTGCTCGCAGTGTTTGTTTAAAACAAAAGAAAACATGGAGAATAGCGTGTTAGTTCCTTTGGGAAGCTACTGACAAATAAGCAAATTAAAAAGAAAGAGAGCAGCATGTTGTCATAGCAACAGTGCAATTAAATTACTTTACTGTCAGCCATGATATAATTTTCCTGTTTGGAAGCTCAGGAGACATCAAACTTTCATTTGGAGCTAAAGTTGACTTCAGTGGCTGGGTAGTGCTCTTTTGTATTCTACTGTGTGGATCTACTGGTAGCTGAGAAAATTTTCTGATGGGATCGGAGGAAACTTTGAGACAAGCCTAGCTTTGATTTGTTCCTAAAGAAGTGAAAAGCAGTATCAGTGTGTATGTACTCGGTCATATCCCCACACTCAAAGACACTAGCTTATTTTTTTTTTTGAAAATATGTCATGTACTTCTCAGGAGTAGCTTCCTCATCGGACAGAAAGAAATATTCCCTGTGCATGAACCTGAGGCATCGAGATGGCCCTGCCTGGGTTGGACTGTGATGCCCCATGGAAGTTTTCTCTCCTTAGGGTTGGACATGTCACAGGAGCTCCTAAGAGCGCCCCTTCAGGCTTTGTGTCCAGCAGATTCTGTCTGTTACCTTTTGGAAGAGGGAAAGTGCTGCAGTCCACTGGCACCCTTGCCTGGCTGTTTAGGGCCCCACGTTATGCTTTCTAGAATCCCGTTCTAGAGCTTCCCCAGCTGCAGTGGTGGTTGTTTCAGATGTAGTGTTAATGGACATTAAGAGACTTAGAAAGATCAGGTCTTTGCTTTTGATTGGTTCATTCATTTTTCTAGGTAGATGGCTTGGTCTTTTTACTGGGGCAGGGTGATTAAAACCAGACACGCTTAAACCAAGCACGTTGTTTTAGCACTGCAAATGGAGAGTGGGAGACCCTTTTCCTTATCGTTACTGTTCTTCTATCTTACATTGTGTGCTGGAGAGTTGAACATGCTTTGTATCTGTAGGGGACATTCTGTTTGTGGACTTGACACCTCCTCCTTTTCTCATCAGATATTATTTTATTCCCTGTTCTAGGGCATTGATAAAAATGAAGATGGTAGTGCCTCATTTTGTGGCAATTTTTGTTGAATTTGTCTTCTTGTCTTGAAGCTGGCAGTTGCTCTCTTGACTCTTTCCACCAATTCTGATGACAGTTAATGCCTTGTCTTACATTCCCATTTACTTGTGCGGTGCCCGAAGTTACTTGCTTTTTATTTGTGGATATAGTGTCACAGTCAAATTTAATGTACTTCTTCCTCCAGTTTGAATCCACAGGATTCCTTGTTGTTGCTCTTTAGAATTGCCAAATGGAATTAAAGTGGCACAGTTTTGGGTCATGATTTTTATGGGAAAAAAATCAACTAAAATATTATAACCAAATTGATGATGCTCATTGGGGCCACATCACACCGAGATCCTTGTGATGGTCTTGATATGGAAACAGCTGAATTTAATGTGAAACAAGTGGCAATAAACTTACAGGTATTGTTTTTTTGAGAAGGATAAACAATGAGACAAATAATACAATGTGTTACGAGTTCTGCGTTGCGCTTATTTTGTAGTGTTTATCATGACGCTTGAAAGAATTTTACATGTGTATTCAGGTATTATAGAGAAACTGAGGCACCAAGAAACAACTGATTTTTCTCGGGGGCACAGTGAGAGTCTTCACAGATCTAGGAAGGAGGCATTGTGAAGTTTCCCATTCTTTTAATGATGTACTTGCACATTGAAGGTGCTGTAAATATTTTCAGTCTTGTTTTATTTAAGGGGTATCAGGCCACCTTGCTATATGAATAGTGGACTGATTTTTCTTATTAGTGTATCTGTATGTGGTGGAATTGTGGGCTGTGTTGCTCAGTGTGGGAGTCATCTGGTGGTGTTCCTGTGTAGCAGGGGGTCTGTAGAGGTGGCAGGGGGAGGTGAGAGAATTAAGGGGGCAGAAGCTGCCTTTCTGCTTTGGGGTGCACCAGCTGATCAATTTCTTTGTGATGTCTTTACTAGGAGCCTTCACGTAAATGGGTCCAGTCATGCCTCCCAGTAAGAAGCCAGAAAGCTCAGGAATCAGTGTCTCCAGTGGACTGAGTCAGTGTTACCGGGGCAGCGGTTTCTCCAAGGCCCTTCAGGAAGACGATGACCTCGACTTTTCTCTGCCTGACATCAGATTAGAAGAGGGGGCCATGGAAGATGAAGAGCTGACCAACCTGAACTGGCTGCACGAGAGCAAGAACTTGCTGAAGAGCTTTGGGGAGTCGGTCCTCAGGAGTGTCAGCCCCGTCCAGGACCTGGACGATGACACCCCCCCGTCCCCTGCCCACTCTGACATGCCCTATGATGCCAGGCAGAACCCCAACTGCAAACCCCCATACTCCTTTAGCTGCCTCATATTTATGGCCATCGAGGACTCTCCAAGCAAGCGTCTGCCAGTAAAGGATATCTACAACTGGATCTTGGAACATTTTCCGTATTTTGCAAATGCACCTACTGGGTGGAAAAACTCAGTGAGACATAATTTGTCATTGAATAAGTGTTTTAAGAAAGTGGACAAAGAGAGGAGTCAGGTAAGCCTCTGTGTCTAGAACTCAAGTTTGTTTTAATTTTTAATTTTTCACCATTAAAAATGAATTTCTATTTTCCATACTGAAGTAGCAGTTGTAAATGGATTTTGTTTTGTTTAATTCGTTTAGATAATTATAAAGAACTTCCTTTTCCTAAGTGTGTTGGTTATGTACTATTTGTAGTGTTTGTACTGTGTGAAGATTTCCCACTGATAGGAGTTTCCTAATCACATGATGGTGATTTGCAGACTCCATTCGTTCTCAGTATCATCCCTCAACGTGGGTGGACCACTTTGGTTTTAGAGTTCAAACAGAGATCTGTATTCCAAGGGCAGCCATTAACCATGAGGGGTGTGTGTGTATTTATATATATTTATATATTTGAGGAAAATTGCTACCAGGGGCTAGAGAAAAATGGCGTTTCTTTTCTTTCTGATTGTTAACTTGGAGAAAGGCAACTTCTCCAGTGTTCTGGAATAAATGGACAGTAATGGCCATTGGGAAGCATATGTATATACTGCAAGACCAAATAGACATGAGTTGCCCTGGTGACTTTCATGAAACCTGGTGTGGCTATGTAAGTATTTGACAACTTTGGAATGAAAATGAAAAATTGGCTCAGGGTAAGGTTTCCATTAGAGATTGACTTTAAAAATTTTGAATTTTGACTCTAAAGCCTTAGTTCATACTTCAAGGTTGACTAAAAGAAGACAGTGTTAATAATTTGCTTTACCTTTCTTTTGAGGCATTAAAATCTGTACAATAGAATAAGGTCGGTCTGACTGTTAGAGGTAGAAAACAAAATTGTGATCTGACTTTGCGTTCTGAAAAGTAGTACAGTCATGGTTAAAATTGCCAAAAAATGTTCCCTCCTCAAAGATTTCGCGTGCCTGTATTTTCCAGCTTTGTTTTTCTTATTAATGCTGCTGTGTGCAGCTGGAGTCCTGTTTTAAACTCTTTTTGGAGTTCAGATTTGGGCGCAGGACCACCGTTGTGTGAGGTCGGAGGCTATGCAGGGTTGGGGCCTTTAATTTCTGTCTCCCCAGAAACGCGTTTCTGTTTCAGGTAGAATCTTGAGCCTGAGACTATTCGACTTGTCATTGGTATGGAAGAATATGCGTAAGGAGGTGGCGTAGCCATATTTCTCCTTGCTCGAACTGAACATACTTGTCTGCAAATGCAGTTCCCCTTATGTTGAAGATAAGGGGTGGGGCTGTGGGGTCTGGGGAGGGGTGTTGCCTGGGAAGAGGACTAAGGAGCTTTACTTTGATCTCTGGTGCAGATGCTGCCTGGATCAAGTGTGCAAATGTGAATATTCATAAGTTTCCAGACCTCTCCTTCCCCAAGTCCTTACTTTTATGTAGCTATAACAATCAAAGTGTGCTACTTTTGATCAGGAAAGGGGAGTTCTGTGACAGTGAAGCTGTTGTCTCTCCACTAGCCTTTCTCCTTCCCTCCACATTTCAGTTTGGGCTTTTGGAGACCAACCTCTGTACTTGGCTCAGTTGAGGGCCTTAAGATCATTCTTTGAGCTTGGAGGAGATTCGTTACTTGCCAGTAAAGACTCGAGTCTGTGGTATTAAAAGCTTCTGTATAGGTGGGTCCTTGTGGCAAGAAAGGGAAGGTCTTAGAAAGCAATTGCACACTTAGCATGCGGAGAAGAAAGTGCTGTTCAGGTCCCCCAAAGCCACATGTCGCCGATAAAGCAACAAACAGGGCGTTTAGTTTGGCGTGAATGGAGTCTGCAAGTTGCCCCGTGCCTGAGTCTCGGTGTTTGACGGAATGCCGGTGCACATGAAAGTAATTTAGCAAATGCACACTCTGAAATGTTAGACAAGACCAACTCTAAAGGGTGCAGCAAGACTTGGGAGGATTATTCATCCGTCAGCCTTGGGGGGTGACAAGTGGGTGTTGGGTGTTGTGTGCTGAGGCCCACTGGGGGAGCGGCACTGCCCCCTCGCCGCCCCCACCACTTGATTCTGGGAGTCATGTTTTCCAGGGGTGAAGGTTGTCAATCCGGATAAACACAGATATCGCCTGTCGAAAGGGAATGGTTTTAAGGATTGGAGGTTGTTAATCTTATGAAATGTTGAGTTCTGGCTTCCTGGCCATCCTGACCTGTACTGACATGTTTCTGATCAAATGCCAGTCAGTTTTGTGGTAGGAGTTTGTTCCCAGTGTTTATGATGCTGTAGGAACAAAGGCGAAGGGTATGAGTTTTTCCTCTTTTCTCCGCTTTCCTTGGGTGACCCTGGGGCCGGCTGGGGGCTGCTGTGAGAGGCGTAGACTCCCCGGTATGCTCAGGTACGCCCAGATGCTTACACCCTACTGGCCTGGCCCAGTCTCTTGGGGTTTTCTCCTATGGCTAGCTGAGTAAAAGGAAGGCATTTCCTCTGATACTTTGCCCAGTGAAAGCCCCTTTGGCTCTATGGGTAAACTTGTCTTTTTCCCAGGGGATTTTATTTGGCAGTAGCTCCCACCCCGAGGTTGGTCTCAACACAATAACTGAATGCACCTGAACATTGTTGAGAAATACGGTAGATGAAGGGGAGGATGGAGGCCCTGCAAGTTGTATGCACTGAGTTAGCCATTCCACTTTTTGTTTCTTCTGGGAGTGAAGAATACCACTGAGCTTGGCGTAGCAGTGAGAATGCGGAATGCTGTGTGATCTTGTCCCTGAGGGCTTGGAACTATATACCCTGTTAGGCCGGGATGTTGGAGAGGGAACGAGCTAGACTGCATCAGCATCACCTGTGGCACTTAATTACCAGTTCTGGGGCCCTCCTTGGAGAACCTGATTCGGTAGGCCTGAGGTGGGTTGGGGGAAATTGGTAGTTCTGATAAGCTTCATGGGTGTTTCTGACATGCAGCCAAGTTTGAGAATCCCTGAACTAGATGCCCTTTTGGGTTCTTTCCAGTTGCTGAGATTTCATCAAGAACACATTCTCATGAATGAGTAAGTCTAGGGGAAAGAGACAGTTTTGCTTCCGTTTTATCTCTTAAAGGACTTCCAAAGATAAGAGCTTTATTTTTATTTTCTGATCATGGAAAATTTCAAACATACACAGAAGTAGAGAACAGTATAATGAATCTGTATACCCAGCACCCCTGTGACCCACATCCAGATTCAGTCGTTGACAAAAGTTTGCTTCGCTTACTTCATTCATTCATTCCCGTTGTTGCTAATGCTGAAGCAAAGCATTTAGAAGCAGATCCGAGCTCTCATGTCATTTTATTCCAACGTACTTCAATGTGCATGAGACTAGTTGATAATTTCTTATAGAACCACCATGCCAGTGTCCCCACTAGCAAAATGAATAGTCTTTTGGTGTCACCTGATACTGGGTCCATGTCCCTGATTGTTTACAAAGTGTTTGTTTGAATTAGAATCCAAACATGGCTCACGGTGTTGCATTTTGTTGTGGTATTTCTTAAGTCTGTTTTAATCTACAGCTCTCCTATGCCCTCTACCCAGTTTCATGCCTTTCCCTGTGAAACAGTCACCTTGGCTGGGCTCAAGAGTGCCCCACATTCTGTTTGCCTCCTGGTGATTTCATGTTTCTCTCTCCTCACACATCCTGTCAAATGGAAGTAAGCACTAAAGTCTAGATCACATTTTGGAGTGTCGTGTGTCCTTCCTGACACATCACTTTGGGAAGCCTGGTTGACCCACTGCTGGGGACACTGTGATTGAGCCATGTGGGGTCAGCTGTACCCTGCTCTGTAATGTTCCTCATCAGCCTTCGCTTTGACGGTTTCATCTATTGATGGTCTTTGCCTAACTCAATTAAGGTGCAGTCATAAAGCCCGGGATTAAGTTTTATACCTCCAAAATATAGGTCTTAAATTTAGGACCGTAAGATTAGCATGTGCTAACCTCTCTGAGTATTTGTAAATGAGAATTAAAGCACAGTTATTCACAGTTATTTTTTATAGATTGGATTATAGTGGCCCAGGTATGTGTGTTTCTATTTCTGTGCTTTTTTTTTTTTTTTAATAACTTCCTCTCTTGCTACTTTACCAAAAAACATTGCCCTAAGAAGGTTTACAAAGGAAACACTGTACAAAAGTATGTTTATTATATCCAGGGCTGAGTGGTGCTTACAAATCTAGGCAGCTCGACTTGGTTGAAAGAGGACTGCATTGGAAGGCAGGATACCTGGTTCTAGTTTTGATGCTGACAATCCTTGGATGTCTTAGCAAGAGTTTATAGTTAACGTGGTGGCCTTTGCATATCAGAGGCTCTGTGGACCACCTAAAATTATTGCCAACCTGTCAGGTGACTATGCATATTGCATTTCTCTAGGGAGAGGACCCCAGTGTTTTGTTTGTTTAGTTTCTAGATTCTTCTTTTTTTTTAAGAGGTGGGGACCTTGCTATGTTGCTGAGCCTCCTCTTGAACTCCTGGGCGAAGTGTTCCTCCCTCCTCAGCTTCTCGAGTAGCTGGGACTACAGGTGTGTGCAGCTACACCTGGCTTAGTTTCTAGATTCTTAATGGAGCCTCTGATCAAGGAATGGTGAGAACCACTGGCATTTTATAATAACAACAGTGGACATATATGGGATACTGCTTTGTGCTTTCCATTTGCAGTGCCCATTTCTTCCTCACTTCAACCCTATGAATAAAGCCCTGTTATTTTCCTTCCTAAAATAGAGGAGGAGTTAAGCTCTGGGTGGTTAAGTAACTTGCTGGAAGTCACACAGCCTTCCCTGTTGGGTTGAAGAGGCTTTGAAATTTCCCTTTGGAATCACTTTAGTTGCAGGATAATTCTCTGCGGTGAATAATATAGGAAGCTGGCACACTGACTTTCCATTTGAAAGTTATGAGTTTTGCTTTTTCACAAAAAGTAACGGGTTGTTTGGATTAATCGTACTCTTTCATGGAGCCCTGGCTCATTTTAATGCCCTTGAGCTTGGGCAAGATGGTGGGACATTTTAGAAAATTCCATATAGAAAATTCTACCACTTTTCCAATGGACATATTTTGTACTTGAAACAGAAGATACACACACACACACACACGCACACACACACACACACACACACACACACACTTATTTATTTAAAGGCTAATGTAGGCCGGGCGCGGTGGCTCACGCCTATAATCCTAGCACTCTGGGAGGCCGAGGCGGGCGGATTGTTTGAGCTCAGGAGTTCGAAACCAGCCTGAGCAAGAGCGAGACCCCGTCTCTACTAAAAATAGAAAGAAATTAACCGGACAACTAAAAATATATAGAAAAAATTAGCCGGGAATGGTGGCGCATGCCTGTAGTCCCAGCTACTCGGGAGGCTGAGGCAGAAGGATTGCTTGAGCCCAGGAGTTTGAGGTTGCTGTGAGCTAGGCTGACGCCCCAGCACTCACTCTAGCCCGGGCAAAAAGAGTGAGACTCTGTCTCAAAAAAAAAAAAAAAAAGGCTAATGTAATGATTATTTTGGTGCCACTTTGTTTATTAGGTATGTCTTGTTGACGGATTTTGGTTTAATGGACCTCTTGAAGTGTTTTATTCCTGTTACCCACCCGTGTCACTTTTAACCTATTTGCCACTTCTCTCAGTGAATATATCTAAATAACCCTGTAAGGACTTATCCCTTGGCCACATTGGCTTCAGCACTGACCTGAAGTTTTCAGACTACAGGAATGTATTCAAGGTATTCCTATAGAATGCCTTCTTATTAATAGGCAGGCCATCAATATCTCGTTTCCTATAATTACGGGGACTTGGAGGTTCCTTTGCTTATTAGTTAGTGTATCTAATAGAATTATTAATACTTGATGATGTCAAAAGTTAAAATAAAAAGTGAGATCTGGTTCTTGCCTTTTAGGAGCTTACATTCTAGGGACACAAAATATAAAAAGAATAAGCCACTGTTACATATGGGAAGTATGCCTGATCAGTGAGTGAGTGACTGGAATCATTGGCAGTTAGCCAGGGAGGCCTCCCTTCCCCAGAGAGGGGCATTCGGAGCTGAGGGAAAGGATAACGATGAGCAAATTTTGAATATTCCTTGTATTTGCATGAACAAATTAACAAAATATTCTTTGTGGCAATGAACATGAGACCCCCAAAATGGATTAGTCAGAATGAGGCTTAACTGTTTATTATAGAAAACCAAATAACAGTGATTTAAACAAGCTTAGAAGTGTATTTCTCCATCACAAGAAATAGGTCTTGCAGAATTGGACAGAGACACACGTTCTATCTGTCTTTCTGCCCTACCATTCTCAGGGCATTGCTGGTTTCCATTCTGGGTCTTTTTGTGGTCCAAGATGGCATCCACTAGCATGTCTCATTTTAGGAAGTGGGAAGGGATATGCAGGGAAGGACAAAAGGAGGTCCTGCTGACTTAGCAATTTTAGGGAGCTTCCCAGAAACCTCACACTCCGCTTTCATCTCATTGGCTAGAGCCTGGTCACATGACCTCCTTTAGCTGCAAGGAAGGCTGGAAAATGTGGTCTTCTGCTGGGCCCATTGCAACCCCAAATAAAATGTTGATTCTGTTACTAAACAAGCATGGAATTTTCTGCCACAAAGGGCTAGATGCTTAAGAGACAAATGTCGCTGGACCCAGGAGATGTGTTGGAGCAGTGTCAGAGAAAAGGAAGGAGAGAGAGTGTTTGGAGGATTATGTAAATAAGAATGAGGACTTGCAGGAGCTGGGATGCCAAGAAGAAAACTTCAAATTGCTGTAGTAACTTCAGTAAAGCAGAGATGCCAACCCATTTTTTTTTTTTTTTTTTTTTTTGAGACAGAGTCTCATTGTGTTGCCCAGGCTAGAGTGCCGTGGCGTCATCCTAGCTCACAGCAACCTCAAACTCCTGGGCTCAAGTGATCCTCCTGCCTCAGCCTCCCGAGTAGCAGGGACTACAGGCATGCGCCACCATGCCCGGCTAATTTTTTCTACATATTTTTAGTTGTCCGATTAATTTATTTCTATTTTTAGAAGAGACGGGGGTCTCGCTCTTGCTCAGGCTGGTCTCGAACTCCTGAGCTCAAACAATCTGCCCGCCTCGGCCTCCCAGAGTGCTAGGATTACAGGCGTGAGCCACGGTGCCCGGCCCCAACCCATTTTTTTAAACATTCCAGTTAACCAAGGTTTAGCTTCAAGATATTCTGGTTGAATTGCATTTAATATCTTCAAAACCAATAGCTTGATTGAGGTGAAGATGTAGTCTGTGCCAAGTACGATAAGAAAAGCAAGGAAATATATGGTTGAAGATAGAGAGTAGTGTGAAGTTGTTCTTTCAGTAAGAACTTGATGGGTTGCTATGTAAGATTACAGACATTTCTATGAACAGAATGAAGTGTTTGATTTGTGTGTGTGTGTGCGCTTGTGCTTGTTTGAGTACCTTTGCTTGTGAACTCAGCAGGAGACAGTAAATACAGGCAGAGTGACTATGCTGCTTCTCAGAGGGAAAGGCTTTCCAATTACCCTTCTTTCTCTTCCTTTCATCCTCATGGGGTGTGTGGGATTTCCCTCTGGGCCCCATGGGGTTTAGCTCATTGTCTCCTTCCATTTATTGAAGTTCTGTGAAGTGCCTCATAGAAGGCCGTGACTGTCCTCCTCTAGGGACAGGACCGATAAGTGACTTAACTAATGTCATTAGACAGAAAACATCCAGCTAGCAGAACATTTGCACATGCTTTGTTTCTTAGAAGTAAAGGCCAAGTTATGTGAACACTGACTCTAATCATGGCTATAGTAGAGGGGAAAAGTCCAGAGTTTCCAGGAATTGGAGTACAGGCAGCCTGGCACAGAGCTGAGGCGCAGTCCCAGAGGTACTTCCAGAATACTTCACCAAATGCTGAGTTCCTCTGGACCCCATAGATGGAGTCATGTAAAGTGAGAACTGGCATTTGCTGCCAGGGTTCTGAGGCCTTAAAGAATACCTAGTTTGAACAGTAAAAATTAGACCCTGCACTTACAAAAAGAAGTGGCATCAGTCATTTTAGAAGCATTTTTAGCAGTGGTTCATTCATGCTGCACATGTTTGTGGAGTGCCAAGCGCTGTTCTGGGTGCTAGGGTTACAGCGGTGACCTGTGACAAGTCCCTGGCTATTTTCCCGGACCATCTACAAGGTGGGGGTGAGGTGGGTGAGGAGGAGGCACATGTTAAACAGTAGTTCCATATATGGACAGGGTAGGTAATGTATCAGATCATGATACATGCAGTGAAGAAAATAAAACAGGATAGTGCAGTAGAGAGGGGGGTGGGGGAGGAGGATGGGAGGATTCCAAGAGAAACCAACTGGGCTGTGCCTTGAATGGCAAGAGGGATGCAGCCATGCAAAGTTCTGGGCAGAAAGAAAAGCAAGTGCCAGGGCCCTAAGGTGGCAAGCACTCGAAATATCCAAGGAACAGAACAAAGGTCAGCAGGAAGTGTGTTAGAAAGGGGAGAATGATGTGCTTAAAGGTACAGGAGGAGGAAATATCTATCTGGGGCTTGTTCCAGTGGTACAAGTGAGAGAGGGTGGAAGTAATGTTGGCATGGACAAGGGTCAGGGGCCGCAGATGAAGGTGTGTGGGCCGATTTGGGCTGGGAGGTGGGATGGGGGTTAGAGCAAAAATTCTGGTTTTTTGTTTTGTTTTGTTTTTTTAAGACACAGGGTCTCGCCATGTTGCCCAGGCTGATCTTGAACTCTTGGCCTCAAGTGATCCTCCTGCCTTGGTCTGCCAAAGCGCTGGGATTTCAGGCATGAGCCACCACTCCCAGCCCTAAAAATGTCTTTTTGACCATGTTAAATTTGAGATGGGTTTTGGACACCAAAGGGGAACTATGAAGTAGGAAGTTTGATACGTGAGTTTCAAGCTCAGTGGAGAAGTTGGGGTGGAGATAAAAATCTGGGACACATTAGTGCGTAAGTGGTAGAAACTAAGGAGGTTTCTGGATTACCTCTCAATCAGAAAGGAGGTGAAATCAAACCTCTATTTTAGTTCTTCTAGGAAATTATATTTCCACTGGTGTTTGACTGGAGAATTCATATATTTTTATTCAGCATGGTGAATAAAAACAAAAGAGGTTGACATTTAGAGGGAGAAGCTCTCAGAATTATTTCAACAATGACTTACCTGTAGTTACTGGCTGTAGTTTTGCAGGCAAAACAGAACACACCTTCGCTTTTGGACCAAGGATGCGACTTCCAGATGTGTTCAGGGACAGTCGTATCTCTGATATGACGAGAGAAATGTACTGCAGTAAACGTCTCACTTAGCAAAGCCCCCCCTAACCCATGGCTTCTGCGAGTTCCCTGCCATCTGGTCCCTGGCTGGAAAGAGGAATTTTTCTTGTATATGTGTCTCCATAGCAACGAGTTTGCAGTTGATATGGAAAGTAAGCAGTTGCCTTAGCAACGGAGTTACTGATGTGGTGGCTCCCTTGCTCTCAGGGAATGGGTAAGCTGACCAAACTGGTTTAGATGCATCGTGTAGGGGTGTAGGGCGCTTTAATGTAGGGCTGCACACGCTGGCCCTGCCAGTGTAAAATCAGTCCAGCTTTAAAAGAGATCGCAGCCCTCCCACCTTCCAGAAGGAAGGGCTTGCAGCAGTAATAAATCAGACAAAAGTAGTTGCTGTCAGTTGAAATCGATTATAAGAGGGATCTCCTGGCGGAAGTTATTTAGTTTGGCTTAAAGAAGAATGTCATAGTCAGGGAACATTTGGTTGCAAGGACAAGAAAGCCACCTGAGTTGGCTTAAGTAAAAGAGTGCTTTTCCCAAGGACACAATAATTAGTCCTTTGGAGCAGCGACAAAGAGCAACAAAGCACATCTCAGGTCCATGGCAATTGGAAATGCTCCCTCTGTCCCTCTGCCGCCACATGGACACTCATCTCTGCCTATCTCTGGGGACATGTTTCAGTCTTCTCTTTGCACCTGGCTTCCTCTGTGTGGCTCTTGAGTTCAGCCTCCTCACACCGATGGCTTGCTCTGCTGGCACGTTGGTGCCAGCCCCTGTGATGTGATCAGCGTCGTGCCCAGCAGCGCCGGCACCGTGTCTCTGTGCAGTGTCTTTGTCATCGTTCCAGACACTCGGACTTGCTGTCTTCCTGGGTCATGTGTTCAGCCCTGGTCCAAACGGGGACAGGTCTCCCTGTTGAAGGTTGCTGCTCAGACCCTCCCTCCCTTCATCCCTTGGGGTTGGGCTGGGGCTGGGCTTGAAACATACCTGCAGCAAAAACATTTCTGCAAAGCCTTTGATCTTTTGAAAACATTATACTAATGAAAATAAAAAGGAACTTTGGAGTATTTTGTGCTTTCGTCTTCTCTTTGTGTCCCCTCAAAATATCTCTTACAGGTGATGGGGATTAACATGCCAGGGAACTTTGATTCTGTCCTGAGTCTTTTTTCTGCTCTTTGTCATCACCACGATGCCTTCATCTTTCTTTCATTTCCATAGATTTGGGGCTGGCAGTTCCCAAACTAGCAAAGTTTTTCTTTGGTGGCTACTTCTTCCTGCCAGCTGCCCTCAAATTGCCTGTAATCACAGGGTTGAGTGATTACCAGAAATTATGAACTCTAGCCCTCCGATCCAGACAGGAACGAATGTCAGCTATCCAACACAAGTTGTCCTAATTTTCAAGATCAAGAGATTGGGTAATAGTTCTTGCTAACTGTTGGGTACCAGCCCATGTCATCGCATCGATATTTTCAAAGTAGGGAAAAATGCCAGGGACTGGAGATACAAAGAGGTTATAAAACTGGTGGAGGACACCGGGCAAGAATAAAAAGAGACCACAAAAGCTACAAAGTGGCTTTTGCTAGTTGCCACGGGATTGGCCAGTGGCCAGATTTACATGGTTCAGGAATCCAAAGGAGAAAATGATCCCTAAGGGTCAGCCGTGCCACCGGGGGAATCCTGGAGAGAAGACAGAATTTTATTAGCTGGTTCCTTCAGGATGGCCAGGACTGGGGCTGGTGGCAAGGAGAGAGGAGGTCCCTTGGGTCATCAGAGTTGGCTTGGACACAGAGGTGCGGATGCATATGGTGGAAGACTGAGTGTGAAACGGGAACTGACATTTTCACAGGGACTGTTGGGTGCTGTTTGGAATTGTGCAAGGCATTTGTATCCATTGTCTTAATAGCTCTCCAGTAACTGCAGAGTAGACATTATGTGCTTTTTGCAGATGAGGAAACTCTGAGGCTCAGAGTTCAGTGGTTTGCTGAGATGATACAACCAGATGTTGAGCCAAGGTCTGAGACCTCTTTGCTTTTCCTTTACCCCGATTGGCTGAAGCAGAGGGGCAGTGTGGGATGGAGAGGGAAGTCGGTTTGGGGAGCTAGACTTTGGGGTCTTGAGTGCCAAGGAGCTTTGCTCCAGAGGTGATAGGGAGCCCTTAGACATTTCTGAGCCCAGGCATGGCACGCACAAAGTGTGAGTCAAGTGATTCTTTCTGATGCCTTAGAGGTTCTTGGAGCAGCAGCCCTGGTCTCCACAGCAGAAATTCTTGCTGTCGACAGATTTACGGAGAAAAAGGCCTCAGCCGTCACTAAATGACATTCCATAGATTTAACTGACTTGGACCAGATTTGTGCACTACCAGGCAAGCAAAGGGGAAAAAAAGTCTACTGCAGCATATTTCTCATTTTAAATATTTTGCTCTTATTTTTATTTAATGACTCTTGTTTTAATTGACCGTGGCTTTTATTTGTTGGTGCCACCAATTCCTGTTAACATCTTGACTCTTCCAAAATTTGAACAGTTTGCAGAGAAACGAAATGAGTGATGCCCCACCTCAGCGCTGCCCTTTGGATTTGGTAGTGTTTTGGCGTTGGGGCGTGTTTTTCCCTCTTCCTGTTTGAAATGGTGACTGAGGTCTTTTTCGCTTTGGCATTGTCGAAGCACAGTGCTATTAACCCTTTTCTGTAGGAAACACAATCAAGGAGGTGGTTTCATCCATTCCTTTGTTCACTCAACCCTGTTTATCGAGTTCTTGGAATATAGACGCTTTTGCGCCAGGTGCTGTGGGGACACAAAGAGGTGTAAGGGTGGGTCCTTAGGGGACACTTGAGATTATTCCTGATGCTTCTGTCTTTAACCTCAGACCTGGTCAGTTACAAAGGTTCCTTGATTCTGCCCCCTAAATGTCTCTCCAACTGTCCCTTCTTCTCTGACACCACTGCCACTGACGTAAGGAGACTCTCCATGGTCTGCCGAGTGCTGCAGGAGCCTCCCGCCCCCTTCCTGCTTTCACTTCCCTGTCCTGTTCTCCAGTGCTGCCAGAAAGGTGATACACACATGGGTTTTGTCACAGGCCTCAGTGGTTCCTATTGCCCGAGGTGGTTTGTCTCAAAGGGTGGCTCTAACCACCAGCTTTAAAATAATCTAGAATGTTTATTAGAATGCAGATTTCAGGGTCTTAGCCCAGACTTCCTGAATGAGAATTTCTGGTGGTGCTGCCTGGCAATCTGCATTTTAGCAAACTCCCCAAGTAATTCTTCTTTACACTGAAATTTGAGAAGTGAGGCTTAGAGGATCCAGTATAAAACCTTCAGCATGGCATATAAAATCTTTTACTTTTTATTATGGAAGATTTCAATGGTGTAGTATAATGGTCTATAATGTACAATGTCAGTGTCACAAGTATATACAATGTGTAAGTGTAATAGAACCATCACAGGAGTCCACATATCATATGTATCATTAACATGTCGCCCTTCTTGTTTCATTCTGTCTCCCCCTGCTTCTCCTCACCCTCCTGGCTGGATTATTTTGAAGTAAATCCCAGGCATCATTGTATCTATAAATACTTCAAAATGTATCTCTAATGCATAAGGACTCTTAAAGACACACACAAACATATAATACCACAAAACCATTATAACACCTAAAAGCAAATTAATCATAATTCCTTATTATCATCTAAAATCCAGTTAGTGCTAGAATTTATCTGATTAAAAAGAAATTCTCAATTGTTTGTTCAAATTAGAATCCAGAGAAGGTCTGTCTGCAGCATTTGATTGATGTATCTCTTAATCTCTTTTTGATCTATGCCCCTTGCTCTTTCTGCTTCCTTTGTTTTCCCCAGACCATTTAAAGGAAGCCGTGTTCCCTTTCATCCTCTGCCCCAGTCATTATTCAGATGCTCCGATCCTGCAGCTACATCCTAGGACTCCCAGTTCCGCCGAAAGGCCATATGCAATACTGACCTTCGCTTGCATATCTTTCCGTCTGCCTAGAATGCTCTTCTTTTCTCCTGGATGCTGCATCTCAACTTGCAAAACCCAGCTGACCTGCCTCTCTGCAAAACCTTTCCCAAACCATCCCTTCCTATTTAAATTTTTGTTCCCCAAACACTTTGCTCGTTATTTTACAACACTGTTTTGCAGTATAATTATCTCTTTCATATCTATCCCTGCCCAATGTCCTCTCTTCACTTCTCTTGTCACCCTGAGATTGAGGGCTTGGACCATGTCTTATCCATTTTGCATTCCTTGAGACTGGCATGTTGCCTGGCCTATGGTAGGTACTCATGAAACGTCCTAGAACAGACAAGCCATAAGCCACCCATTCAACTGTTTTATAATAAACTTAGGTTTGGCATTTTTGGAACACTTATTTACTATTAATAAGGTTTGTGTACCTTGTATGAATAGGTTTCTCTAAAGAAGAAGAACACTCCTTCCAACATTTTTTTCCAGTCCACCGTAATACTGTGGGTTTGCCCAGATAACTACCTCTCTACCTTGAGTGGCAGCAGCTGCCTTCCTTCCTGTTGCTGTCACTCCCACCAAAAGGAAGAGAGGAAACCTGAGTCTTAGTACCACGTGCTCACCAAGGAGTGTTTTCTAGTTGGGAAAGAGGCGGTTCAAGTGATATAGGCTGTGGGAGGTTTAGCTCCTGCCCCATGCAACTTTCCTAATTGTAGGTGACACCCAATTGTGTGTAACTTTTGTTAAAGTGGACTTGAGCATAGCTTTTTAGCTTCGTCACTGATGTGTTCCCTATCACGCAAGGATAGTGTTCTTTTCCCTGGGATCCTGGAAGATGAGTCTGGGGTCCAAACAGTGAAAGTAACTTTCTAAAACCTGCATATCTGTGTGGAGAATCTTGGTTTGTGCCTCTTGGCTGGATGCACTTTTATCTGCATCAGTTCATTGCTTCGCCCAGTCCTCAAGGACTCTGATTAATGGGAAATGGACGTGAACTTGTGTTATTTACGTGGGATTTGTTTTCCTTCGTACGTCTTATTTTGAGTCATTGAATGTACCTCGCTTTTTTATGTGATTTATCATTTCTGTTTGTGACCACTGAAAATGTGCTGAAATCTTTGAAAATATGCTTAAATCTTTGAAAATATGTGAAAACCTATCAAATGTTTTGTTTCATTAATTCCTCAGAATGTCCTTGAATTTTAGTCTTTGAATGAGTCTGTGCACTCTATTTTGCATTTCTTGCTAATTAGCATTAGCCACTGATGAAATCCACGCAGGTCTTTCCCGGTGAGCAAAAGAGCTGATCCTGTTTGTCGGTTCTGAGACTATGTGTAGAGTTTGCAAATTGCCCAGAAGCAGTGACAAGTATGACCAGAGCACTCTTAGAGGATTTTCTATTTACATATCTGTCTCGATAAACTCTGTGTTTATTATCTTGGGTTTTTTGACTTATTTTAAAGGTTTCCCTCCCAACCTTAGAGATCAGTTCATATTGGGGGGAGTGTTATTTCCCAGAAATAATAACATTTAATAAGTAATAATGTAATGATACCACTCCTTTATGGTGCCCTAAACTTTCTCATAACTTGTTTATTCATGTTGATAATATTGATTATCAATAGCCAATGAGCCAATGTTGATTCCATGCTTATGGACAGGCTTGTGCTGGGTACTAGGGAAACAGGATGGTGAAGACATACTCCCTGCCCTCGAGGAATTACCAGTCTGGTGGGAGGGGGGAACATAGAAAGAAATACTGGCTGTGCAACGTGGCGTATGCCATATATACAAGGTGCTACGGGAGGGCAGAAGAGGACTGTCTCTTGGTTTTGGTACAAGTTGATGAGAGAAAAAGCTTGGATCATGCACAGAACACTAATCCAGGCGTTAGGAGATCTGAGTTCTGGAGCTAACTTGGTTACTCACCAGCTCTGTGACCTTGGGCAGGTCTACACCTCTCTGAACCGTAGATTCCTCCACTGAATTCAATAAACCTTTTCTTGTGGGCGTGGGCCCACTGTTGTCTGTTAAATATGTTCATCTCTAAGCTGAGCTGGCCCAGACCCATGGTTCCCAAAACTTGCCACAGGGGACTCTTGTATTGTCCTCCTGACCGCATGCTTTTGTTAAGACACACAGGCGGAACATCAGTCACAGACTCTGGCCAGCATCAGCTAACCAGTGTCAACATGGTCTGCCCAAAGCAAAGGAGCTGCGTGTGGCAGCTTACACAACACTGTTGTTCATAAATGTATGATTTCCAAAAGGCTCTGGGGAAATGTTGGAATAAAATCCTGTCCTCACAATCCTAACTCTACAGAAGACCCTTTCCATATGGGAACAGTCCGAATGGGCTGTATGTGATCTCCAAAGCCCTGTCTGTGCCATTCATTGTTAAAATCCTAGGAGGTCACTTAGTTGGGGAGCCACTAACTATGCTTCAGGTAGATCCGTTCTCCCTGGGGTCTGCTGGGGCCCTTGTTCTCCCCTGTGTCTCCTGGCAGCAGTTGGATCCAACTCCTCTGACCGTTCCCCAGTTCTCCTGGAAGCCCAGGATTAGAGAACAATAACTTCAAGTATCCCATTCCTGCGCAGTGGCGTTCTAGGCGTGTGCGTAGCCATGTGGCACCCTTAGTCCACACACGTATCTGGCTGGGTGTCTTAGGTCAGGCGTGTCCACATTGAGCTGTTGGTTTTTTCTTTCTTTCTGTACATTTCTCTGGGTAATGCTATCTCCTTTATCTAAAAGCTTTAATAGATTCCTGCTGTGATTTGGGCGTGTCTCCTAAAGTTCATGTGTTGGAAACTCGACCCCCAGTGGGGTGGTCTTTGGAGGTGAGGCCCAGGTAGAGAGTTTCTTGGCTCCCGGAGGGCACTGCCCTCATGAATCGATGAATGCTGTTATCACAGGAGTGGGTTCCTTATTATAAAAGGACCAGTTCAGCACCCTTCTCCCTCCCTCCCTCTCGCCCTCTTTGCCCTTCCACCTCCTGCCGGGAGACGACATGGCAAGAAGGCCCTCGCAAGACGCCAGCCCTTTGATCTTGGACTTCCCAGCCTCCAGAAGTGTGAGGAAATACATTTCTGTTCTTTATATATTGCCTATAACTTGCAACGAAGTCGGGGCGGTGAAGAGTACTTGTGATCGTCCCCGTCTTCCCTCCCCAGCGTCCTCGACCAGTTGCGCGCTGGGCTCTCTCCCCTCCAGCCTCACCCCTTGGTGGCTGCCACTGTCATTTCTGCCTCATTCGGATAAGTCTGCTGTGTCTGCAGGTGCGATTTGGTGCCAGATGGTTATTTTGTTAGCAGTGGTTGAGCCTTATGAAATGTAATTCCAGCTGATCTTTTTTCCCCCGTGTAAAATGTGTGGCTTACGTACTTTGTGCCGTTTGTTTACCCTGGTGCTGAGGTGTGGTGGTTTGTTGAGAGCTCCGTTCACGGCGGCCTCGTGGCCACGGCCGATTGAGGGCAGTGCTTACTCTCAGTGATTCAGCGACAGCGTGAACGTTTTCAGATAATCTATTCAGAAATGGAAGCTTATCCACAGTCTCATTGTTGGATTTCTCATGGCGCCGTGTATGTTTACCTGTCCAAGCCAACGTTGTGGGCTGAACTTTGTCCTTTAAGAAGGTATGTTGAAGTTCTAATCTCTGGTACTGTGAATGTGACCTTATTTGGAAAAGATGTAATCAAGTTAAAACGAGGTCATACTGGATTAGGGTGGCCCCTAATTCAATATGACCAGCGTCCTTATAAGAAGAAAAGAGACAAAGACACACGGAAGGGGACACCCATGTGAAGATGAAGAGAGAGGTTGGAGTGATATGTCTACAGGCCAAGGAACCACCACCAGAAGCTGGGAGCGAGGCATGGAACAGATTCGCTCCCAGAACTTTCGGAAGGAACCAACCCAGCAGACACCTGGATTTCAGACTTCTGGCCTCCAAAACCCTGCAAGAATAAATTTCTGTGGTTTTCAGCCTTCCAGTCTGTGTTACTTTGTTACAACAGCCCTGGGAAACAAACAGAGCGACATAAGCAGTAGCAGTGAATGATGATTTTCTGCCTCCACTGAGAAGCTTCAAGAATAAAAGCTAATGAAAGGTACTTTGGGATTATGAGGTGGGACTGTGTCCTTTTACGGAAGAGGAAACTGAGCCTTAAAGGAGTACTCACAGCCACACAGCAGGGGCTGGTGATAGAGTTGGATCCAGAACCTGGGTCTCCTGAGCTTAGAACTTCCCTCACTCCTAATATGCCTACTGGAGTATACCTGAAACCTGATTGCATTTGCATTAAAGACAAAGAAGCCATAAAGTTAGGGGGCAGATGGCTTGGGTTGTTTGTTTTCTTCCCCACTTTTTTTTTTTTTTTTTAAGAGACAGGGTCTCACCGTGTCACCCAGGCTGGAGTGCAATGGTGCAATCATCGTTCACTGCAGCCTTGAACTCCTGGGCTCCAGTGATCCTCCCACCTCAGCCTCCTGAGTAGCTGGGACTACAGGCACACACCACCATGCCCATCTAATTTTTTTTTTGTGGAGATGGTGGGTCTTGCTGTGTTGCCCAGGCTGGTCTTAAACTCCTGGCCTCAAGCAGTCCTCCCACCTTGGCCTCCCTAAGAGCTGGGATTATAGGCGTCAGCCACCATACCCTGCTCCTCTCCATTTTTTGATGGCGAATGAGGGGACCACAGATCTCGACAACAGAATGGGGAGGGTTTGTAGGGTCCCAGTTGTTTTTACTACAGAGCCTGCAAGCAGAGCATGGACCAGTGGGGCTCTATTTGGGGAACTTTTCTTATGTGTCATGCACTTGAACTTTCCCTTCTTTGTTGGAAGTGATTTGTAGTAAGTGCCCGTGTTCTCCTTTCCTTCTTCCCTTCTCTCATCTCCTCTCTCCCCCTCTTTTCTCTAAAGGAGAGCATTTTATAAAACACTCTTCTCATTGCTTCTATTAGGTGAAGGTGGTGTGGGGTGCTGGGCAGGGGAAAGGCTTGGCTTTTTAGATTTATTTGAAAAATTGAAAAGGAGTCATCCTATTTTAAACTCATGAAACTCATCTCAAAATCTGACTTATTTTCCAGAAGGTGCCCTTCCTAAGAGCAATTGACTTTCTTGGTCTTCCACTCCTTACTTTGAATTTGAGCTGTTTATGGGCCTATCCTAGTCCTTCTCCCCAGTCCTCTGGTGCTGAGGCTTGAGTTGGCACAACTACGTGCAGTACCTGCCTGGCCTTTCTTACTCAGGGCCGATCTAAAACCTCCATCCGGGAAGGAGCAACTCCATGTTCTTCAACAGAATATCCTTTTTGCTGAAATGTGAAATCATGAGACTCAGTGTGCAGAACTGTGAATGCCCAAGTTAGACGAGTTCTTGCAACAGGCAGAAACTGGATGGATCTCTTTGAAATTATTAATGCACTGGCCACTGTGTTCATGATGACTCAATGTTTGTATGACCTTGGTTTTACTGAACATCTGAAGGTGCTTTTGTCGAGTGTCTTCCATTTGCCCAGTGTAACAACATTTTATTTCTGAGAAGCAGCCGTGCCCTTTAACTTGGAATGCTTTTCGAGGAGGAGGACTCGCTCACTGCCCTTGGAAACCGAGGTCAGTCTGGGGCTGGTGATGGGCAGTTGGGCTGTTCCTTGGGCTCAGGGTCATTCATTCTCTCTCCCAAAGTTTTCACCCTCTGTAATTGGCCCCAGAAGACCAAACATGAACAGGTAAATACAGTTCCTGTATACCAGTCCTCTTCAGCTCCGGACTCTGGCAGGCTGGACCCACTGTTAACCTTAGCTGCTGGGGAGAGAACTTTCTGGAGATACCGCCTGCATACACTGTCTTTAGCTCATCCATCTGAGACTTCGAGGTTCTTTCTTCAGTGACCTTGTTTTCTAAGTAACAAGGTATAAGAACTATTGAGAGAAACGGGACTGAATGTAAATCTGGACTTGGCCTTTGAGGTCTCCGCCTCTGCAAGCTGGGGGCTGGTGTTTGGTGATGCCGCAGGGCACTGGCAGGAGAGGATAAGGGACTCTTCTGGAAGAGTTTCTGGAAATTTTGGTCATACGAATAGATTCAATTACTTTGGCGCTTCCTTGGGCCATTTTTATTTTCTTTAATACCTGGTATTTTATTTTGCTAGGCTTTTCCCCCCTAGAATAAAGGCACATTCAATAATAAGAATTCTCTAGTATCCAATACAAAATGATAACTGCTTGTCAGTTTGAAGAAAAAGCAAATTGTCTGCTCTGTGTGTTGGGATTTCCTTTTTTTTTTTTTAAAAAAAAAGCAGCTTAGAGAAAATCCCTGAACATAGTCTCCTGATTGAAAAATATATTAGTGGATTTCACTGCTTTATCATTTTCTTAAAATAACAGTTTTCCTTACTTTAAAAAAAATATATTTATATAGGTATATATATAGCTATCCATTGAAACATATGGCCAAAAACATTCCCAGTGCAGAATTTTTTATTGTTTACACAACTGAAAAAAAATAAGTTTTTATTTCGTGAAATTGTGTGGTTGGAAAGAGCCTTGTTATTCCTTGAGTCCAACCCTCTGCTGTGGGCCAAAGGGCAGCAGTCTCTCCTGTAGCCATGGCCAGCTTGGGTCATTTCTGTGACACCGCCATGGTGGATTTGGTACGATCATGTGTTGACACCTCCAAACCACCCTTTGTGTGGTGAATTTGGCTCCCTACACATCATCGAATGAATATTTCTAGCCGTCCCATCCTGGCCTGCCAGCCAACAGATCAATTTCAATCTTTAAAAATTTCAGTCATTTTCCATCTTTGCCTTCATAGCATGCTTTATTGGTGCAGTCATTTGTTTGTGTGCTTTGTCCTTGTTTTATCCAAGTGAAAATGACAGATTTAAAAGGTTAATGATAAGAGTTATAAAGAACATAATTCTCTAGTAACCACATCAGTCGAGAAAGAGACGGAAATCACTGGGCGCAAATCTTCCATCTCGACTGGGTCCTGCTAGGAGCCCACCTTGTGAAGGGTAAGGATCAAATGCAAGGACATTCGTGACACGCTGCAAAAGAACTGTGGATGCTTGAGTCTAAAAGTTTAGGTGTTTAGAGATTTTACAGTCTTTCTTTTCTTGTTTTTTGTTTTAAGCACTTTGTATTTATCAGGCGTGCATCGTAACATATAAGTGTGTTGACTTTCATACATTTTATTTTCAAACTCATTTTCAGGAGAGTATCAAAGAAGGGGAAAAGGATTGCCCGTAAGAGCCCAAAAAGATCTGTGAGCCCCCCATGGGCTATTCTGCCCACTGGACTCTGTCTGCATAAGTGTTGCGTTTTCAGAAAAACAAGCCCTCGGTCTTCAACATCAGCCCTCATGGTGTTTCCTGAACCTCCCCAGGGCCTCAGACGTCCCAGTTTCCCACAGTTTTCTCTTTCTGAATCACCTGACTGTGGACCCCCCATTTCTCTGGGGTCCCTTGGTGGGCTCCCGCTGGTGTCGAGGACAAGCAGGAGCCAGTGCTCCGCTGAGCCTGTGGAGCTGCTGGTGGCAGCCGTGTCCCCCAGCGTCTCGATGCATCCGGTCCCATCTCGTCTTCCCGCCTCGCAGGCTTTGCCGTTGCCTTCTTAAGCATCTTATCCGTGATTTTCCCACTTCTCATGCAACCTGGCACCTTATTTTTCACTTTCCAACTTTAATGACACCTCTCAGAGAGATTTCCTTTGAACCCTCCTGCTGGCCTCCAGTGGGACATTTTCCTCCACAGTGCACTTCGCTCGAGGTGTTTTTGTACGTTTATTTGCTCCTTGTTCCTGTCTGTCTCCTGTCCACGTAGGCTTCACGGTCAGTCCATCCCAGTGCTTAGCTCAGCGCCATGCACGGGGGGCTCCAGAGGTTCTGCAGAGTGAGTGAGTGGCAGCTTCGTTCTCCTGCTTTTCTAGGCGCTGACCCTGAGACTCGGTGAGAGCAGAGCCGTGGACCGCACCCAGCAGCACCCCACACCTTGCCTATGCTGGCCCTACCTCCTCCATTCCCGAGTTGCAGGTGCAGCTTTCCCCGCCTCCAGGCTCTGTCCCCTGTAGCCTGAGCACTGCCATTATTCCGTTCTCTGCTCAAGTGTCCTCATTGGTTGCTGCCACCCATGGGAGTGAGTCCCCACGTCCTCCCTGACTTTCCAGACCCTGTCTTCACCCCTTTAGTTGTCTTACTTCACGTTGCTTCTCTGCACAGGCCACTGCTGGAGACAGGTGGGTCCCCGCCCTGCTCTGCAGAATGCACCTAGCACAGTGTATACCCCAAACCAACTCTTTCTTAAGAGCTCAGTTACAAGCCCATCTCCTTAATGGAATCTACTGATCTTATTAATCTCTCTCTCTCTCTGGCCCTTGGCATGTACAGTCTGACAATGTGGTTTATAATAAACTTTATAATAAAGTCTGCCATCTAATGAAATAAGGAGCAGAGCAGATGATTTTCAGGAGGATGGAGGTTGGAGTCAGAGAGACCTAGGCCTGCATCTTTGTTCCGCCACTTGCTAGCTGTGTGTCCTTCAGTAAGTTAATTACTGTTAATGAGCTTTATGTCCTTGTCTGCGAAATGAGAATAATAATGCCGTTCGCACGTGGTTGTTTAAAGATTAAATAATGATAATGATAATACAACTCCTGGGTTACAGTAGACACTCATAAATATCATACTGACGGTCATTTCTCTTGTGTCAGTGCTATGGATTGAATTGTGTCTCCCCCAAATTCCTGTGTTGAAGCCCTTACTTGCCCAGGAGACTGTATTTGGAGATTGGGCTTTTAGGAGATGATTAAGGTTAAATGAGGCCATAAGGACGGGGTCCTAATCTGATTGGATTGGTGGCCTTATAGAAGGAGGAAGAGAAAGAGATCACTGTCACTCCAGGACACGTACTAGGAAGGGACGCGTGAGCACACAGGGACAAAAGGCAGCCGTCTCCACTCCAGGAAGAGAGTCCTCACCAGGAACCGAATCTGCTGGCACCTTGGTCTTGGACTTCCCAGCCTCCAGAACTGTGAAAAATAAATTTTTGTTGTGTCAGCCCCCTGTATTTTGTTATGGTAGCCTGATCTGACTAATATAATGCACGTTCGCTCTAATTAGATAAAGTTTGCTAAGCTGATGTTGATTGAGTGCTTATTAGATGTCTGACACTATCTCATTTAACCTTGTGTCTCATCTCTCAATTCTCATAACCACTTTAGGAGATCGGTTAAGTAACTTGCTGAGGTTCCCATAGCCTAGCAGTGCTAGGGTTAGAATGGCGCCTCCTGGAGTTGTGCAGTGCACGCCTCTGTGATTGTCCATGACAACCCTGATGGGTGGGAGACCATGCGTCTCTGACTCTAGTGTCCCTGCTTTTCACCAGGGACCACAGACTGCATTCCTTGATGTCAGGGGATATATTATATTTTATCTCTAGTGACACTTAACAAGTGCTGTGTGTACAGGAAACAATTAAAAAATAATTTTTGGTTGGTTAATTTTCCCCAAACACTTAAGTCCTCCCGCATCTGGGTAAAGAGTGACAGTTTCCACCCAGCCACCCCGGCTCCCCAGCGTGCATGCCCTGAGCTGTCTGCTGGCAACTCAGCCATTGGTGTGTCAGACCTACCCATGAACTTGCCGAGCTGAGGAAAGCAAAAGGGGATCGACTTTTCAGTTGTTGGTTATTAAACCTTTGCAAGTCTGAGCCTTCAATTCTTTTATTCCCTCAGTGAGTAAAAATGAGTCTTTGTGAGAAGGGCCTTAAGGAAGCATCTTTACACATCGCTTCTATAAGTAGTTCTGTCTTGTTCTCTTTCTCTTTCACTTTCTTCTCCCTCTCATGTACACTGAATTTAAGAGGCCAGAGGGAACATTAACCAACCCTTTTTTTCCCCTCAGTTTTTGGAATTCAGAGAGAAATTTGCTTCACCTACCTCAGGATGCAGATGGCTTAACCAGTGATTAATTAAGTCCTTTCCTCGGAGAAGTCGATGGGTTTGGGCTTTTGAAAAAGATTAGCCGTGTGGAGTCAAACTTAGGTTCCAAGGGATGGGGTTATAGCTTTTAGACTTCCAGAACGGACCCTACGTGTAGACATTGGCCAATATTCCTTATTAGCGAATTTATAATTTTTACTCCACTTCTTTTTAATAGGAATTACCGTAAGACATAGATGTTACAATCAGGCTGTTAAGTAAAAATTGAAAGTAGACAAACTCTGCAGGACTAGAGAGAGGGGAAAGCCAATATTCTAAATTCTTAAGCTAATGTATTTGTTGAGATTGAGTGCTCTGACAGCCAAGGCAAAAATGGAAACTCAGCAGATTCCCTAATTCTGCTTCTCTGGTAAAATGCCAGCTTAGGAGAGAAACACAATCCTCAGGTGTCAGTTTCTGAAAAGAATTTATTGTGGAGCTGTTTTTCCACAGGACATAAAACCACATAATTTACAACATGTACAGCAGCCTTAGCTCCAGTTCAGGAAGCGATCGAGGCTTTTGCTCACACCGTTAGTCATGACCTCATCCTTCTCTGCCCCTGGCTAACTCCTGTTCATCCTGTAGACTTTGATAGTAGTCACCTCCTCCAAGAAGTCTTCCATGATGCTCCCTTCCTAGACTGGGTTGTGTCCTTCTTGTCAGTGGAACCGTGAGACTGGGCTTGTCTTTATCTCTGCACCTCCATATTGCTTTATATTGGCTTTTAAAACAAGACTAGGTGTTCTAGGACTCACTGCTGGTATTGTGGTAGGTCGGGGGCTAATGTTTGTTGAAGGAAGGAAGTTTTTTGATCTAGGTTAGAGGAATAGTTTTCCAAGTGAATGAAACTATTTTTGTGAAAGTCATCAGCTGATTTTTGGTGTCTGCTCACTGGAAGTAGCTTGTCTGTGACTCAGGAAAGTTGTACCTCTCATTGTTCCTATTGCAAGAGCTGGTTGTCAGGTGAGGACTCAGGAGACCTGAGTTCTGGTCCTGGTTCTCCCCGAGTGGAGGTATGACTGGAGTGTCGCACAGGCATGTTGAAGCAGACCAGGGAGGGAGAGCCCTGGGCTCACCTCCAGCTCCACCCCTGCCCAGGGGCACGGCCCTCATCCTTCCCTGCTTCTTTGAACTTCACTCCCAGAAGCCACCACCAGTCCCTTGGGGTTGGTATCAGAGAAGAAACCTGTTTAACATCTGTGGAGAAGGTTGCCTTTGAGGTTCTTTTAGCTCTAACGATTGTAGAAAATTCCCTGATTTTCCTCTGTTATCACTGTGATGGGACGAAGAGTGTCCCCCACAAAATTCATGTCCACATGGAGCCTAATTTGGTGACTGTATTTGGAAATAGGGTCTTTGCAGATGTCACTAGTTAAGATGAAGTCATACTGGAGTAGGGTGGGCACAATGACTAGTGTCCTCACAGGAAGACAAGAGGACAAGATATGCAGGGAGGAGGCTGTATAATGACTGAGGCAGAGGTTGGAGTGATGCAGCTACAAGCCAAGCAATGCTGAGTGTTGCTGGGAGCCACCGGAAGCCAGAAAGAGGCGAGGAAGGATGTCCGCTAGACCCTGTGAGCTCCTTGGTTTCAGACTTCCAGTGTGTGAGAGAATAAGTTGCTGTCAGTGTAAGTCACCAAGTTTATGGTAATTTGTTACGGCAGCCTTAGGAAACTAGTATGCACTCACCTCTTATTTTTATTTAAAAGTCATCCATCTCGCCGGGCGCAGTGGCTCACGCCTGTAATCCTAGCACTCTGGGGGGCCGAGGTGGGAGGATCGTTTGAGCTCAGGAGTTCGAGACCAGCTTGAACAAGAGTGAGACCCCCCCGTCTCTGCTAAAAATAGAAAAATTAGCCAGGCATGGTGGTGCATGCCTGTAGTCCCAGCTACTAAGGAGGCTGAGGCAGGAGGATCGCTTGAGCCCAGGAATTTGAGGTTGCTGTGAGCTAGGATGACGCCTCTGCACTCTACCCAGGGTGACAGAGCGAGACTCTGTCTCAGAAAAACAAAAAAAACAAAAACAAACAAAACCTCCCAAAAAATCATCTATCACATTTACTCTCCCTGATCCTAGTAGGTCCCTGACGTCTGTCTAGAGAAGCCTCGCGTGTTGAAGAGGTCTTTTTGCCATGCTGTGTATAGTGGAAGCTGACATTTCTCTGACTGCTGTAAAAATTTAGACATTGATGAAAAGCTCCTTTTCCCAATTAATAGATGAAAGCATATGAATTACTTTATATTTTTGTGGGACATATGTTTAGTTCAGACTCCCTGAGGTCTTATTCAAATTATCGAAAACCTGGCCTCTGCAGTGTAATTCACAGATGGTACTGACTCTAGCCAAAAATGAAAAAGACAAAAAAAAAAAAAAAGGCTGTGTTCCAAACACAAAACTACTCGAGTGTTCTGAGCAGCAGGGTGCCAAGGGAACGGTGTTGGTCGAGGCCCTGCGGGGGAGCCTGCGCCCACGTCTCCCAGCCGGGGTCGGGCAGGGCACCTTCCCTCCAGGCGGTCTTCACTGTCCCTTCACGTGTCTTGCTCGAGGGGGGCCTCCAAGCTTTTGTCCATGTTTTCCCCACCTCAAACACCACCCCCTCTTTGTCAAGTGTTTTCATGTTATTTGTTATTTAATGACGTCAACGCCCTATGAAGTGGGAGGTTATTGTCCCATTTTATAGATGAAGAAACTGAGAGACAATTAGGTGGCCTGTCACAGGTGACACAGCAGAGTAGAATCTGAACTCAGATCCTTGCGATTCCCAAGCTCAGGTGCCTCCCACCCCACGCTGGAGGGTGTTTATGGGGGGTGGGTAGGGATGGTGGCTTGAGTGGGCAGAGATGCGGCTAGAGAGGAAACTGGTGGAAGAGGTCACCATGAGGGAACAGGGAAGGGGACAGCATGAGACAAGCCGGGAAGAGAGGAGGGTGTCCAGCAGGGCTTGGCTTTCAGGCCTGCAAGTGAGGATGTTTTCTGCGTATACCAGGGAGCGGCTGAAGGCTGGGGGCACAGAGAGGGGCCGAGTGTGGGAGAACTGGGCCCTGGGGGAGCAGGAAGCAGAGTGGTGGGTTAGAGTCCAGGCAGGAGCCCGTGGTCCGGCCAGGGCATAATGAGTGATGGAATTGGGTCAGCAGCAGTGGGAAAGGTCTACACCTGGTGACACCAGACCCACAGTCTTAGAGGTAGAATCCACAGGCTCTGATGACAGTTGTGGGGTCGTGGGGCGGGGGCAGACAAGGAAGGGGAGGAGGAGTTCAGGGTTAAGTCTGCGTAGAGGAGCGGGAAGTGAGATCGGACACTATGGCAGGGAACAGGGAGGAGAGTGAACTTGATTTGGGGGCATGGAGAAGGTGATGCGTTACGGTCTGGTCATGGTGGACTCAAGGGACCAAAGGGTCCTCTAGACAGGATGACTAACAGACAGCTAGACATTTGGGCTCCAGACGCACCAGGCGGAGCTTCAGAATAGTCGAGAGGACCAAGCACAGGGCCTGGGGCAGTGCTGGCCTTGCTTCCATTTAAGCCAACATTTCGAGGCCTTTCCTGGGCTGCCCGCTCTGGGCCCGACTAGAGTTGGCGGCGCGTGTTCTGTGGCCAGGATGTTGGGCAATGTTAGACTTACTTGGGGGAGGGTTCTTAACGGTCATGTCACCAGATGTTGTCGGAAAGGCTTTAAAAAATTAAAAACAAACCTATAATCCATGTGGTTTTGTAGGCCTAGGCCTCGGTTCCAGGCCTAATCCTCCTGTGAGTCACCTCAGGATTATTGGCAGTGAATAATCCACAGCAGAGACTTACTGCTGTTGTCAGTAGTACTTGGAGACAACAGTTCAGTTACCTTTGTGGCGATTCTCTCGGGAGGAGGCTGTTCTCCTGGGGCTGCTGAGTCTGATTTCTGCCGTCCGTACGGAGCTCTGGGCATCCAGGGCTGGCTTTGCTCTTGTTCACGTGGGTGAGCATCTCCTGCAGCGATTCTGAATGCTGTTCAGGGACTGTCCACGGGCCTCTTTGTAGGAGGCGGCTGTGGGCACCCTGGTGCGTGGCCTCAGTGTGCTGAGTGAGAAGCAGGTGCCCGCCTTGCTCGTGGGATAGGACTTGTAAGGGATGTGGGGTGTGTCGTCCTCGCACTGGGTGCACCGGGAGGGACAGGAGCACGGGCTCGCTGTGCTGCACTGTCCATACTGCGCTCTCTCTGAGTTGGGCAGAACATTCTCAGGAAGTTCACTGCTTTTTAACTAACGTGACGGAGGCGTTTAGGCTTGGCTGAAGTCCTTCTGTGTCCCTGGAAAATAGGACCTGAACAGGGAGAAGGCTGCAAAGACAGGCCTTGGTCATCTGCAAGGGGTGAGATCAGTGACGTGGGAAGAGGTATTTGAATTGAGCTTGCGTTTAGGGATTCCCCTTTCTGTGAAAACTTAGTAGTTTATCATGCTCTGGGCTAGTGGTTCTTAACTGGAGGTGATTTTGCCCCACAGGGGACACTTGGCAGGGTCTGGAAACACTTTTAGTTGTCAGATCGTGGGGGATGGGCCCTACTGGCATCTGGTGGGTAGAGGCCAGGCACACTGCTGCACATCCTGGAGTACACAACACAGCTCCACACAACCAAGAGTTATCCCAAGTGCCAGCAGGGCCGAGGCTGAGGAACCATACACTAGGGTTTCAGCGGAATCTTTCCATCCTGACCGCTGTCTGCTGGGGAGGCTTCACAACCCATGAAACTATCCGTGGCTTTCAGCACAGCCAGGGAAGGTCGCTGAGTGAAGGTCAGATGGAGAGAGGCCTGCATGGCTGGCAGGGAGGGGACGTGTGCCAGACCCACAGCCGCGAGCTCCTGGGCAAGCTCTTCCCATTAGCTTCCTTAATGAAGAGAGCCCACCAGGAGATTGCTAAGACCCTTTCCAGAACTCACATTCCAAGATTCTAGAACTGACCCTCTCTCCTCACAACCCGGGCGTGTTTCAAGTAATGCGAGAAAGGAAATTTGATGAGAACTCGATATTCTCTGCCTTTCTTCTTAGTTTGTATTTGCCTTTTTTTGTTCCAAAAAGGTAGGAATTGCACACTGTGAAAGAAATACTCTCAGCGTCCCCCTCCCATGATGATAAGCCTGAGAATGTTTCTTTTATTTCAGGGAGAAATGACTTTAATATATTCGAAACGTTTCTGCTCAGTGATGAAAAAGCCGATGTCAAATCACTTACAGCAGACAGACGTGGGTGTTTGAAGTGTCTCTCCCAGGGTACCACACAGGCTGCAAGGGCTGTCCCCAGACACGTCTGGCTCTGAGAGGAGTCCTGTGGGTGCAGGAGAGAGGGCCCAGGATTGCAGCGTGCCGGGTGTTCCCCAGCTGACGCTGCAGATGTGAGGTCATCCTGGGTCGCTATCCCAGCTCCCACCCCCTAAACACACACACACACACACACACACACACGCGTGCGCACGCAGTCTTGGGAGCTCCTGATTTTCCATATCAATGAATGGATAATGTGTACGAGGTAGCAAGTAAAAGCTGTTCCTCCATTTGGATTAGGGGAACAGTCTCTCCTTTTCCTGGAACTCTTTCCTATTACATTCGTTTCCTGGGACAGACTGAAAAAAAAAAAAAAAAGTAGCACAGACTGGGGTGGCTTAAACAACAGGAATTTATTTTCTCACATTTGTGGAGGCCAGATGTCCAGGATCCAAGGTGTCAGCAGGGCTGGTTTCTTTCAGGCCTCTCCCCTTAGCCTGTAGATGGCCACCTTCTCCCTGTGTCTTCACCTGGCCTCCCCGTGTGTGTCTGTGTCCAAATTTACCCTCCTTAAAAGGACACCAGCCATACTGGATTCGGGCCCACCCTAATGACCTCATTTTAACCTAATCACCTCTTTAAGATCACCTGTGAAGGTATGTCCCTACCGGTTCTGTCTCGGGTAAAGCTTTACAGATGGTCATTATGTTATTAATACTTCACCCTCTTTCTTTTCTCTTCTCTTTTTTGTTATGAAAAAATTCAAACGTACAGAAAAGCTCCAAAATAGTACAGCGACCACCTGCATATCTACATCGAGAAAATCAGTGATTGCGAACATGTTGTTATAGTTGCTTCATCCTTGGTGCAGATTCCGTGAGCCAGTGGAAGGCAAGTTGTAGGCATCGTGACACCTCACCTTTCCAAGCTTCAGTGCGAGTCTCAGGAGTAAAGACGTTCTTCTGTATGAACACAACACGCTCATCACATCCATGAAAATTTAAAATCATTCTGTTTGGCATCCAGGATCTGCTCCGTAGTCAGATTTCTCTAGTTGTTCCCCAGAGTCTTTTACAACTTTCTGAAGTTTTCCAACCAGGATCCAGCGAAGGTGTGGGCGCTGTGACTGTCTTCTTTATGCCTCTTTAGTCTCTTCAGTCTGGAGTGATCTTCCCGTTCTCCCCCAATGACACCCTACCCCCCAACCCCCATGACTTTTTTGGTTTTTTTTTTAGGTAATCAGGGCTGTTGTTTTGTTCACATCCTGAATTTGGCTGATCGTTTCCTCTTGATCTTGTTCAGTTTGCCCCGTGTCCCCTGGAACTAAGCTCCTAATGCTCATGTAGGTTCAGGCTTATCTGAACAGTTGCCTGGCAACGCTGGGTGCAACTTAAACCGTCACATCCACCAGGTTGTCCCACTAGTGGTGATGCTTTAGATGGTCTTTTTTTTGTGCAATTAGCACATAATCTATGGAGAGAGAATTTGGCACTTTGTGCATATCCATTGATGATTCTTGCCTGGATTATTTCACTAGGGGTTGCAAAATGATGATTTTTTTCTAATTCTATAGTTAGTTGATGTTCCTAAAAAGGCACTGTAATGACCAGTTTTTACAGAAAAGGGTTGTATAATAATTGCCTCTAATGGTGATAAATAAATCTATCACTATGGACTCACAGGTTTTTATTTAATCAGTGTTTTATAGTTAATTACAATCATCGTTTTCATGCTCAGATAATCCCAAATTTGGCCATTGAGACCAAGCTGTCTCTTATGTCCTTTGAACATGCCCCTTTTAGTCCTTAAGTACTTTCTTGCATAGAAAATGTCCTAGGGTTCGTCTCACACTTTCCATTGCCAGACAAGGGTGCATCCATTTCTGCAGAAACCTCAGATTCCTTGTAGTGGAGAATGGTATTTAGAAACTGGATCTGGACACTGGGTGTGTTCATTGCGGCTGGGATGTTGTTATTTTCATGAATTTATATTGATATTTCCAATTTACATTTAACATGACTGCATTTTTTCTTAACAATCCTTGATTTTGTGTTTATATCTCTTTGCTTGGTTCCTAATACTGTTAATGCTATGAACACATTTGCTTATTTGTTCTGTTCTACAATAGACATAAAGTAGTTTCAAAATTGTACTATTACTTTAATAATACAATTCTGATTGAAACGTAATACTTCTCTGTGATTCATTTTTGTCTTTGTAGTATATGGGTATACATTTACTAGGATATAAAGTCAGTGTTGAGTTCGAGTGCCATGTGAACGAATTCTTCTTCCTGTAAGATTCTGTTGCCAACTTACTCCTGGATAGGTTGTTTTGTTTCCTTTCTAAATTAATCTTAAATTTATGGTTTGCTCCTTTTTAAGAAATCAACTGTATTGAGGCATAATTTACATATAATAAAATACACCCACTGAAAGTATCTTGACTGATATGTGTACACCTATGTAACCACCACTGTCGTCAAGGGAGAGAACGTTTCCATCACCACACAAAGTCTCCTTGAGCTCCTTTGTGGTCAGTTTCCTCCCCCTGCCTTCACCCAAACCCTCAGGCAACCACGGATGTGCTTTCTTTGTCTGTAGATTAGTTTTACCTTTTCTGAAATTTCAAATTAATGAAATTATAGAATAGTACGCTTTTATATCTAGTGTCTTTTACTCAGCATAATATTTTTGAGAATCATAACTATTGTGCAAATCAGTAGTTCATTCCTTCTTACTGCTGAGTAGTATTCCATCATACGGACCTACTGTAATCTGTCTATCCGCTCACCTTCTGATGGGTTTTGGATTATTTCCAGTTTTTGGATTTTTGGATATTATGAATAAAGCTGCTTTGCACATTCTTGTATAAGTCTTTGTGTGGACACATGATTCATTTCTCCTGGAGGAAACTCCTAGGAGTGGGATTGGTGGCTCACATGATACGTGCATGTATGACTTTATAGGAAACTGCCAAACTGTTTTCCAAAGTGGTTGTATGAGTTTATGTTCTTGCCAACAATTTGTGGGTGTTTCAGTTGTTTCACCGTCTGAACAGCACTTTGTAAGTGTTTTGATTTTAGACATTCTGATGGGTGTGTAGTTGTATTTTGTTATTTTAATTTGTGTTGTTTGCCTTCGACCTGATTTTTAGTTTGAATAATAAAACATTTACTAGTTCCAAAGTCAAAATTCTATGAAAAAGTAATATATAGTGAAGAATCAAACTTTTGTTTTTCCTCACTGCTACTATTGAAGGTGTGGTTTAAAAGATTGGAGAATCTATTAATCACCTACTGTGTGCCAGGTACTGTTAGGCTCTGGGTCATAAGGAGAAATGGAGACAGCCTCTCCCTTCGTAGAACTGATGTATTAGCAGGAAGGGATAGACATTAATCACATAACCTCACGAGTAAATGTAAAATGGCAACTTTGTGCTGTGTAGGAAAGCTATAGGGAGGGGGCTAAGGCTGTTGTATCTGGATCTCATCGTGGTTTCCCAAGAAAAGACATTCTGCTTATGTGCTCCCTCCCTTAATACTTGTTGCAAAATACTTGTTCTAAAATGCTCCAGGACCTGTAGCAACAGGCTAGGCCCTGGGAAAGTAACCAACACCCCACGAGAGGAGCCCAGGTCTCTTTGGAAAGCTGGGATAAGCCTTCACTTGATCATCTGGCCTTAGATGAAGTCTCATAGACTGGTTCCTTACAGAGCCCTGACTTAAACATACTTTCTGTGTCTTTTAAACATATTTTATTATAGTAATACATGGTTTACATTTAATTTGTCGAAAGCCATTTTTAATTTTGTTTTTAACACTGTTATTTGAATAATTCCTTCAGTGATTAAAAAGTATCAATGCATGTTATTAGTGTGGGGTTTTTTCCCCGAATATCTGGTAGGTTTCTCGGAGATTTTTTTTTTTCTTTTTTGCCCCACGAGACAGCTAGTTTTTAAATTTGAAATTTTGGTTCCTGTTTTAATTTCTTGTGTGTTACCTTGACCTCGTACAAAACAGCAGTGGTCTTCAGGATGAGGTTGGCTGTTAAGTCTTTAATTCTTAGAAAGTTTGATTGCATGGTGTCCTTATAATAAATGAATTCATACCATGTAGTTAATATCCACTCTACACAGTGTCTCAGATGAGATGTAGTTTCAATCAGCTGTTGTAAAATTGAAACACTCACTGACACTGTTGTCCTGTTTGCAACTTTCATGTATGGTTAGAGTGACTCTGAAACATAGTAGTAATCATTGATGATGCACTTATAAGGAATTCTACAGAGAATATTTTTAGTAACAACATACTTTCCTAATACTGTAATCGTGTTTTCATGTTTCAAAGCTTACTTCACTTTTTTTAAGAAGACAAATTCTGCTCTTGCAAGGTATGCAATATAGTAAATTATTATGGTCGTATCAGTGGCATATTTTTTCCCCTGATTGTTACCCTCTATGACTTGGGGAAATTGCAAGGAAATTTTTATGCACATGTTGTGACATGTAGAGTCCAAGTATGAAATTCTAGGATAATCAATTCTGTTTTGTATTTTGTGACTCACGGTCCTGGCAGGAGACAGATGGCACACTCAAAGAGAAGTTACCAAGGACAGTTTGATAAAGGACTAGTTCTCGGTGGTGGACAGGGATGAAAGAAACCAGCAAGGGATGATGCACTCCCCTCCCCTGGTGGGATGTGGGATCGGGTTAGCAGGCCACACCATGGAACTTTCTTCCACTGATGTCTGAAGGGGGAAAAGGAAAAGAGCAGATACTGGATACTGAAGGAGAAAGTAGCTGAGCGTATGGGTGCTTAGTAGGGACCATGGCCTTTGGTGGCAGGATGCCGCTAACTCACTGCAGCCCAGCAGGGAGAGAGCCAGGCATAAATCCCCATCCTCCCTCTCCGCCCCCACCCCTTCGTACACTGGTGCCTCCCTGCAGGAGAACTAGACAGGAAGTCAGTGGGCAAGGGCGCCTGTAAGTGCCTCCACAGTGTCAGTAACCCAGGGCTGGGAGCAGGGTGGAGGAGGTAGAGAGGGGCCGTGCGGGGTAGGTGGACTGTATCCAGCACACTTACATAATGTGGAATGGGGAGGACCAGCAGCCGCTGCAGTGGTTCCCATGTGCCCCGAATGTCTGGCAGATTTACGTGCTTAGCCCTGGCACATGCGAGATGAGGCCACTGGTGCTAAAGTGGACCACAAGGGAGAGGTTTTTTGTTTTTTGTTTTTTTAAATATCTAAGGATCTGTCTTTAATTAAAAATCCTAAACAGAACCCAAACCTCTTTTGGCTGGGTTCCAGTAGTCTTTATTTTCAAGAATTTGATGATTACTTTCCCATCCTTGGAAGAGGGTCCAAAATCAGGGAGGTCCCTCCCAAAGAAGAGCCTCCCTTTTTCACAGGGTCACCTGGGGGAATGAAGAGGACAGAGCTGGCCTTTCCGGGCAGTGGGATCTTCACAGCCCTGCTTGTATATGTAAAGAGCCTCTCTGTGCTGGGGAACCCTTGGGTGCCACTGTCCTGATTCACCAAAGCTTAAATGATCAGAATAAGCTTTGTGTTTTTTTTCTTTTTTTAATTGTAAGAAAGCTGCTCACCATCCGGGAATACAGCAAGCTGTAAATTATCCTTAGGGTTACCACATGGGGGAAGAAAGTGCTACTGAAACAGATGCACTGTTTTGTTGTTACTATTGTCATTTTGGGGAACAGTGGCATACTTGAAACACCCAAAGTAGAACATTTCTTTCTGTTGGAAGGTTGATAATGGTGCCTCATATATGCACTTCTATGTACTTATGTACTTATAAGGACATAACTAACTTATCAGAAAAGTAAGTCAGGTCCTCGCTGTGGTGTTGGACCCCACAGGCCACGTAGACCCTCTCCCAAGAGTTGAATGTAATTTAGGGCTGTGTTTGTTTTGCCAAACAAATCCAGTGTAGATAATTTCAAAAGAATGACAT
>NW_012139636.1:946021-973249 GCF_000956105.1 Propithecus coquereli
GCACTCTAGCCCGGGCAACACAGTGAGACTCTGTCTCAAAAAAAAAAAAAAATGAAAGCATTTGTCTGACACTCCCATTCAAGGATGTACATTACTTAGTACAGTGGGTGATCCAAAAATTTGTGATTTGGCTTGGAAATGTGTCACATAGTTTTTGTTTCAGCTGGCTACCTATCCAATGGTGTTTTGGTGGTCAGGCTACTAAGTTCCTGCGTTAAACTGCTTGCATTTGACCTCAGGCAAGTTCAGTAACCTGCCTGAACCTTACTTTCCTTACGTACAGCTCATAATATTGCCTACCTTCTAGGTTTTTGTTGGGAGAATTAAACAGAATAATGTTCGTAAGATGCTTAGGATGATGATTGCCACGTGGTTGGTTCTCAGTGAGCATTAATGGTTACTGCTGCTGCTGCTCCTACTATCACTACTACTAAAATGTTTGCATATACTCTGAGTTCCAAGCTTGACTGACTTTTAGGCCAGGTGACTCAGCAATATCTTGCATATAAAATTTTCACGGATAATCAATGCCTGGCTGTTTTTGGGAGTCTTATTCAGTAATTGAAGCATGGTCTGCGAGTGTGGTTGGTGAGTATCTCTGTGTTCCTGGACAACACACCCAGCTTCCCTGTCCCCCCTCCCCCACGGCAGACAGGTGCACTGGCTGTAGGAGTCCTTCCTGAGCTCCAGTGACATGGTGATCAGAGAGCACTTGTACCCTGTCAGATGAAACGCGCTGTGGTACAGTGTTTGCTAAGCCGAGATCTTGTCCCTTACCCTGGTAATCAGGTAACTCTTAACCCTTGGTGGGGTTTCTGTCTGGCAGCCCTCTTGTTGGCCATCACGTTGCCCTGTGTAACTGTCCCTTATTAATCAACTGGGCGAGCCTCTGCTGGGCTCTCGGGAGGACTGTTCTTTGTGTTCTATGCCTCAGGTTGCAGTAAGTTCTCAGGAGAGCTGAGAAATGTCCAGAAACAGGTGTGCTCTCCCGGGTGCCCCACAGCCCTGTATAAATCTTCTAGACCGCTGTGCTTGTAGCCCAGGTGAATTCCTCAAATGACCAGAGTTTTGTTTTTAACGTTAAACTCAGAAATGTGTGGGATAGATCGCGATGCTGGGGCTGTCAGCTCCTACCTTTTGACTTCACAGGAACGTAATTTGTGAGGAGCATGCGATTGAACAATCACCTTTTCAGTTCTCTGTAACGGGCCTCCAGGAGGCTGAGGGTGAGGCCCAGAGGGGAGGTTTCTGAGGCAGCGCTGGCCTGCTGTGCCGGGCTCTCTGGACAGCGCCGGGCTGGGCAGTGTGGGCGTCTGCCTTTTTCACCTGGCACACCCTCTGGTCTGGTGGCGCTTTGTCCGTATCTTAGCTAGCACTTACAAGAATGTTAAAGGAATCGATAACACTTACAGTGTTGCTTCGTCCTTGCAGCTTCTCGCATTTGGGTCGGGGATGGTTTCAGATCTGTCTTGGGCGCGCGGTGCCGCAATGTCAGGGGTGCAGTCTGTGTACGAACACCATTTGTTGAAAGGGTCTCCTTGGCTGCTGCAATGCTTGTGCTAGAATCTAGAGGCACCATAAAGGCAATGTCTCCTTAAAAGTGGAAGGAGTGGCTTAGGCAGGCGCTGTGGCTAAAAGCTGGATTCACACGCCCAGGAACTCCCAGGAAGGTTCCCTGTTGACCACGAGGGAGAGTGGGCGACTGGTAGGACCCCTGAGCAATGGCCACTCCTTAAAAAACAAACAATCCAGTATCCATGTTTTACTGAGGGGGTGGGGGAGAGAGAGAGAGAAAGAGAGAGGAGAGAGAGAGAGAGAGAGTCTCATGATTGTTTTTTTTTTTTTAAAAACCAGAAGACCATAACCGTGAAGCTGTCTGGCTTAGTACACACACCCTGTAACTGGAACTCTTACCTGGCCAGGTACTTTCAATAACTTTTAGTTATGGAAATACGGTGATCAAATTGTATGTGCCAATTAGATAAGATCATATTGGAACATTTAAAAATAGATGAGTAACTACAGACAACCAGAAGATAAAGTAGCGCCAGGTGGGCCAGCTGTGATCCAACCAACGGTGTCTGCGTGTGGCAGACCCACCTGTGCCTTTATTGCCCCCCATAAAACGTTACTGCGTTCGTTACCGTGCGCAGCGTTTGAGCGCCTGAACGCAGAGCTGGCCGCCGGCTTTTCCCCTCTGCACCCCGCAGAGTATGTTGAGAAGGTCTTTTACTGGGTCTTGAACTTTTAAAAAGTAAACACTTATTTACTTAAATAAATAAAAAAGTTTATTTATATAAATGTAAAGAGTGGTGAATTTTATTTCCCTTCATATCTATGAGCTTTAAGTCAGGTTGCCTTTTAAACTTAAAAAGGCATGAAAAAAACAATTTAATAGGCCTTTTACTTTGGCATTTATCTTTGTAATTTGCTTATGCAATTTTAACTTTAAGATTGTGGGTGTGATACAAACAACTCTTATTAAAAAAAAGGAACATACCCACATTCCAGACAAGTTTATCACACCCTTATATATGAAACCCTTCTTGTTTCATATCAGGTGACAAATAAAACCTTGAAAATTTGCATATCTTTTTACTTTGATAAAGTTATTAGTTAAATCATCATGTAGGATTTTTTTATCTATCCGTCTGTCCTGTGTGTGTGTGTGTGCATGTGAATATGTGGTTTGATGCCACATGGTATTTCGAATTCATCTGATTAATAGTTTGATTCTTTACAGTGGTATAGCATGGCTGGTATTAGAAGTGTATGCAACGAACAGCTTTTTATACTTCCTGTATGTTTTGCCAGCATTTGAAAATTTTTAAAACCCTTCTGTGTCTGTACTCGTGTTTCAGCCTGCCTGCATAATACCGTGAGGTTTCAGACAGGGGAGAGTAGTTAACCCTCATGCATACGTAAGATCTAGCTAGATAGTGATTTTAAAGATGCCAACTCTTTGGCCTTCTGACTTGGAGTATGAATGTGTGTGTGTGTTTTCTTTTCTTTATTAGAACTTACCAATGTGGAGATTGACAGCATTTCTAAGTAAATATATTTGGATGGTTTAGTGGTCATTTTATTATTGCTCAGTGTTAGCGTACTAGCTTTTGACTGCTTTTGGCAGTCGGGAAACAATAGTCTAGAGCAGCGGACCCCAACCTTTTTTGGCACCAGGGACCGGTTTCATGGAAGATGGATGGGGGGTGGGGTGGGGGATGGTTTCAGGATGATTCAAGTGCATTACATTTATTGTGCAGTCAAACCTCTCTGCTAACGATAATCTGTATTTCCAGCTGCTCCCCTGCGCTAGCATCACTGCCTCAGCTCCACCTCAGATCATCAGGCATTAGATTCTCATAAGGAGCACCCAACCTAGATCCCTGCGTTGTGCAGTTTATAGTAGGGTTCACACTCCTATGAGAACCTAATGCCACCACTGATCTGACAGGAGGCAGAGCTCGGGCGGTGATGCGAGCGATGGGGAGCAGCTGTAAATACAGATGGAGCTTTGCTCGGTTGCCCTCTGCTCACCTCCTGCTGTGCAGCCCTGTTCTGACAGGCTATGACCCAGTACTGGCCAGAGTCCCAGAGTAGTTAAAAAAATAGCTCTTTTTCAACCCAAAAAAACACATGCTAGATCTGTCAGACTCGAGAGGTGACATGCTTTAGACGTGTGCATCCTACAGCCTCCCCTCTGTGAAGATGACATTGATGTCGATGGAGAGAACGAGAAAGAAACGGCTCTATCACGTACTAACGAAGGAGATATCCTGGCAGAGCGGCAGCTCGGGGAGATTCTGAAAAACTGGTCTTTCGTGATTCCCGCCCCCATCAACTCCACCGCAGCAGGTTTCTCCTAGAGATTAACTTGGCTTTAGGCAAATCTTGGGGTTATTTTGGTTTTATATTTAGGTGTTGATGCAAGCAGATTATTGTTTGTTTTCACGTAGATTCATACACACACACATGCATGTACGCAGTCCAACTTCTCCACCATAGATGAGGCATTTACCAGGGCCCTTATCATTCTACCATGTGCCTAAAAGAATTCCTTCCCCACCTGTGTCACCCACGTTCCCTTGCCCCACGACCGTGGACACTCAGGGGACAGAGGAGCGTTCAGCGGTGCACGTCTGAAAGACCACTGGGGCGTTAAAATCATCACAGAGCTCACGTATGCGAATATCGCACAAGTGACGTTAATTGTGATTTCCATCTTTATAGCTTCTAGAACACGTCTGTAAAATAATAGCAGGACTATTGCAAGAGTGGAGGCAATATTTAGAGGACATGTTGTTGTTGGGTTTGAAATAGTCCATGGCTGGGATTACCAGGGACTCGATGCAGACACTGGAGTTGTCTGCGAGGTCCTGGGGCCTGTCCTGTCTGCCCACAGGGGCCGCTCCCAGCAACTGGAGCCACACTGAGGCTCATGGGGCCAGGATCTTGAAAGAGAAATTATAATTTTTCTTTTCCATCCTTCCTTCTGCTTTTGATGGGGAAAAACCTATTAGAGAGCAAGGGTGGACATTTAAAACACTGTAAATGGTTGTTAGGCAAATCTTTTTTTTTTTAATCTTAAACTTCTGGAGTAATTGTCTATTTTGTTTTGGGAATCGACAATGATGTTATCTAGAAAAATTCTTTGTAATCAGTTTTATTCTTTCTTCCTCTTTTCTTCCCTCTTTTGTGTAGTTGGTTAGTTCCTCGGATTATTTTCTTTCTAAGCTTTCGAAGTTTAAAGATTTCTTCCGACATCTTTAGACTATAAATGATAGAGTTTTGGAAAACAAAGGGCCTTTAGGAATCACTCATTTGCTAAACATTTTGTTGTGGTTATTATCATGTATTTTGAAGGTGAGGCCATGATGACGTGGTCATTTGTTACAGTATCTTCTCTCTGTTCTATTTTTTTCCCCCCAGTTATCAGCTAACTTCTGTGACTTCCTTTGGTAGAGAGGAGAATTAAGTGGATTAACTGCCTTTTACTTGGTGTGTATGTCAGGCGTGTTACGTACGTCATCATCCCATTTAAGCCCAACGTGACTTTTGGGGAAGATAGTATTATCTCTAATGTGCAGATGAAGCAACTGCGAATCTTAGAGGACACGTGAATTATCCTCAGTAGCACAGCAGGTCAGCAGTGCGGACAAGAACCGCACAGGTTAGTCCCCTCACTGGGGCCACGCGTGGGAATGCTTTCTGGAATGTTCTTGGAGAAAGCCCTGGCATTGCCCGTGGCCCCCTCAAGCATGTAGGCATGAGTTCGTTTGTAATATTTGCTTCTGACCCTCTTGAGAGACAGAAAAAATGAAAGTAAGGGCTGAGACTCCATGCAGGGGCCTTGGTGGGAAGGTTAGAGGTGTGGTGAGAACCCAATCTCTAAGAAGCTGGGGGTATTCCAGCAGGGCTAGCCCCAGTGGGAGCTGGAGGGGCCCCCTGAGCAGGGGGTGTGGACATCAGGTGGGTTCCCAGAATGATCTGGCACAAGGGTGTGTGTGCGCGTGCGCGCAGTTTTAACACCTTCTTCTCCAACGGGACTTGTCTTTCTCCTCCTCTGTTATCCAGTAGCCTTCTGGCCAGCTTATATAGTTCTTCACAATTGCTTCTTGTCTGACTTCCTCTGGAAGTTCTGCACCCAAAGAAAATGGACCCTGCCTTTGTGTCATGGTGCCCTGCCCAACGCCTCCAGCTCTGTCAGCTCTTTGCAGGTGGCGTTAAGTGACCTGTTTCAAAATCAGGCCCAAATCAGGCTCATCATTTCTTAGGCCCATGGAAGTTTGAGTGGGTTTGTGACCCACTGAGGTCTGAATTCTGGCCTGATGGTGGTGGTGGGGGCTGAGGATGAGTTTTGTGGAAACTGGGCTCTGAGGGTGTTAACTGCTGCCTGCCCCCAGCCTTGTGTTCTCTCCTTCTCTCCCCCTGCCCTGTTCCCCGCCTTTCCTCTCTCCCTCTCTCCCTCCCTCCCTCCCTCCCTCCCTCTGTCCCTCCTCCTTTAAGGCCATCTTGGCCCAGAGGAGCTGAGCAAGAAGCCAGGTCCAAAGTAGAGGAGGAGCCCGCATTAGGGGAGAAAGGGGCAGCCGGTGCGGTGGGGGCAGCCACGCAGGACCAGCGTGTGGGGGGCTGCGCCAGGGAGCCCCCAGGGAATTAGCTATCCATAGTGAAAGAAACCTAGGCTGTTTCCAGGAGAAGACTTCAAGCCTGCCTTGCAGATCTGGGAAAATTTCGTATATGTTGGGCAGAATGGCAATTTGACGAAAATGTCAGCTCTAAGGCCCCCTCTCTATAAAGCTGCAAGTGTTTTTTGGTGACAAGTGAGTGGCCCTTATCAGTTCCAGTTTCCACCGTGAGCCCAAGGTTCCCCAGAGAACGGTGGCCTCAGAGGCCCAGCCCTCCCAGCTGGGGACCCCCGTCCCTTATCTAAGGCGGGCTCCTTCCGTCTGTGTCCCCCTCTGCCATGCGAGCTTTACTCTAAGTCAGGCTGCTCCCTACCCTGCCCCAGTGCAGTGTGGGGCCTGGGCCTCTCCACCTCCAGGAGGAAGGTGGCGGGGAGTTGAGCCCTGGACTTACATACCATCCTGGGCATCTTTCCACGTGCAAGGACATGACTCAAAGCAAGTGGCTTTTTCAAGTCCCACATCCCCCTTGGCATTACTCAGTGACCAGTTCTTTGCTTTGTTCTATTTTGATCCTTCCATTTCCATCTCCATCTTAATGCATCTGGTACAAAATGCTTCCTTTGGACCAAGGAAAGTAACATCAGACAATGGAAAACAAATAGCCATGTGCAGGGTTTTTTTTAGATGAAATTTGTATCATCTCACAGTTTGACAAGTACCTGCTCCATCAGGGCACGGACTGAATGTTTTAGAGCTTAGTGTCCAGGAAAGCTGGTTATTTAATATTTGTGTTGCCATGATTTATAATGAGAGCTAATATTTGTGGAGCTGTTTCTGTGTGCTGGGCACACTGTTATCTCATTTAATCCTCACGGCAATACTGTGAAGCAGGTATTAGTACATTACTCCCATTTTATAGATGAGAAAACTGCAGCTCAGAGCAGTTAAGTGTCTTACCCAAGGTCACACAGCTGGGAATTTGAAATAAGACATGGACCCAGGTCTTTCTGACTCCAATGTCCATGTCACCCAAGGAAGGGCTCCCTTTGAAAGCATGATAATGGGTTTCTCACTGACCTCACTGACGTGTGGTACTGGGCCAGAATAGAAACATGGCAGTATTGATAAGCTGGGAAAGGGGTGGGGAAGTGAGAGCCCATGTATACCAATCAATCTGTAATGACATGTTCTCAAAACATAGAATGATGGGCCTTTGGGGTGATTTGGTCTGACCCCCTCATTTATAGATGAGGAAGCTGCGACTCAGAGAGGAAGAATGAGCTGCATGTACACGGTGATTTCACAAGGCAGTGATGCTAGGTGCAGCCCAACAAATAATATGAGTTCTTATTACCGATGGACTTACTTATTCCAATCTGTGTCTATACCTCCTCCTGCTCCCCCGAGAGGGTCCCCCTTTCCTTCCTTGGGGTACTTGACTTAGATCATCATCAGCACCCCTCCCCAGATCACAGGATCCCATCCAAATCTCTTAGCCTCCGAAGACCCATTACCTGGTTTCTTAGGTTCCAAAAATTTTAGGGGCTTTGAGTCTGAACTGTGAGCTGTGAACTAGGAGCTGTACAGCAGAGGGCAGTGAGCTATGGGCTATGTTTTTGTAAATAAGGTCTTAAGGAAGCACAGTCATGTGTATTTGTTTACATCTATGGTTGCTATTGTGCTACAATGGCAGAGCTGAGTTGTTGCAACAGAGACCATGTGACCTACAAAGACTAAAATATTTACTCTGACCCTTTAAGAAAAAGTTTACCAACCCCTGCTGTGGAGAAACCACTTAAACCTCTAATGCCAGACCACCCCAGATCTACCGTTACATTCATGAGCTCTTGCTATAAAAGTTGGGGTCAGTGAGGGAATAGCAGAGGGAAGAGAGGTGTGGCTTATGTCCAGTAATTTCTTTCACGTACAGTCATGTGTCACTTAACGGTGGAGATATGTTCTGAGAAATGCATTTTGTTCGGTGATTTTGGCATTGGACGATCATCATAGAGTTCATACTTACATGAGCCTAGATGGCATATATGTTAATATATATTCATATGGAAAACCAAATTACTGAATAACGCTCATGTCTCCTGCTTCATCTGCAATGCCAGTATCAATTGCCATATATCAGGTTTTATGTACGCTTCATTATAATCTTACAGGACCACTGTTTCTATGCAGTCGTTATGTGCCGTATGACTGACCGTACCTTAATCAGTAGATCTTAATAGATAGACAAGTTCAAGTTTATATATTCGAAAGAGTTCTAGATTTTCCCCTTCTCCCAATCTTCGACTTAGTTGCTCAAACCAAGCCTTTATTTTTCCCTTTCTTTTACCTGCCACCTCTAATCTGTGGCCAGGTCCTACTGCTTCTCCTAAGTACATTCTGAAGCTGTCCTCCTTTCTCCGTGTCCACTGCTGCCACCTGAGCCAACACCCCCCCCCCCCCCGGGCATCTTGGGCGTGGGCTGTGGCCTCACCTCCAAACATATCTCTGCAGGTGCTCTTCCCACTTCCAACTCAGTTATTTTTCACACAGCAGCAACTTCCTTTCTTTACTCTCTTTATTTCCTTCCTAGCAGGTATTATAGTCTGTCATGATTTTGTTTATTTGTTTACTTACTTACTGATTTTTTTCCCTCTAGAATCCAAGCATCATAAGGGCAATCTCCTTTTTGTATTGTTTTGTATCACTAACGGGTCCTTTGCGTAGTGGGTACCATGTGAATGAATGAATGAATGCACAAATGAATGGACGAATGAACAAAAGCAGGTAGTGTTGGAAACATCTTCAGAAATGGCGTATGAAAAACGTCAAGAGGCATCATTTCAGGTTCCCCAAGAACACGTACCCAGCTCCCCGCTCCATTCTGCTATGGTTCCCGCAGCACAGCCCCGAGCATCACCGTGACTGTGCGTGTCCTCGTTACTGCAGGAGAGGCTTTACCCCTCGGAAGTGGCGAGAAGGGGATTGAAACCTGGATACTATTGTCCTAGGTCTGTGGTCCCCACTCCCTGGGCCTTGGTCTGCTGCTGGCCTGTTAGGGATGAGGTTGCAGAGCTCCGCCAGCCCCCACCACCCAAGCCCCCATTGTGGAAAGATTGTCCTCCCTGAAACTTGGGGGGAGTGCAAAACAGGAGGGAGTGATGGGAAGTGAGCGAAGCCTCATCTGTATTTACAGCTGCTCCCCATCGCTCACATCACTGCCTGAGCTCCCCTCCTTTCCCCCCAATCCTTGCAAAAATTGTCTTCCGTGAAACCCAGCCCCTGGTGTCAAAAAGGTTGGGGAGCGCTGTCCTAGATCACTGTTCCCCAACCTTTGTTGACCTAGCCTCCCAGTAAGCAGCATATGTCACCTTGTGATCAGTACACATGTACGTACATGTATACACACAGACAAATTTCACAATACATGACTTTACTTCAGATATTTTCTATTCTAGTCTATTCTGTTTGGTTCTGTTCCATTAAAACAATGCTGATTGTGATCAGTTTCATTGATTTCATGAGCCATTAATGGATCATGGCCCACAGTTTGAATAACAATGTTTAAAATGTGGTGTTTTTCCTCAGGAACTGGAAACCTAGCGAAGGGACCCAAACATGGGGACACGGGCAGGGTGGACGGATAAGCGCCGTGGGAATGGGGCGCAGGTCGTGAGCCTGCAGAGACGGTCCCTGCGTCTAGACCTCTCGGGGAGGATAGGGGAAAAATGTTATCTTTAGATGTTAGATTTAATTTAGTTATCTTTTTTCTTTTTTTTAACCATTTTTTACTAATCAGTTCTTCTTACAATATAGGATTGTGTTTGTTTTTCCTCTTGTGAATAGCTTTTTATTGCGAACAGGAGTTGTTTATTATTCTCCAGGTGATTTTTAATTTAAAAACAAACAAACTTGGTCTCATCCATACCTTTCTATTCATCTTCCCACTCAGTTTTTCACATTAGTTTTCTCTGGAGATGTGCGGGTGTAAATATACATACATACACACACGTAAAAATGTGTTTATAAATGAAGATCTTTCTTCCCTTATTATTTTGAATTCCTCACTACTTAACGGTGCATGGCCCTCACAGTCATTTCCATTATAAAGAAAAAATAAAGCACTCCATGTTCTTGTCTTCAGATGAGATGCAGATATTTCTAGGAAAGCTCAGACTCTCAAACTTATTACACAACTATAATCAAATTACATCCTTCTTTCCTCTGTTAGGGGCATTAAATGTAATTTTTCCTGGCCTAAGAAACTTGAGCATTCTATCCACTGAATATTTCCATTTTAAAAGTTTTCAAGTAAACCATTTTGCTATTCTGGGCTGTTACATGAAACCAAGGCGATTACTTGAACACGAGGTGCAGAGCCAGCCTGTCTCATGCTCCTTCCCCGCCCGGCCTGACACTGCGCTGTCGGGTTGCTGGAGGCATCCAGTGGACCCCAGGGGTGTGTCCTGAAGATGTGTTTTGTTCTTTTCCCCTCTTTGGAATGCCAACACTTCTAAGTATGAGATATATTGAAATTAGTATCTGATCTGTAAAAAAAACTCAGCAATTCCAGACCTCTCGAATTGTAAAATGCAGAATTGATCGAAATAGGTGCCATTGATAAGTATTGGGAGATGGCTGCAGGTGCTGACCGTGTTTGGAATTATACCGCAGGTTCATGTTCATGATGGGGAGACCTGGGCAGAAAACTTAGAACAGCTAGTGTGTGAGTCAGTGTTAGTGGCTTTCTGAGCAAGAGAGAAGCCCCAGTAGCCAGTGCATTGGGTGTGGGGTGCATGGAAGGCAGCGAGAGTGACAAAAATAAAAGGCGGACCTTAGAATGCAGAGAAGCTCTTCCAAGTGAATTTGTTGAGCCAGGACTGACAGCGCCTACGAGGAGTCTATGGTTTTATCCACATTTGCTGCGTCATTTTGCTGGAGGCCCCGCCCGCTGCCACGGTTGGATTTGAAAATCAATCAGACTCGATTTAATGAAAGACATCGTACAGCCAGCTTTGTTCTCTTTCTTCTGTCAAAAAGAGGCCTTCATGATGCCATCTGCCATTAATTGAGCACCCGTAGCTATGGCCACTGCGTTAGATGTTTTATATCATAGCATCTCTGGGCCTCGCACCCACCTCTACGTGGGTCTGTCTTACCAACGAGGACGCCGTGATCTGTGCGGGGCCACTCAGGAAGCATCCATTTGGCTCCAGACCGGCCATTCTCACTGTTGCTCGGCCTGCCTCTCTGCACCTGCACCAGTTACCTGGTGAAATGTCCTGCACAATCCCAGGGCTTTATTCTGTTTAGTTCTTAATAGCATAATAAACAAGATACTTAGGTCAGGATTAGGAAAAACCACATTCTTGGCTTATTGTTATTTCCCTGAGAGGGCCAGTTGTCTTTCATTTCTTTGTCATGTTTTGTCCATGTGAGATTAAACGGTCCCACCCTGAAAGCTAACTCGAAGAAAACAAAAGTCCTGAGGTTCCCAGAACTGAGATAATCTCATTGCCAGAAATGTTTGGGTTGCATGTGGGCCATGGCTCTCTGTGTGGTTGGTTTGGGGCCTTGTGTGCAAGGAATCAGAAAGGCACCCCATCCCCCTGCCCCCGGGCTCCAGACCCCTACTGTTTACAGGCTTTGGTGGGTTTTTTTTTTTTTTTTACACTATCCAAATTTGGAGGTTACTGATCTACCCTTGCCTCCCCCATACCTATCCACTCCTTAGCTTTTGGCTTTTCTTCTAAAAAGTGTCCTGCACAGCTCTTTCGCGAAGGAAAGATTATTGGGTGCCTGCCTGCTTTACTAGGGAAGTCTCATCAGCCCCTCTGAACTATTCTGGGCTTGCAGAATGTGTGCGTGAAAGGAAAGACCATATAGGAATGTTGAGTTTTCCAAAGTTGAAATCTTTCAGGTCTTTAAACATCCTGTTGATTAAACTGAGAACTTTGAAGTTTAGTGTAGATGGGTCAGCCTGACTCAGGCCCGTGTCTGGGGTCAGGCCTGTGCTTGGGGGTGGGTGACTGGAGTGGTCAGAGGTTCCAGCCCCTGACCATGGCTTTGAGCAATTCCCCTATTCTCAATGCACATTAGAAGTAGTTAATTCCAGTTGCACTGCTTGCTGATGTTGTTGATAGTAACGTATTTTAATGAGCTCTGTGCATAAGGCTTGTAAGGAAACTATTTGGTGAACTGATGCCTGAAATACAAATTTTTTAAAACGTCTTAAAGATTTTAGGAGTAACTTATTTTTAGTGCTCCTTCCGTGGGATTTTCCTAGAACACCCCTCCCCACCCACCCTGTTAGTTAAACAGTTTTTTTGTTTGCTTTCTACATGTTGGAGGACAGCACCGGTCTTCCTGTAGAACAATAGTTCTGAAATTGAGGCAGGCTGTTGGTGTTGGCTTGGAAGCATGGGGTGGGCAGGGGTTTATGTAATTTAGCTTCTTTTCTCTCCAAATCAGTAAATATTTACAAATGATCTTATCAAACAGTTTGGGTACATTTGGTCACTTGAAAGCGTGCAGCCAGAGCAGCGACTGCCCAACTGTCTGCTCCAGTTCCAGGGGGCCTCAGAGGAAGAACTTGTATTTTTTAAAATATGCTATCCAGAGACCAAGTGCCTCCAACTGAAAGTGGGCCTCAGAGGAAGTCTCCCTCTCACTCTGGAACAGTTTTAGAAAATTTGCATTTTAAAGTTTGACTTCTAAAGATTCAACTCTTAAGAGTTGGGGCAGATTGCTGGGAACTGAGGAATCCAAAAAAATAAATATTGGATTCTGGCTTTTGCTATCTGCTCTTTTGTGTCTTGGAGAAGGTAATTAAAGAATTCCATTCTGAGCGTAAATGTCATTCTTTTGTGAGTAAGTTGGAAAAAAGTGGATTATTTGTCTGTTTTTGTGAAATGGTACCAATATAATATGGTTTTAAAACATAACTCTCAATTTTTAGAGCAGAGATGGTGTTTTGAGGGTGTCTTAGCCCTCTTTTTCTTTCAATATTTGGAATCTGACAAAGTTACAGCTCATGTTTAGAAGAACATACATATGTTCTTCAGAGTTGACACTGAAAAATAATAAAGGATTCTCATTCTTTTGGTAGTTAGGACATGAAAATTACATTATTGTATCAGCATAATGTGGTGATAACATGTTCATTTTGTCTTCCAAACTTAATATGAGTAAGACTGAAGCGCATTGGTTGGTGTTCTGTTGTCAGAGTACAATATTGAAGGCTGGCAAACAGTCAACACATAAACAAGAAACTTTTAAAAATAAATAACTGTGCATGGCTGTATATCTACTTACTGCAGACTACTTCATACTTCTGTATTAATACTTCTGTATTTTACTTTTTTTTTTTTTTTTTTGCAGAGTATTGGAAAAGGGTCGTTGTGGTGCATAGACCCAGAGTATAGACAAAATCTAATTCAGGCTTTGAAAAAGACACCTTATCACCCGCACCCACACGCGTCCAGTACACCGCCCATCTCTCCTCAGGCATATCAAAGGTAAGCAATTCAGACTTTCTTTTTGCGGGGAGGGGGGGGTCTACTGAAATTGCAGCATTTTGGCAGAGACAGGCACTGAAATTACTTTAGTAGGCTATGTGAGATTTTAAAAATAACTTTAGGTAAATGAGAAAGACATTAAGTATTATTAGGAGGCATATCCATTGTGGTATTTCCTGCAAACCTTACCGCTTCTGCTGCTGCAGAGGAATGTTGCCAGAAGGCTTCATGGTGGATGAAATAACGTCTTCCTGGGTAGAAACACTTACAAAGAGAAGTTTACAGCTTTCACGTCTGAATGTGGCACGTTTTGTTGGGATGAAAGTACAGGAATGAGTCAAGCAAGCGATTCCGTCTTCCCCTCGTCTGGCTGGTCTCTCCAGATATTCGGGGGAGGCTCACTCCGTTGTTGTCGTTCCTGGTCTCCATGTAGACGGGGCTCCCGAGTGATCATTTTGTTGTGGTTACTTGGTGTTTGCTTCTTCAAGGAGAACAGCAGACAACAATGGAGGCCTTTTTTCCCTCCTCACATGCCCATTTGTTTGGAGACAGTCAGGTCATGGGTACCATTTTTACAAATATATAATTTGGAGGGGAGAGTAAGTAGCCCGTTACTTTTTTAAAAAAATCATATTAATGTTAAATTACAAAAAAGAGTCATGTAATACAGAACCAAATTTTAAAATAGATTTTATCTATACACAGTGCTTGGGTTTGAAATGCATCCCTCAGCCCTACAAAAAAATTTTTTTAAAAATGTATAGAAATGTTTCTATTGTAACCACCCAGTTAAGAGACATTGGACTACCAGTTGATGTTAATTAGGAATGGCATGATGTCATAGATTTCAGTAGTTTTACAGTCCACTTCTTTGCAGATTCTTTTCCTAGTCTCTGTTTGTTCTGCAGGAGGGAGCACAAAGTGATCCTCTGAAATAGCCTTAATGAAGTTCTTGTGCATCTCAGTTGAGAAGCATTCCATCACAGGCCCTAGACAATCAGTCTTCAGCAAAAGACAGGGAGGAACAGCTGGGCTCTCTGAGAAGACTGCTGTATGTCTGCCTTTGCTAGGCGATTAGCGTGATGGTAGCCATAGCAACTGGAGCGTCTCCATAGTAACGCGTAGCTGAGACAGGTGCAGTTGCATCACAAGGCTGTTTGTTGCCTGGCAAAAGGACAGGCCATTAGTACTTAGATATACGCTGTTGCCTTAGAAACAAATAACCCTACATAGCAACTACAGTTGGTTTGAAAGGTTTGGGGGGAAAAAAAGAGGTTGTAGCAGCTTTTGTCTGTGTTCATAAAAATCAGTGGAAGCATACTTTATTTGAAATGACAACTTGAGGTCATATAGCTGTAGGAGATAAAATGGGATTTTCCAAAGCAGCCCAGCCAGCACTGTAGAAATGTCCAGAAGGACAGAGCCATATGCTTGGTTTTCTCCTTGTGGTTGTAGCCACTCCTGAAATGGAAGAGAACTAGGATTGCAGCGGAGAATTGCCGATGTGCAAGGTTGGTGGGGAAGGGCATGACACTAATTATTAAAATATGTCCCAGAGTCTCATGTTCCTCTGTCATTTCACGTCCCCCACCCTCCAAACTAAGCAGAATACCCTTTTCTTGCCTCTTTGGTTTGTACCTCGGAAGTATTTTGTCTCTCGTTGCTTCCAGGAAGTTAAGAACATAAGTATAATATTATTCACTGGTTCATTTGAAACAGTGTTTTGTTGCCAAATGTGACCCCCAGGGAAGCACAGTAATTATTTAATAATTTGAAGGATTATAGTAGAGCTCTGGGAGTTGCAACAGGAATGCATACTCAGAGAGGCATTCTCAGCTGGCCTTAGCTTAATGACTTCATTTCATTTTTAATACAGGCATAAAAATGCAGACAAACTGGAGATTTTGTAATGACAATAATTTCCAAACGAATACTTTAGATCCCGTTCTGTCACCTCTAGCTCCTTTCCTCCCTGTTGACCGAGGGGGAAAAAGTGTCTGCATCTCCTCATGTGGGTGCTTAGATTTCACCTCCATAAAGGTCACAGGATGTGGAGTGAGATGAGAGCTGAAAGTCTAGCCTGCCTCTTCCATGCCTTAACTCCGTGAGCACAAGTCACTTTCTCTTCCCTGGGGACTGCCATCCATTCATCTAAAAGCTTAACGTGTTAGGGATCCTCTAGTGTGTGAAACCGTACTGAAGCCACGAAATACTGGATGATTGTACAGTATTTCTATGGCTTACAAGTATGTGGTGTTTGGCTCAGTTCTAAGCCATCGGGCCACTTGTCAACGTGACTTAGGGAAGATGGAAGTGGAGCAAACTGAGTCATTAAACAGGGACCAAAAAATGCCGAATTGACATGATCTGGCTGGGTCCGCTGTGATGCCAGGAATTACCTGTCAGCCCCTTGCGGGATTGCTGTGAGGGGCACCTGGGAAGTGCTTGGCTTTCAGGGAGCTGGTACTTAGCATGCAGAAGAAGATGGTCATTATGCTAGATGGGCGGTTATTGCTAGTACTTGCAGGTGTGCTTGGCAAGGAGCGCTCTGAACTGAGCTGCAGGTGGCTGGAAACTGCAGGAAAAATGAAGCATTTGAAAACACTGTCCAAACCTTGTGCACATCCAAATATAATGCTAAATATTGTGATATTGAGACTCATGCCTCTGTTTTCCAGTACGCCCTTTTGGATGTTTGTTGAGATGTTCCTCCACACCTGCTTCCCCCCCCCCATACTGAATTTGTGAGTTGTTTTTAATTGAAATGCAAAGCTCAGTGACATTAGCCCTTCTATTCATTTGCTAGAACATCCAGAACAAAGTACTTCACTTAAACAGCAGAAATTTATTGTCTCGCAGTTCTGGAAACTGGAAGTCCAAGATCAGGGTGCCGGCAGGCTTGGTTCTTTCTGAAGGCTGTGAGGGAGCATCTGTTCCCCCCCTGACGCCTAGCCTCTGGTGCTTTGCTGGCATTTTGCTGGAATGCTTTGGCTCACCTTATCTCTGCCATCCTCTTCACCCTGCGTTCTCTCTGGGTGGTGTCTGTGTCCAAATTTCCCTTTTTTTAAAAGGACACACTAGTCATATTGGCTTAGAGGCTCACCTTTTGCCATAGTGACCTCATCTTAACTAATTACATCTCCAGTGACCCTAGTCCCAAATAAGGTCACATTCTGATGTACTGGGGGCTAGGACTGCAACGTAAGAATTTTGGAGAAACCCAGTTCAACCCACAGCAGCCCTTTTCTTAAGTGAGGCATTCTGCTGATAAAAAATATGTAGAAGCAGAAAGTAAGGAAATATTTAAAAAAACAAAATAATGGGTGTGTGTCAGAGGGGACACAGGAACCAACCTGAAATTGCCCCCATTAGCCAAAGCTGGGACGATTCAAGCCACAAAATAAATAACATAGTGTTGGATTATAACCCCACATATAAAATAAATGCCTATGTGTCCATACTGATATAAATAAGTGATTGAATACGTAAATAAATAAATGAGAGATGAGACAAATTTCCCATACAGAGAATTCCAAATAATTTTTGTAGATATTTCTCCACCCAGAGAGGTGGAGCAGAACTGCCCACTCCCTGAGCAACTGCACGTAATGGCTTACTTCCAAAGAGTAGCGTGTGGAAAGGGTGGAAAGGGAAGCTTATAGTGGAAAAACATGGTACGTACTACCCCAGCCCCCCAGGTGATGAAAGCTAACATCCTCAGTGATGTGACGTTGATAACAGTTACCTTTCATATGAAGTCATGGACTTGGCACTTCACTGCTGTTGTGTCTTCCTCCCCAAAACCTATAACCACAATCCGGTGATGGGAAAAACATCAAACAATGATTTTGCCCTTCAGGGAAGACATTCTGTAAAATACCTGCTCAGCAGTCCTCAAAGCTGTCAAGGTTATCAAAGACAAGGACAGTCTGAGAATCTGTTACAGACTGGAGGACGAATCTAAGGAGACATGATGACTAAACACGTCATGTGATACTGTGGATGGGATCTTGGAACAGAAAAAGGATATTAGGGGAAAACTTGTGAGATATGAATAAACTACGCAGTTCAGCTAATGGTTAGGTGCCGGTGTTGGCTCCTGAGTTGTGACAAGTGTCCCACGGTAATGTAAGGTATTGACATTAGGGGGAATGTAGTGAGGGGTGTATGGGAGCTCTCTGGGCCATCTTTGTAAATTTGCTGTTTATAAAAAAAGCAGTCCCCCAAACACAGACTTGTCGAGTTTATCAATTTTAAACATCCAAATCGTTTTTGGTGGATTGAAAACTAAAGTCACTGCGTCACTGAGAGTTGCCTGGCCTCCCATAGCGTCTCTGTCATCGTTACAATATGTTTGAAGAGCTGACTGTCGGGGCTCTTGCTTCTAGCTCTTCTCTGTAGGATCTGCTGAGCCACAGGAGGGGTATCACTGTAATTTGTATACCGTAGTTTTTGGAACTTTATTTTTGTGAAATGGCACTCGACTGTGCTTTGTAGGGTACCCATGGTTGAGCTCAGGGAACTCCGGCAGAACAAGCCAAACAAACTTGCTTAAGGAATCCAAACCTTTGCCAGGGAGGCTTTGGCATGCGGCCTTCAGAATGGAGATCTGGAAAGAGGAAAGAGGGATGGTATGTTTGGAATTTTTGTCCCCCATACCCCTTTAGAAAAGTCCAATTTAGCTGTGCTAATGGTTATGCTCCATATGCCCCTCCTTCCTGGACATGGCAGTTTTCATTAAAGAATATGCATATTTTTAATGCTTTTGATAGATACTGCCAAACTGTCTCATGATTTCACACTCTGTCGCAATCTACACTCCTACCAATTTTCTAGGAAATTCCCACTTTCTAACTGTTCTCAATGTCTGATGGTTAAATGAAAAGACATTTCCCCAGTGGGTGACCTCGACTTTTGTGATTTTGGTCCTTTATGGTGCAGGCATTTAAACTTTACAATCCCACATTAATGTAGTATAAATAGTAGATACTCCCATAACAATGTTTATGACAACAGATTGTTTCTAAAAAGTGATGTGTACATATATATGGACCTTATGTAATATCTTCTCTGCTATAGGCACAAATCCAAAATCAGTTTCCAGAAAAACATTTTAATCCTCTCTCACCATGGGTGGGGAACAGGTTTGCAATTAATCAAACAGTATGGTTTAGGAGGGTTTCCTGGATGATCAGTTTAGTTTTGTGTTTCCTTGGTAAATCCAAAGAAATCCCAGCATCCTACGTACCTCTGGTCTCCGTGATGGGTCAGCCATGAGTGGGCTCCAGATGGACAGGAACTTGGATTTGAGGGGTCTTTTGTTCCCCAGCGAGCCTTCCATTTATATTTTAAAAATCCACTCTAAAAATAACAACATCACATTTTATATTTTGTGTAAAATATTGTAGCTTAACATGTACAAAGTTAGAAAAATCCACAAGACTTTCATTGGATGATCTAGGCCTAAAAATTTATTTTTTGGATGACTAACGTTTGCAGAGTCAAAACATTTCAAAGTTTCTTTTGCTCTCATCTTTTTTTTCTTTAAAATAAAGAAAATTCCAGACATTTAATCCTATCATTTAACTTTCTGTTTCTCTTTGCTTCTTCAGAGTATTTAATGAGCCACAAAAAAATACATTATAATGGCCTTTCCAAAGGTTTTGGCCTTTTAGATATTGAGGTTCTTAATGAAATTGGCTGATTTTAGTGCTGACTCAGCAAGTTTTATTTTATCCTGCCTGCTGCCTTACTCATGTGCTTTGTCTTTATAATTTCTTAAATGCCTACATAGAGTAATACTGCTAAGGATAGAGGAATTGTATAAAGTGGATATTCAAATTAACAAAATCATCAGTTCCCCTCTACCAGGTAAATAATCTGAGGCTGTCATGGCAGATGGGAGAATTGCCTTGGGAGAAGGTGGTGGAGGTTCCGAGGTGTTTGGAGAACTCATCCTTTTAGACATCAGATTAGCTTTTAAAATCCTTAAAATGTTAAGCTTGTTAACATAACGGTGTTAATTCCTCCACTCAATATGCTGAATTTGCACACAGTGAGGAATAGCTTATTCATTGCTTGGATGGGATCCAGTAATTTTTTAAGTTATAAGGCATGTTTCATTCTAGTTATTCAAAGTGTTGTACATTTAATAGTTGGCAGAAGAGCTGCAAAGCCGCAGTAAAATCAGTTTTGACTTACATTGAAGAAGTTTAATTGTTGTGTCGTTGCAAGTTTTAATTCAGTCAACCATAAAGAAAGAATGCAAGGGTTTAGATTAGTTGCCTCATTATTACACTTATTTACTTGCAAGAAACATATTTGATGGGAACCATTTTTAAATGCCACTCATACTCAATTCACTTATTTATATAAGTTTAATGAGGGTGAGGTATTAAGTATTTTGAAAGATTATGCTTAAACAGCAACTTTTTGCTTAGAGTAATTTTAGAAAAATCAATATGAAGCTTCATTGTGTTAAATACGTACAAGAGTGTGCTAAATCAATGTGGTAAAATAGATGCCAGGTTGAATAACAGGGGTTTCTAATAGCATTTCCAAATATAACTTTTGTTTTGTTAAAAAATTAGAGGGGTCAGTTAATAGAAAGGCTTAAATTAAATGGGCACACTCTAAAAAAATACAGTGCTCATTTACAGTATGAGCTTTAGAAATCCATTAGTTGGCTATAATTTTATTTTCATATCAAATCATATTATCTACTGACTTCCATTATATTTTCTGAGTTGGTCTCATGGAATATTTTTGATCTCAGCATTTTGCCTTCAATACGCTGTTCGTTGTACATTTAATTCCCATTCAATCCTATGTTGTTTTATTTAAATGGAAAACAGTCCCTGTTATCTTTGAGCACTTTGTACCAGGCGAAGCTCATGAATATTGTGTCCAGTCATCCAATTTCATTCTGTTTTCACACTCATTTTGAAAGTCGAATGTTTAAGCAGCCAGGCTGATTATATCTGTTTTACTCAGGTACTGAGTAAAACTCACGGCTGAGAGAACCACTCAGAGTTAGGTTTTCATCATCTGACCTCTCTGGGTGCCTGCCCTCAGTTCCCGGTGTGTTTTCTAATTGAAGTATTAGGAGCTCTTTAAATCTACTACAGATAAATTTCTGTTGATCTAACTCCTGAGATGATGGATACCAAAGAGGTTCTGTGTTCCTAATACTGCATGAGAAGAAAGTTGAAGTGTTGATGGACCCAGCGGGGGTCTGGAGTCTTTGCAGATTTGCTTAGTGTTTATTTGCTTCTCCAGGTAGCCAGCTGAGGAGGACCTGTCGGATTCCTGATCCAGCACCTTAGGCATCGTTAGAGAGGGGGAAATGGCTGCAAAGGAGAGCTCACCTGCATTCTGCATATTTGTCAAACTCCTCACCTTCCCAGAGGGGGAGAAATTGATCTTCGCCTTAGAAATATGAAAGAACTGTCAAAAATGCATGAGATCAATGATGTACAATGTGAAACAACAGGCATTGTTTTCTTTGTCTTGCAGCAGTGTAAAAATGGCAAATTTTTCATCACAATAGAAAATAAAAAACTACCACTGCCTCACCTAAGCATCCCCTCTCTCCAACTTCTGTTTACACTAAGTATTTCTGGATACTATAGGTTAACAAAGGAGGCAGATTAAGAAGTAGAGGTGTCATATAATTAGATCGGACAGTGGAACCCATCACTCATAAAAGATTTGAGGGAGATAGAATGGGGGAAGGATTAGTTTACTTTAAGTATGTCAGCAGTGAATTAAGTTGGTCAAAAGGGTACTGTGTTGTAAGTAATTTAATGAAAGGTAAGTATTTGAGCAAGTGATGTGATGACCAGGAATTCCCACTTTGTGGATCAGACCTTTCTTGGAAGTTTCTGTGCAGATGGCAGGGGCACTGTGAGGCAATAAGGAAAGTGATCAGGCTGGCAAGGAGATCTGTGTGTCAATCTTGAAGAACTGGGAGCGTGTCACGTGGAGAAGACCTTCAGAAGGCCGGCCATCCTCACCATCAGCTAGGAGGGATTTGGATTCAATGGGTAGAAGTCATAGAAAGAAAGATTTGGGCTTGATTTTAGAAGGAAGTTCTAGCACCATGCCAGATGTATCACAGAAGCTGGATAAGTGCTTGGGTGGCTGTGTGGATGGGCAGATGCAGAGGGTGGAAGTTGAACCTGGGGATGCTAGTCAGGGCTAGACAGCCAGCCGCCAGCGGCCGTCCCAAGAGGATTGAGCTATTGCTGGAAGATATCCTTCCAGCTCTTGAGATGTTGTGTTTCCAAGTCTGTTGAGCTGTATGACAGTCAAGTGATGGAATATCCCTCTATAGTGTTTGTAGTTCTCCAAGCCCACAGTATAAGGTGGAAACAAAATATTAGGGAAAATATATGCATGGCTTTGTTAGTCAGAAATGAGAGGTCAGGCTCTTCTCTTGAAATTAAGTCCAGACTTGAAGACCCTGATGGGACTAATTTAGTTACTCTTCCTTCTGTGTCATCCAGCGTTTTGATTCCTGCCCTGCAATTACCTCCCTTGTTTTAGTGACACTTCTTTGCATTTCCTTCCGTGTGAATAAAATTATCACGGCAGTGTTTTGCCAAGCAGAAGATCATTTCCAAAAGCTGTCCATCAAATCCTCCAGCCCTCCCCCTATTGTTTATCCATGGAATTAATGAGAATAACACCCACCCTTTGCATAAATCTCCATGGAAGAGCCAAACTGGTGTCCCTGTTGTGTAAAATCCCATGTTTTTGGCTAGAGTCTCTGATCACATTCTTAACCTTTTGTTTTTCTTATGTAAAGTCCATGTTGCATTATTTGTCAAACCATTTCTGAGATTCTGCTGTCTATGCGAAAGGTGCAGAGAGAGTGTGGAAAGTGTCAGAAATTGCACATTCATTGTTAACTTTTGCTGATTTTTAAGTCATTTGGAGGAAAAAAAATCCATAAGCCATTTAGACACATATTTTTAATCCTTATCTTTTTAGGTTGAGTTGCCTAATCAAATAGTCCAAGTTGAGACATGTTCCCTGGGTGTTTACTTTTAAATGGAAACTTTCGGTCAAGGTCTGTTTGTGAGCTGCTTATTCCAGCCAGTGTGTCTCTGAGTGCCCGCCACCCGCCAGCGCACGCTCCGGTCCGCTTTGGCAAGAAAGAAAGTGAATGGGAAAAAACACATTCGGAGGAAAAAAAAAGTCAACCAAGTTTTAGTCACTTTTTTCCTCCTTTCTCCTCCGCTTCCTCTTCCTCCTCCTCCTCTCCTCCCTGTCGCTCTTCCCTCTGCAACTGTGGGGCTGCTGAATGAAAGGAACTTTCTTGACTATAAGGAGAGCAGAGGTGCTTACCTTAGGATTCTTCTGGACTAGAAATTGCCCCCACCCTCCTTTTCTTTTCCACTTAACGAGAAACACAGATTTCCCTGCTTTGCAAACTCTGCAGCAGTTGCGGGTGCTCTGGCCGGGCTTTGGAGAGTCCATCTGGCCCACAGGCCTCCTGCCCGGGCTTCTCTCCACCTGCACTTGCTGTGGAGGGGACCCAGGTTGCTCCTGCAGAGGGGACACAGCTGCTGTGTTATCCTCAGGTGGAAGAGGCCAGTGTGAAGGAACAGTGAGGAAGCAGGAAAATGAAAAAGATCTAATAGTCTCATTTTCTCAAAGTGTGACTCTGGCTTCCCAACCCCCACCCCACACTCCTGCCCCTTAGTAGACCAGCAGTCGGACAGGGCACCTCTCCTGGGCCTGTGTCCCGTGAGCTTTAGTGTGCTTGGGCGCTTTGATCCCTTCTGTGTCCCTGGCACGTGGAGGAGTGGGACCTGAGAGCACGCGCCTGCCCCGCCACAGGCTGGGGCTGCAGGATCTCCCTGCTTTCTCCCAGCTCCCGCAGGTCGTCCACCGTCACACCAGGTCCAGAGCAAATTTCAGTATGTCTCAGAGAGGGACCCAGGTTAGAACCTCACTAGGGCCACTCCCTAGCTGCATGACCTTGGACAAATCTCCTGAACTCTCTGAGCCTCCGTTTCTCGTCATTCCCATTGTAGCATCAGAGTACCCGTCTCAAAGAAGTGCTTAAGAGATTCAGCTAAGTGAAACGAAGTACCAAATCCTTAGCACGTGTGCCTGGCCCACAGAAGATCAATGCATTTGATGTCTCCTTCACCATCACCCAGACTGGACTCTCTTTGCTAATCACCTAGTCTTGTTTTTGCATACACTGCATAACAATTTGACCCTTGCATATACGGTTTTGCATTGAGAGATATATTTTTATACTTTATGTTCTGTACTTTCCACTTGTTTTAACATCTTTGAAAACCAGGACCCTTTGTTAAGTTCTCTCTCCCTGCGCCTTAAACAGAATTTTGCATATTAGGTGTTCCTCAAAAGATATTTATCAGTGATTTCTCTTAGAAAGCGTAGCACCAATAATGAGAATAGCGTAGCATGTTTTCTTCTAGTTGCTCAGGGATGGCGGGAGTCACTGCACCCTTCTCCCCTCTGCAGTCACAAGTCCAGGACGTTTGGAGGGGGACAGAGAGGCTCAGCTCTGTGTCCCTTCCCTCTAAAGATAATTTAGCAATTTTGCAGTGTTGTTGTTTCTGACCTTCCATCTCCTTGCCCATCTGTCTGCCAGGGCCCTGGTGTACCTCTGGGAATGCACCAGGCCTGACTCTTTGGACCTGGCCATTCTGGAAGCCTAAGAGACCCATCAGGCTGCCCTGGGATGGAAGGGTTATAAATCCCAGGCTGTTGACTCCAAGGCACCAAATAGCGTCAGAGGAGGAAACATTTTGCAGCTGCCATAGAAAATGCAAATGTGCTTTAGGTGGTGCAGGCCAGGAATTGCTCCAGCTTTGTCTCATTCATTATTCCTTGAAAAGAAGCCTCCCTCTGCTCTTCTGTATGTTCCCACGGAGCAGGCACATGAAAGGTAAGGCTCTGGAGCTCTCCCTCCCCTAATCACAATGGGAAAAGTTTTCACTGCAGGTCGGCCCAAACACTCAATTGTGTTCTTTTTCTACCAGATACATAATCCGTGTTTAAATCTCTTGGCAGTGACTCATTAGTCCTTTTCCTTACATTCTTTTCTTCTTTGAGGAGAACAAAGCCCAGAGCCTCCCTGCTCCCCATCTTGCTTTTCTCTCCCAGGAAATCTCTTTGCCGTGCTTTGATCCCTTAGGAAGAAAGTCACCCAAATGTTATCCTTCCCTACCTGCTAAAGAGGAAGATCTCGATTCTTTGTACTTCAAATCTGTGATCAGAACTCAGGAATCTGTGCTGCCGAGGGCCCTGGATTCCTGCTGAAGGTGTCCTGGCCACATAGCAGGGCCTGACTACCTAAGGCCCCCCTGCCCCTCCCTGGCTTGGGCATCTTTCACTCCCGGCTCTTTAATGGGCCATTCTTGAGAAAGGAAGGGTTGGACATATGGTAACTCCAGTGGAATTTTATTCTTATTAAAGCCTTTGAAGTTTCCTCTTTCTAACACCACCCCTCCTACCCTTACCTCTTAGATGTGGCATGTTCCATCATCAGGGTTGTTAAAGTCAAAGTTATGGGAAAACTAACCTGAATTTCTCCAATACAACTCTTTGATGTAGAGTAAAACAAAAATCTATTTCCATCCGATATGCTGGACTTCTAAGAAATGAACTCTGAATGTAAGCTCTTTAGCACTATAGGATTGTAAAGAATTTTAAATTTATTTCATCTGTCCTGCTTTGGACCCTAAACCATTCTGGATTTTGTTTGGGAGTCAGAAAACCGAGTATTTATTGAACACTTAGTATGTATCAGGCTTGGTATAACAAACACCATATATACAATCACTCCTAATTCTTCTAAGACTCCGATGAGATAGATTTTATCAGTGTTTCACAAGAAAACTGAAGCTAAGAGAAATAGTCATGTGCTTGCAAATGGCAGGTCACCCAGCTTGCAAATGACCCAGCTGGGATCTGAGCCAGCCTGCTCTTGATCCAGAGCCAGAGTTCTTCCTGTGGTAATTTGCCACCTCGTGGTCACTGTCTTCTGTGGAAACATTCTCCAGAATCTAATAGCTGAACAGGTGAGCTTTGGAAGGGAGGAATGACATACCGCTTTTTAAAAGGCATTTACGTGTCGTGGCATAGTGAGGGTAAGAGAGAGAGGCGTGGGTGGTGGGTGAAGGCACAGTCGAGGGGAATGCGGAGGAGGGTGACAGAGGATCATGGTTGTGTGTGTGCGTGTGTGTAAGGATCACTCCTGTGTTAGACACAATAGAATGTGGGGGGGGAATCACACAGTATTTTCTCAAACTGGCAATTTGAGTTTTACGATTTTGGGGATTATTGATACTGATTGTGGAATAAGAAAAAAGAAAGTCAAACTTGACAATATTAAAAAGCTTCCTTGTCCATGAATTCTACTATTAATTAGGGTTTGGTTTTGTTTTTTCCTCTTAAATACTTAAGACTGGAGTAGCTAATTAACTGTGGTTAATAGTATTATTAACTCTAGTCACCATGCTATACATTAGGTCTCCAGAAACTACTCGTTTTATAACTACAAGTTTGTACCCTTTGACCAACATCATCCCATTTCCTTCAAAGCCCCACCTAACCCCAACCCCGACACCTGGCAGCCACCCTCCTATGCTCAGTTTCTATGAGTTTGACTTTTTTAGATTCCACATGTAAGTGTAATCCTGCGCTATTTGTCTTTCTGTGTCTGGCTTGTTTCACTTAGCATCATGTCCTCCAGGTTCGTCCATGTTGTCAAGAACGGCGGGATTTCCTTCTTTTTAAAGGATGAATAATATTCCATTGTGTACATATGCCACATTTTCTTCATCTGTTCATCTGTCAATGCACATTTAGGTTGTTTCCATATCTTGGCTACTGTGAATACTGCCACAGTGAACATGGGAGTGTAGATTCAGTGTCCCTTTGAGATCGTGACTTAATTTCCTTTGGATATATACCCAGGATCATGTGGTAGTTGTATTTTTTATTTTATGAGGAATCCCCATACTGTTTTCCACAATGGATGTTGTACCATTTTACATTTCCGTCAACAGTGTATAAGGATTTTCTTTTCTCCACAACCTTGCCAAGGCTTAACCATCTTTCGGTTTTTTGATAAGAGCCGTTCTAACATGTGGAGGTGATATCTCATTGTTGTTTTGATTGGCATTTCCTGATGATTACTGATGTTGAACACCTTTTCATATACCACCTGCTGGGTATTTGTGTGTCATCTTTGGAAAAATGTCTATTCAGGTTCTTTGTCCATTTATAATCGGGTTATTGTCCTTTGTTTGCTATTGAGTTGTATGAATGCCTCTTATATTTTGGATATTAGCCCCTTGTCGGATATGTGGTTTGCAAATATTTTTTCCATTCTATAGGTTGCCTTTTTCATTTCGTAGATTAATTCTTTTGCTGTGCAGAAACTTTTTAGTTTGATGTAGTCCCACTTATTTTTGCATTTCTGCCTGTGCTTTCGGTGTCCTATTCAAAAAATCATTGCCAAGACCACTGTCGTGGAATTTTTCCCCTTTGTTTTCTTCTAGGACTTTTATGGTTTCAGGTCTGACATTGAATTAAGTTTT
>NW_012139636.1:974164-999329 GCF_000956105.1 Propithecus coquereli
TAGTTCCTAAGATCACGTGGGGAGTTAGTGACACATTGAATCTGAGTCTATTCTTCATCATCCCGCTTCACTAGTGCTCTGCTTAGTACATAAATCACCCTGTTTGAAAAGCAACACTGGTGGAAACAACCCAAATGTCCATCCACAGGTGATGAGTAAACGAAGTGTGGTTTACACATGCGATGAAATATTATTCAGCCTGCAAAAGGAACGCCGTTCTGGCACGTGCTGCAACACAGATGAACCTTGAACACTATGCATTAGTGAAAGAAGCCAGACACAAAAGGACAAATACTGCATGACTCCACTTGCATGAGGTTCCTAGAATAGGCAAATACACAGAGACAGAAAGTAAATCAGAGGTTGCCAGAGGCTGGGGGAAGGTGGGAACGGGGAGTTAGTGTTTTAATGGGTACAGAGTTTCTGTTTGGGACGACGAAGACATTCTGGAAATAAATAGTGCTGATAGTTGCACAACAGTGTGAATGTACTAAATGCCACTCGACTGTACACTTAAAAATGGTAAAAATGGCAAATTTTAGGTTATGTATATTTTATCACACACCTAAACACAAATCTAGGCACAAGAGAATAATCATAAAAAGAGAAACAGCATTTCTTTTAGACAGACCTCATTTCACATTCTAACAACCATTTATTCCTTCAGCCCTAACGCTGTGCGGCCCAGGCCCAGGCACTGAGGATTCTGGGGCACAGAAGACAGGCCTCCTGCTCTTAGGAATGCCTGGAGCAGAGTGTGGCCAAGTGTGGCCTTGGTTCTAAAATCCCTGGCAGGTGATGACTGCTAGCATTTCCACAGGTGATGCATTTTACAGCAGGAAGGGATGCTTAGCAAATGACCTTTCATGTGCTAATAGCTCTGATTTTCCAATTGCAGTATTTGGATAAACCAACAATTTGTTCTTGGAAGGCCAAGCAGAAACATGTTTCGTAGTTTTTTCCTTGGTTTCACCCCTTTCATCACTTTGGTCTCTAGCCTTAATCTGTAGACAAATAGCCTTTTCTCTTTTCACTGTTCCCTCTTTCTTCGCAAGACCTCCAGGCTCTCCGCAAATAGCAATTTCAGAGACGTGCCCCTACCCATGAGTCAGTTACAGTGACTCACGCTGTGTCCATTCAGGTGTTTGGGTATGAGCGTCAGTAGACTCAGATGAACCAGAAATGAGGGCAGGGGCAGCTGGATAGCAGAAGTGGGATGTCTGTTTCCTCCTTGTCGCTTAAGATTTTTGAAACTCTCAGTGCAAGGCAATTTCTGTGCTTACAACTTGCAGCAGATGGGGGTCTCCCATTGGCTCGTGTGAGGACTTTTTGGAGATCACTTACTGCCAAGCATGCATCCTTTTGCCTCTGGTTCCTCCACTGTTATTGACAAACAGGTCTGTGCTCAAGTCAGCAACTGCATTAAAGGCAACCTGGAGAACGTGCCTCTAACTCAGCCAGCGAAAATATTTAACTGGGTTTGCTGGGCACTAAGGAAGTGCTTCAGAAATAGTTTCTGTGTTACACTGAAATTTGCCACAAAGGAGGGGAAGGCAGGGATGGCTGGTAGAATCTTCCTGAATTGGGTCAATACCCAGTTGATCTTGAAACTCTTAGCGTAATCTTGTGAGTTTTAGGTCTACCCCAGGGTTTTTCCAACTCGGCACTGTTGACACTTTGGGGCCAGAGAATTCTTTGTTGTGAGGGGTTGCCTGTGCATTCTAGAATGTTTAGAAACATCCCTCACCTCTCCCCACCAAATGCCAGTAGCACCCCTCAAGTTGTGATGATCAAAATGTCTGCAGATATTGTTGGAAGTCCCTGGGGGGGCGGGCAAAATCACCCCTGGTTGGGAACCACTGGTACCCCCTAAGTCCCTTCTGCTGTGTTCTAAGTGTTGAGGACTTTGTCAATGGAAATAATAATGGAAAAGGGCTTGGGATTTTTTTGTTTGATTCCTGCTTTATTAGCACAAAACTCAAATCTTTAATGAAAGAGTGTGTAAAGTGTCATAGATGGGGAGAAACGAAAACCTATGGCAGGTGTCAGAAGGAACCCACTACCCCTGCAATAGGCGTGTCTGTGAGGGGTGTTTAATTACAGCTCAGGTGACATGATTTCAGGTGTGGTCTGCCTCCTGGAGAATTGCATTATGGGGAGGGTCTGTGACCTCTTTTTTCAGCTTTGCTGCTTCTCCTGGGTGGCGTGGTGGGGTCCCACAGGGTTGTGCACTGAGCAGGAACAGGTAAGCTGAGACGGAGGAAGCCTGCATCAGTAGCACCTGCCGTCCTCTTGTCCTGCCTGTGCCGTCACATGGCTAAATGATGCAGACAAGTTACTAAATCCCTCTTCCTCCTCCACCTTAATGGAGGATGGTACCTGCTCTTCATCTTACTAAATGGCTGGCCCTGATGTGGCCACAGTCCTCTCTCGAGCTTACCTCTTGTGGTAGTGTCAGTTGTTTGAGGTCACGGACTTCTTTGTGGTTTACCTGTTTCAGAGCCCCAGGTGCATGCCCAAGTGCCATCCTCCAAAAAGCAAAGCATCCCTCCCTTCCCACAGGCAGCTCAGCTGGGGTGCTGCTTTGTCCCTCCTCGCTTGGCGGGAGCTCCCGTGTGCCGTGCTTGGTGCAAGTTACTTAGGATCCCTGGGTGACTGGGCCGGGTTTCCTGTCATCAGAGTGAGTGCTCCAGTTAGAAAGATGGACTTACAAATAAACTGAACGTTATATAAGAGTTGTTTTCTGTCATGTACTCAGAAGTGCTGTGGTTTAACATCCCTGCCTATTTCGAAGCTCTTCCCAAGTCCTGAAGAACTGAAACACGTTGGTGACATTTTGGAAGGCATTGGCCTGTGGGCTCGGAGAACACCGTTCTGAAAACCTGGGTTTTTTATGTGGACACCGGCCCTGGCTAGCTGTGTGCTAATTCCAGTAAAGCCCCGTCACTTCATCTTAATGGACTTCACTTCCTAGGTTTGTAGCATGACGTGGTTGGGCTGTCGTCTCCAAAGTTCCTTCTGACTCTGCCAGTCTCTGCTTATTACAATGTCTGAGGGCTAGAAACCTCGTGATGAGTCAGTCTTTGTGAGGAGGATTTATGGTAAGTTTTTTAAAAAATGGCTTTCCGGCTGCCTTTGGGGACACTTGGACACCTGGTATGGTCAGAAGCCTAGCGACACTTTGAGTCCACATCTGCTGGGTAAACCAGTAGTCCGAAAGGCTAAACAGATGTCTCATCCTGAAGCTCCAAAAGAAAGATACTAGCTGTAAACAGCCCCGTCAACCTCACAGGGCGTCTTTCCACAGGACTTTTTATAAGTAGAGGTGCCTTTGACCACTGTCATTCTGTTGACCTGTGGAACAGTATAAAGCCAGTAGGTTTGCTGCCCATTTAAACTTTGTATACCTGTCGCTTCTCAGTCCCCTAAGCTCCATTCTCAGCACTCCAGGGCTGGTGACCCCAAAGCTGGCAGCAGCCAAGCTCATGGCAAGGGGCGCCCTGTCTGGCGTAAGATCTATAGGCATCAAGCATGTGTAATAATAGGAGAGAAATGTTCAGAGCATTAGTCTCTCTTTCTTCGAGACCATTTAGCATACGTATTCACATTTCAGTTGTTGTTTTGTGGGTAGATCTCACCTTATCCAAGAAACCATCACATGATCTCTCATTGGACATCAGGATAAATTTCCTGGACGACCTGGATGATACTTGGCATTTATGGCCTTCTACCATGATCCAGTGTGTACTTGTGCTATTTCTCTTACAAGACTGTAATCATCTCCTAGAGCCAGTGATTGTGTTTAACCACTTAGAAAGACCTCCACCGCCAGGTCGGGCAGTGTGTGCAAGAGCACGCGCGTGCGTACATATTAGAGACCCGGGAGATGTTGGTGGAATGGATGGATCACTGTGTCAGGCACTGGGAAGCACTCAATAAATAGTTGTTGAATTGGACCAAATTGTAAGTGGCTAAATATTTCATGGTTCTGTATTCTTCCTACTTGATGCCATTTGCTATGGGTTAGAAAATAAGGAAGCTGTGTGTTTGCACTAAAGAGTGATAAGTGGTTGCTGGTTATGTGAAGAGCCATAGAGCTTTTAGTGGTTTTACAGCTCTGATTCTTTGTTTTTTTTTTTTTTAAGGCAATGTTTACTATTTCTGGCCATTATGTACACCAATATAAAAATTTAATTAGACTCTTTCTTTTCAATTAATTATTACAGCCCTGTTTGTTTGCTCTCTTGACAAAGCCTGCTTTATGGGAGCAAGAGAGATCAATTTTCTATCACAAAATTCATTACTTTTGACTAAAGTCCAGTGCGCCTGTGAGTGCATGCACCACTCTTGATGACACCCCAGGCAGCCCGAGAATTGTGGATGGTGAAATGGACAAGTATTAAAGTCGGCTGAGTGAAAGGATGCTTTTGATTCAAGAGAAGTTTTGATTTGCTCGTTGTCCTTCTTAGAGCAACCCATGTAGCAAAGTTAAAATTCTGTACAACTCCTGGGATTGAAAATATACATGTGTCTTACTCATTCCTCATTGTCTAATATTTTTATAGAATCCGGAGAGTTGAAGTTGGGTATAGAATATTAAATACTTCTGCCTTGGGAAAGTTTTTTTCTTTGACAGCACCTATAAAAGAAGATGTGTGCTCTAGGAGGGCAAGGACCCGGAAGGTTTGTTCTTTATTTACCTCCAGAGCCCACACAGCGCCTGGCACGTGGTAGCTATTCCGTAAATATTTGTTGAATGAGAATGCACGCGATAAATAGCTAGTTTTGTTTTTTGTCATTGGTAAAATCGTTTTCTGAATTAAAGGCTCTCTGTGCTGGTGTCTTTAACAGTCTCCATGATTAATGTGTTGGGTGGAGCTGTTACCAGTGTCGGGAGGTGTGCTACACCGGTGTGCAAGGGCTGCCACAACGATATTTTACTCTACAGGGCAGGGGCTGGGTCTGGTCCCCAGGAGTCACAGGTACTGCCCAGCTCAGTGCAGCCAGCCCCTAGGGACAGAGCATGGGCTTAGGAGTTATACACACCTAGTGCCAAGCCACCTGCCACCATCACTAGCTCTGTGACGTTGGGGTGTGTAGCATCGCCTATGCTGTTCTCTGTTCACTAATCTATAAAACCGGGCTAGTAATACCTACCACACAGGGTAGGTGGTGGGTATGAAATGAGATGACCACAAGTAATGTTTTCTAAGCAGAGGTAGTTCGGTGAATGTATCCATTTGCGATTCCTTTACATTCTAGTGGCATTTGCATTTAATAGAGAATGGTTCTCCATGATCCTCTGTACCGAATTGTCTTATCTCTTATTCTTGTTAAAATGAGGAAGATGAGAGAAAGAGCCCCCAGAGCCTTGGTTCCTTTGTCCCTGATATGACATGGTGCAGTCCGAGTGCAGGAAAGGCTCATCCGGTACGGCAGTGGCGGTGGTGTGTGTATGTGTATGTGTGTTGGGGTGGCCATGAACGCGGGAGCTCCAAGAATAGCACAGTCCCATGGAACTTTCTGCAGTGGTGCAAATACTCTGTATCTGCACTGTCCCACTGCGTCGTCACTAGCCACGTGTGGCTCTTGAGCACCTGAGATGCAGCTGACGTGCCTGAGGATCTGAATTCTTAATTTCCTTTAGTATTAATGTAACGAATCACACGTGGCGAGCGCTGCTGTGTCGGACAGCGCTGCTCTGGCGCCTTGCTGCGGCTCCAGACGCCCAGCCGTGCATTTCCTGGGAGCTTGGGAGAAATTCGGAATCTCGGACATCGCCCCAGACCTACTGGATCAGAATCTTCTTTTTAACAAGATCCCCAGATGGTTCCTGTTGAAGAAGCATTGGGCCAGCCCTCAGTCTGCTCAGTTTTTCTCCGGGGATGTCCATGCAGTTGTGGTGCGTGTCATGGACAGAAGGCTCTTGCTGTCTGCGTTGCCTTCTCAGCTGCTCTCACAACCTGCTGTGGTCTTCAGGGGGCCCACGTGTGCGGGTCTCTGTGTGTCCTTGTGGTTAAGAGATCAAAGAAAAAATTTCTGGACACTTCATCCTAGGATTAAATGCTATTTTGTCTTTTCTTCCTCATAAACCTCCTTAATCTTTGTATTCCTATGTTTTCTCCCCAAAAGGTACCTCTGCTTTTATCTTCTCATTCATCCCACTACAGCTTTGCTCTGTCTACTGCTTTTGTCGTAAACTGGTAAAGGTATGGGTGTACACACACAAATGTACACACACACACAAATGTACACACACACACAAATGCACACACACAAACACACACACTTTTAGATGTTTCAAACCAAATCAGGCTGTGGTTGTCTTAATGCTTCCCAGCACTCTGGCGAGTGATAAATATTTCAAAAGCGTAAGTAGCATTTTCTCCTTAAGTGAAATGAGAGAAATGTCCCCTCACCTCCCTGAAAGTATTAATAATTTCTATTCTGTAATGGTGCTAATTTAACCAAACAAAAACAACGACCTCAGAAAACTGCTGATTTCTTTGCTGTCCATCAGCCACATCACTTTGGCTGACGTGCGTGTTGCGTAGGGATTGCTGATGGGAGCCAAGGTTAGCAATTTCCATGGCTCGCAGATATCACGTGGTGATGGCTCCGTACCAGATGTTGTCTGTGGCAGGTTGCAGCCTTATTAAGCCGCATCTGAGTAGTGGCCAAGGGCACTATTAGGAAACTGAGGCACAAAGACATCCCACTAGAGTTCCATGCCCTCATAATGAGTCCCTAAAACAGACCCAAGGTCACAGCGCTAGTAAGTGACGGCGCCAAAACTTGAGCGCTGGCAGTTTGGTTCCCGAGTATACACACGTCAGCACCACCACCCTCGGCTGCCGCTGCTCTTCGCTGGGAACGGCTCCGACATCCTCAGTGGTTTCTCTTCTGGAGCAGTGCTGTCACTGCAGTGGGTCCTCTCCTTCCTCAGGTCTGTACCCACAAGTCACCTTCCCTGGCCACCCCATCAAAAGTAGCATCTCCTACCCCACTCTCATTCTTCATTCCCATTGCCCTTCCTTAGTTTTCCCCTTGTATTACTACCTGCATATTTTATATTTATTTTATGTAAAGTCCATGACAGGGTATCCTTTGGGTCTAGAACAGTGCCCAGCCCAAAATAGGACTAGGTCAGTCTTTTTGCCTAAACGAATGAATGAATGACCGTCTAACCTGGATAGCTGCCGTTGCCTTCCTCTTAGTCTCCTTCTTCCCTCTTTCCTGGTTGGCTCCTGCTGTACCCAGCGAGTATTCAGTGAGTGCTCAGGCTAGTGATGTCTCAGAAACAGCTGTCTGCCCCTGACAACTCCCTGCAGGAGCTTCCCGTGTCTATGGCTCCCATCCCCTTCTCCTCTGCCTTACTAAATGTCCTTTATTTTTTGACTGTGTCTCTGTGGTGTTCTCTCCTTTCTCCATCCTTCCCTCTGCAGCCCTCTCCAGACCAAAACGCTGAGTCCCTGCCTGGCCCAAGCTTCGTCTGTCCTGGCGTTTACACTTCACAACCCTGTCTTCCTCAGGAGAGTCCAAGTTGTGTGAGGACAAGAACCACATCTCTCCTGTTCCTTTTCACGTCCCCATCTTTAGCTCGGCACCTGGCACACAGGAGGTGCTTAATCACTGTTTACTGATAGGTGAACACAACCATTTGATTCTATGGGTAGATCCGCATAGAAAATGTTGGAAGCAAGTCTCACTTCTCTAGAATTAAGTGTTTCTTTGGCACTACAAGATCTCACTGTTCAAGCTGTGAGATTTAAAGGCAAAATGCTTCCTGCTAATTATGAACAGTTGCCCTGTAAGAACAGAGCCAGTAAGGGGTCCTGAACCCTGGCACACTGCCCCTCCCGGCAGTGAGCAGTGCCACAGGACAGGGAGGGAAGCAGAGGCCCCCGCGGCCCTGGCACCCGTGAGACCTCAGATTACCCAAAGAGGATTGCAATATCAGGGCCAGAGGAGTAGGGAGTGGGTAAAAGGATTTGAAATGAGATTATAAGACCTAAAAGATCCTAGCTTTTGTTCAGGAAATAATTTACCGGTTGTCTTCAAGGCAGCGAGACAATCCACTTAGGGCCTGGAGTGATGGATCATGGTCTGGAGATTCTTCAGATACTTAAAAATAAGTTGGTCTATAGTTGTGCTTGTTGGGCTGCTTGTTTGTTTGTTTGTTTTAGAAAGGAAGAAGGACAGGAAAGGAAAGAAATAAGCACACAGTGCTCTAAACAAACAAAATTGAACATAAGATCTATTAGGAGAACACAAAGACAGCCTCCCTTTAAAGAACATCTTGTTTGGTCAGTGTTTCTTTAAGGCAAAGTCTAGAAAGTAGTTGTGTGATCACAATACAATTTTTTTATTTTTATTTTTTTAAAGACAGGGTCTTGCTCTGTCACCCAGGCTAGCAGGCAGGAGTGCAGTGGCACAATCATAGCTCCCCGCAGCCTCAAACTCCTGGGCTCAAGCGATCCTCCTGCCTCAGCCTCCCTACTAGCTGGGACTTAAGGTTGGCGCCACCATGCCCGGCTAACTTTATTTTTTACTTTTTTTAGAGATGGGGCCTCGCTGTGTTGCCCAGGCTGGTCTTGAACTCCTGGCCTCAAGCGATCCTCCTGCCTCTGCCTCCTGAGTAAGAATACAGTTTCTTTATTCTGAACCCTGAGAAGAAAAGTCCTTTCTCTCTGACCCCAGTTCCCCACGTGCAAGACTATTCATAAAAACCCCTGTGTGGTCGGATCATGCCAGTGTGCTGTCTACCATTTGTGTTGGGTTTTATAGCTGGTGTAACACTTCTTTTAATACTTTAAGGCCTTTTTCACTTTTGATGCTTCCTGGAGGTGTATTTTGATTGGCTCTTAGCCCAGGTATCTCTTAACCCTAAATCTCAGCATCTCCTTACTCACTCTGTCGGCCTCCCTGCTCTATCTGAAGTTTTTATTGACATGAAGTGGCTTTTTGCCTGTATTGGAGCAGGACTTCCTGTCGCCCTGAGTGTGGTGAGGAGACCCGTGTGGGGTTTGTCTCACTGCTGATACTTCCGCCTGATTCCTGCCTGTTGGCCAGGGAGTAGCCACCTCGCCCAGGCATGCCAGAGACTACCAGGTTGTGTGAAACTCAGCTCAAAGGAAACCAGGTTTATTTCACCTCCAGCGAGGGGATGAGTTTGTGGGTGATTATGAGGAACACATTTGAGAGATTTTCATACTGTGGAATCCTGAATTAACACAAAGTTTGGGCAACAGGGGTTCCCTGGCTACAAAATTTATTGCCAAATAAATTTTGTTTGAACTTCCATTATGAAAAATCCATTCTAAATCTGTGGGTCTGTTTTCCGCCAATAGAGAGAATACGCTGGCTGAATATTTGATGTGGTGGAGGGCACTGAATTTTGCCCTTCAGTGTTCACTATATAATTATGTTGATGTAAAATATGTGCCCACCATTGGGAGGCTACAGGAAGTGATTATTTTGAATAAATTCCAGATATGAGCTTCCGACTTGCCCCTTTTTCTTAGAAATGAAGTACTGTAACCTCTATCCTTGTCTTACCCAGTTCCTGCAAATGTTTTTTATTTGAAGATGGGGCTAGTTGGGTTTCAGTTAATTAAAGTTTTAATTGTGTTTGATTCTGCAGCAGACCTAATGTTTACTTGTCTTAATAATGAAATGCAAAGCGTCATCTTTGAGCTCCTGCTCTTACTGGACAGCAAGGGAAGTGCCAGCCAGCAACCTCGAAACCTGCTAACCCTGCCTGGTGATTTGTATTTGCCACTTGCTTTTGGACTTATATGCAGATTTGAGAAAAGCGTTGACTTAAGTTCCATCATTGGAACATTACTCAAGAATTGCTGTCATGTATAAAATTCAAGCATTTGTGTGCTGGATATTAGACATCACCTGAACAACACTTAACTACTTCTTGTCCTTCTGTGCAGAAAAGAGTTAACATAGCAGGCCTGAAACTGCTCTCCATGGAGGTTGGTCCTTGGCTGGTGTCTGCAGACTTGGATATCGGGAGGGTTCCTACCATTCCCAGACCTAGAAGTGCAGCTCACGGTGCCTGTGTCGCTTGTGTAAACAACGTGGTTGATGGAAGAAATCTGGCATTTTGGAATGCTCTAGGCAGAGGGTGCTGATGTGAGTTCGTCTCCAAGAAAACCCTAGGCGCTGAGTCTCCAATGTGCTTCCCTTGTAGACAACACTCCACACGTGTTGTTGGGACCTGTTGCTGGGGAAATTAAGCACATCCTATGTGACTCCACTGGGAGAGGACTCTGGGAAGCTCGCGCCTGCTTTCCCCTGGACTTCGTTCCACGTGCCTTTCCCTTTGCTGATTGTGCTTCGTGTCCTTTTGCTGAGATAAATTGTAGCTGTGAGCATGTCTATATACTGAGTGAGTCCTGTGGGTCCTCCTAGTGAATCACTGAACCCGGGGTGGTCTTGGCGACCCGTGACACCCCTTCCAAACCTGTTCTGCCTCTTGAATTTTCTATCTCAGCATGTCTTTCCCTTCAACCCAGCATCCAAAGTCAGAAACTCAGAATCATCTTTGATTCTTCCCTTGACTCAGGCACCAAATCCTGTTGATTTTGTCTCAAGGTGTCCTCTCGAAGCTAGCCTTCCTATGGCTCTTGCTATTGTCCCAGTGGGGGCCCTCACCACCTTGTCCCCGCGCTTACTGCAGTAGCTCCTCTGTCTGGTGTTTCTGCCTCCATCCTCCATTCTAGCCCATCTTTCATGTCACCTTGCTCCAAAACCTGGGTTGAGTCTCCATTACCCACGAAATGCCACACAGACGTGTTGGGTCGGCAGCTCACCTGGCCACAGCACGGGAAGGTGGTGAGGCCTAGATTTGAATTGTCACCTCTACCACTTACTAGCTGTCGCACACAGCCAATTATGTCACCTCTCTGTGCTGTAGTGTCCGTATCCGTATATGAGGATAAAATAGTGCCTTCCTCGTAGGATTGGTGCAAGCATTAGATGAGTAATTGTTTAAAACCAGTGCCTTCTTCATAGGGTGAATGCAAGGATTAGGTGAGTAAATGTTTAAAATCCTTAGAATAGTGCCCGGCACATAAAAGGTGCTTGGTTAACTGTTAGCCAAGATTTTTTATTACTTTCTCTTGGCGCTTTCTCCTGTGGCCTTTGAGCTACTCCCTGGTATCGTGCCTGGCTGTGGCTCTTTAATAATCAATTGCTGAATAAATGAATGAATGAGTTAGAGAAAGAGAGAGGAAGGGAGGGAAGGTTAAAACAGTTCATACTCTCATGAAACTTCTTGGTTGGGGGATATCAGATGCCCTAACATGTGAAACTGGCAGTCCATGAGATACTTGGGTCCACTAGTGGCACGCTGAGTAGAGGGTTCGGAGAAGGGATCTGTGTGGGGTGGGAAAAGAGGCGCGAATCCAATTGTTTAAGCGAAGTTACCAAAGTCATGCTTGTCACCATTTCAGATCCCACAGAAAGAGGCAGGGAAGTGTCAGGATTCGGTGTGCCCCTAAGAGACAGTTGTAAAAGTGAGGTCTTCCCTTGGGACCCTTAGACTCTACCCCTGCTGAAACTTGCCTTTCTCTCAGGTGACATTCTGAGGTACTTAACAGGGAGCAGGTACTTCCAAGAGTACAATTACTATATAATGATTTCTGAGCGAGCCTCACCGGGGTGTCTAGGTTTCTTCCTGGCTCTCTGAGGTAGGAAGAACTCTTGGAGAGAGAACAGCACACGTCAGCTGCAGCACTGACTCCCAGAACCTCGCTCCTAATGCTTGTCTGCAGAAGTGGGGGTGGCTGTTACTGCGTCTTGAGTTGATCAGGAGGGTCAGCTTGAGTAAGCTGCTGTCAGACTAAGGCAGCTGTGCCGTGTGCAGACAATTTTGTCCTACCAGTTTCCTCCGTAACTCCTAGAGGCCAGATTGTATAAAATGTTACCAAAATTGCTTTCACTGTTTTACTTTTTTTGCATTAGGTACCCCCTGAAGTTACCATACCAAGCTACATCTTGAGGCCACATTGCAGCCCTGGGATCATGGTTTGTTGTGCAGGTTCTATTGTGTACAGAACGTTCTATGAGTTAGCTTCTGCTGCATAACAAACACGCCAAACTAAGTGGCTTAAAAGAATAACCTTTTACTTCTCAGCATTCTGTGTGTTTGGCAGTTTGGACGAGGCTGAGCTTGAATATCTCTATTCCTTGTGTATCTGGGCCTCCCCTGGGATGGCTGGGACCACCCTCCATGGGTCTCACATCCCGTAGGAGGCTGTTCCAAGCTCATTCATGTGGTGGCAGGAGGGTTTCCAGCAATGAGCAAGCCCCAGGATGTAAACACTCGTTCAGTTTCTGCTTTTGTCTTATTTGCGTTAATAACGGCCCATTGGCCATGGCAAGTCACGAGGCCAAGTGAGAGTCATTGTTGGTGGGGACCACGGGAGGGTGTGGATACAGGAGAGTGTGGTTGTTGAGGGCCTTTACTGGAGTAGTTCACGATAAGGAACTTATGTAGGATCTCACCAGACATGAAAGCAGCACCATTCTTCTTTAGACAGTTGCCTGGGGTGGGTGCAGGCAGTGGTTAGCGCACTCTGCTCACCGTCCACGTGGGGCCCCTTAGCACCACTTCCCTCTGTGACCATCAGCTACACGCAGACTTCAGCCATCTGGCTCACAGATTGATGGCCACTCAGTCCCAGTGGAGCCACCAGGAGAATGTGGCGGGATCAGCAAAAATCTGATGTTAAGGCTAGAAAAGGAACTCTGAGCTGGTATCAGATAAGGCCCACGCAGATAGTTGTGACAAATGACATCTAAAATCCCCTACAGTTTCCTCGGCCTGCCCTGAGTCTGGGCTGCGTCTTCCCTCCTTTCTTGAGCACCTTGTAGAAAATGCCAGCAGTCCCGGCATCTGCCTGTTCTTTGTTGCTCTGACAGTGCTGTGGACAGCATCCTGAGGACAGCAGGGCCGTGCGAGAGAGTGTGGGATGTGGGAGAGACAGACACAGGCCTGGGAGACCAGATACCTAGATCCTTCAGCTAGTTTGCTGCCATTGACCTTGGTCTCGTGGGCAAGAGGAAAGGTGAGCTGATGGACTAGATGATGTCTGGTTTCATCGCAATTGTAATCATCTTATTTTATGTTGTGTGTCCGTTCAGGGTTATGCTGATGTTAAAGATTATGTTTAGCAATTAATTGTGCTGCCTTATCAAAATATTGCCTTGTGATACACCGAGAGACAAGAATTGAGGGAATGATTTTAAGATCAGATAGATGTTTGAATATAGTCCGGGATGAGTAGGAGAAGGGGTAAGAAGGAGGGATGGTCTTTGGGCCTCATGATGAGGCTGGGCCCTGGGCATCAAAGACACTTTTATCACCCCTCTCCTTGTTTGGCTGAGCTGGGTGATTGGACAGGGGCCAATCAGGTATCAAAGAAATCTACCAAGTACATTTAGGGAAATAATTCAAGGAGCTGACTAGGTTTTCTGAGGCATGATTATTGGGAGGTGACTTGTGCTGCAAGCAGGAAAGAATAATTAAATTTGAGCAAGAATGAAATTTCCATTCTTTTAGGTTGAGCTTATGACAGTCTCGGGTTGAGCAAATTCAACTGTCTTGGTCACACTGAAGGTCTCTTACTACATTGGGATCTTTGAAGGTTCTAGGTTGGGTAACATCAGACGTCATTGAGTGTGTGAGGCGGTTCACGTGACCACGTGTCTGGGTGTTTGTATGTGTGTGCGTTTCCATGTACGTGTGGACTGACATGGAAACACAAGACGAGCACCACACCAATCTGTCCATCTCACGTCTGTCTTGCCTAAGCGCTGGGAGCTTCATCCTGGCCACCTCTAGGTCCCCAACACTTTATGTGTGTTGCCCAGCAATTAAGAAATATTTATTGAATGAATGAATCAAGAAAATCTGGAAGGGAGATTTTTTTTAGCATCTTCAGTTCACAGTTTTTATGGAATCAACCTAGACCTTTTAATGTTCACAGAACAATGACTGTTGATGTCATTTCAGGCCTTTGGTGGGGCTGAGATAAGAAATGAAAGGAAACTGACAAAACAAGTGACCAAAGTTAAATTCATACACTGTTAAAAACAAACGCACGCTGACTGCCAAAGACCCAAACCCCTAAGTTATTTAGGTTACCAGCCTAGGGTAGTAGAGCATGTGTCTTTTTGTAGTGTATTTCCATTTTTCCAGAATTAAAATAGCTTTATTGTATTTTTGATTCTTAAGCTAATATGTACTTATATAGAATGGTCAAACAGTAAAACAGTATAAAGAACTCAGTATAAAGTACCCCTGTTTCTGTGTGGTTAACATTTTAGGAAAATTTGTTTTTTAATTTTTCTTTTTAATTGTAAAATGCCTATAACATAAAATTTACTGTGTTAACAATTTTTAAGTATACAATTCAGTAATGTTAAGTATATTCACATTATTGTACTTATTGTACAACCCATCTCCAGAACTTTTTTATTTTGCAAAACTGATACTGAGCCAGGCGCGGTGGCTCATGCCTGTAATCCTAGCACTCTGGGAGGCCGAGGTGAGAGGACTGCTTGAGCTCAGGAGTTCGAGACCAGCCCAAGCAAGAGCGAGATCCCGTCTCTACTAAAAAATAGAAAAATTAGCCAGGCTTGGTGGCACATGCCTGTAGTCCCAGCTACTTGGGAGGCTAAAGCGGGAGGATCGCTTGAGCCCAGGAGTTTGAGGTTGCTGTGAGCTGGGCTGACACCACAGCACTCTAGCCTGTGCAACAGAATGAGACTCTATCTCAGGGAAATAAAAAAAACTGATACTCTATACTACTCATTAAAAAAATACCCATTTCCCCCTCTCTCCTGAGGTGGCATCCACCATTCTTTTTTCTGTCTCCTGAATTTGACTATTCCAGGTACCTCCTACAAGTGGAATCGTACAGTATTTGTTCTTTTGCAACTGGCTTCCTTCACTCAGCATAATGTCCCCAAGGTTTATCCATGTTGTAGCATGTGTCAGAATTTCCTTCCCTTTTAAGGCGAATGATACTCCCCTTTATGTGTAGACCACATTTTGTGTATGTGCTCATCTGTTGAGGGCCACTGGGCTGCCTTCACCTCTTGGCCGCTGTGAGGAATGCTGCCGTGCACACGGGTGCTGGGACATCTTCTAGCATGTTACTTCAGCCACACAGACCTTCCTCGTATATGAGCTCATGCCGCACATGCTGCCTTCTAATGTACATTGGACTCAACAGTGTGCCATGTGCATCTTCTCTTGTCAATTAATATTGATTTTTTTAACTATTAAATATGTGCATAATGTCCCTTTGTATGGATTTATCTATTTGTGCTTGGATATTTAGGTTGTTTTCCATTTCTTGATATTATGCCTCTGTAAAACATGCTGAGACTTAGACCTTTGCACTTTGCCTAGTAATAAAAATCCCTGCAGTTGGGTCTTAGGCCGGGTTCTCTAGAGCAGAGTCTGGGACAGTGATTTGGGTTTGAGTGATTTGCTGAGGGGCTGTTCTCAGGAGGAAGCAGGGGAAGGAGGCAGAATGAGGAAGGGGCCAAGCAAAGAAGTCCCGAAGTCTGGCCTTGGCCTCATGGAGCATAGTCACACTGGCAGATTGTCCTCCTCGATGCAAAGGGGCCTGGCTTTTATGCTGTTGGTCATTTGTCTTGTAATGTCCAAGCCTCTTGGGACCCTTAGTCAAGAGCAGTTCTGTAGAAGGTGGTGAGTGTGAGCTGTTAGCCCAGCCCTCGGGGAAGCCGAGGCTGGGGACAGCCCCTGGTACAGAGGATATGGGTGGGGTGCCACCACAGGTGCTAATAACCTCTGTGGTCCTGTCTTCAGGCCTGGCGCTGTGCTGAGGACATAAATGTGTTCTCACAGTCCTATGCTCTAGGTAAAAAAGTAACTTTCCCAGGGTCCCACAGCTAGTAAGGGGTGGGTGGATTTGTAAGGCCTGCCCATGTCTGTCCAGTACTGGAGGCTGAGCACTGGCAGGCTGCAGAACGTAACATTTAATTCCTAGAAGCTGAATTGGTGGCCCAAAGACATGTACATATTTATCCAAGTTTCTCTCCCTCCTTCTTCCCCAAGTTATATCAATTTATGTGTCCCATTGTATTATATTTGACTGTTTTCCTGCCATCCCTGGGTCTTGTCAATCTTGTAAATATCTGCTAATCCAATTGATGGAGATTTTTTGGGCTTGATTTTCCTTACTTTTATTATTGCTGAGGTTGACACTCTTGCCGGTATGTATTGGCCAGGCATGTTTTTAATGGTCCTTTGCACTAGGGTTTGAATTGTCCAAATCTCCCCACAGATTTGAATGCTGCATTTATAGTATACTTGTTTCACATTAATACTTTGTTCTGTTTCTAGACTAGTCTGTTCTGTTTCTGTCTAGTCTTATGCTAGGACCCCACTCTTACCATACACCCTATTTTTTTTTTTTAAGATATAAAGTTGTAGGATTTCTCTTGACAACTAGATGTTAACTAAAGGGTCACCAAGTATAGACATTGATAGGCTATCTGGCCCCAAATAAGAATAGGATCCTTTTATTAGCAGTTAATAATGGTGTGTGGGGGGCTCTAGGGCCAGCAGGTACTTTTCTTAAGTGGAGGCACCATTTCTCTCTTCAGCCTTGTCTATAATACTTCCATTTGCATGGCAGAGCATTTCCTTGAAGGCAGAGGGAGAGATAATCTTTAGCTTAGTCTCCATTTGTGAATTATCAGTCACTCAGTTAGTAGTCGTCTTTGCAACTGAGAGAAAATTTGACTCAGGGTGGCTTGAGTGCAAATGAAAATCTGTTAGCTTTATCTAATTGGAAATTCCAAGGGTAGATCTAACTTCAGGCAAAGTCATGAAGCCCATGACTTCATGGTTCAAAGTCATCAGAGCCCAGTTTCTCCATCCTTTGCAATTCTCTGTGCTGGCTCCGTTCTCAGGCAAGCGTTTGCCTCCTAGAGGCAGGATGGCTGCCCGATCCCAGGCTGCCTGATCCCACGTGAGCCTTTGCAGGTTCAAGTCCAGTGGAAAAAGAGAGGTTCTCCTTCCTCAGAATTTGGGCCTGTCTGCCATTGGCCTAAAGATATTCCTCTTCCGTGAGCTACCAATTATAGCAGAGGATGGTGTATACTTTTTGACTTATGCCTGGTAATGTCCCCACCTTGCACTAGGGTGCTGGCACCCAGGGGGCTTTAGGGAGCTATTGCCAAAGAAGACGGAATGGATGCTAGCTGGCTGTGAGCACCAGTCAGCGCCCCTACACCCGCGTTGGTAGGGTGGGACTTAATGATGTTTTATTTTCCCATTGAGAAGAGCTCATACTGTCAGGCTTCGATAGAGAACTACTTTTAGAGAGCTGGGCTTGCCTGGGTTCTGGTGACTTGAGGAGTTGGAACTTCCCCTTTTAGGTAATTCTGTGACTACGGACCATCTAGAGAGCCCGAGGAGGCCGAGGCCATCTGTGGCTCTCAGCAGAGCTGAGTTGGGTTCTCATTGCCAAGCCTGCCATTCCAGGATTGAACCAGCCCATGGTTCCTCAGCCCCGCTGAGGGCACCCTGCAGCAGGGCCAGGCCTCAGCTGCCTCTGGAGGGGTTAAACGGCACCCCCAGAGGGCAGAAGGCAAGCTCCAGAGACACCCCCCCCAACAACGTGCATCCCCTCCCCGGCCTCTGGCTTGGTGTTGCTGTGACCCAAATGGTTAGCAATACCCACTTAATGACAATTTTAACTTCCTTTTTGTTTGCTTAAAGCACAGACTTTGCTGTGTATTCCTCCCCATCCCCTTTTGCCCGCCTGTTTTATAAATTTGTAATTCTAATACCAGAGGCAACCTGTGGAATGGAAACAGCGGTGGCCTGGCTTCCAGGTGTCCCTCTGCCCCTGCCCAGTGCGTGACTGGTGAGCCCCAGACTCTCCGAGTTCTGCGTTCCAAGTGTAAAGTGAAGTGGCGGCTTGTGATGGCTCCCGGAGGCATGGATGTGGGTCCTGGGATATAAACGCAAAGTGGCTGCAGGGCACACCACGTCCAGCCCCCACGCTTAACAGAGGAGAAGCTCTAGAGAGACTGACGCATAAGGGGTGACACTGGAGGGAGACCCTCAACCCTGGTATTACAGTTTGGATTCTTGACTACAAAGAACATTTAAACTACCCAAGGAAAAAAAAAGAGAAGGTTTTGTAGCCATCAAGGAAACCCCACACTGGGGCCTGGCGACCACTGTGCTGCCAGGCCTCAAGGGAACCAGTGCCTGGAACAGGGAATCCTCCAGGCTCCTGGGGGCACTCCCAGGGTTTCAGACCCCTGCTCCTCCTCCTCGTGTCCTCCTCTGCCTGGGGCTCTGTCGCCTGCTCTCCTTCCCCCCTCACCGCTGCCTTCAGAGTGTCCATGGCGCACTGGCCGCCTAGCAGCTTCTCCTTCTTCCTCAGAGTCTGTCCGTAGAATTCCAGTCTCGAGGACTGAAGGGCTCACTTCCTCTTTTTGAGCCAGGACGGGTAGGCCATAGGTCACTTGGAACTCTAGTCCTTTGTACTGAGCCCTGAGGTCAGGTCCCATGCCTTCCCAGTGGGCTCTGGCCGTGGATGTGGGCTCGTGTGACAGAAGCCTGGCAGTGGACCTCCGCCTGCCGTGGAGGGGCATTTTCCTGAGGACGGTGCGGTCCAGCAGCGAGCAGGCCAGGACATCCTGAGCTAATCCCAGAAGATTCAAGCTCATTTAGGACTGCTGATTCTATCCTGAGGGATCAGAGGCAGAAATATTAATATAATTCTTTTTAGCTTTTCATTTTGAAATTAATTATTCTCACATTTTTCTTCCAAAAGTGCTACGGCCTTAAATACTGACAAAACTTGAAGATCTTTCTTCTCTTCCTTACATTGGTGCAGAGGGTCCAAAAGTTACTTTTGTCTGGCCCACACTTAGATTTTTGATTAATGAAGGTTGCTTTAGGATTTATTGATGAGTGATTCTGGAAGGCTTAAAAAAATGGCACTTTTTCTAAGCTTTGATTGACAGCAGAATTGGGAAAGACGGTTACCCTCACCATGGTTATGCAAAAACCACGGGTTGTAATACGATGCAAAGCATGTGTGTCTCCCAAGAATGAGCAGAGGTGCAGGCGGCCAGTGAGCTTCAGGAAACACTGTGGCTTGGTGAATGCAGAACGCAAGGGAGGGGTTAGCAAAAGCAAAAAGACCTGCGGTGGTTTCAGACTTTAGCAGGAGCATGTCCAGATTTTAATCTGGATCAGCACTTTTCTAACAAAGTTCATGGGCCGTCCGGCATTATCTGGTGGACGGGCTTATTTACCCGTGAAAGATAATTGATTCCATGTTCCTCTCAGATCGAAAAACACTACTCAGGTTTGTTTTTAATAAACAAAATCATTTCAGCTTAAAAATTGGTGTAGATTTACATAGACAATCTGATGAGTTCCTTAGATTTGTTCCATTAATAACAACACAGAGGAGAAAACTAAGAAATCTAAGAAAAACATTTTGAATTTGTGTGTGTGGAGGTGGAGGGAGGATTGCATTAGCTGCAATTAGAAAGCTTCCAAGTAATGATTATTATATTTAATAATAATTAAATTAGCATTCCACAAGGACTGTTTTCTGGAAATTTTGGTAGTGCAGTCACTGAACAATACATACTCAGAGCAGCTGAGGCGCCAGGCCATTGGGAGGGAAATGGCTTATTTGCTTTGTTTTGGATGTGTTTAAAGTTAATCCAAAATCAATTTCATTTTCAAAAACTAAAATGTCACTAGTCTTTCTTCCACGTTAAGCTTCTGCAAACTTTTTCCGAGAAGGGTCAAATAGTAAATATTTGATACAAAATAGATGTATGCATAAAGAAATGAGCCTGTTGTGTTTCAAAAAACATTTATTTATGGGCACTGAAATTTGAATTTCATAGAGTTTTCACGTGTCATGAAATATTATTATTCTTTTGATCCCACCCCCACCCCCCAACCATTTAAAAATGTAAAAGCCACACTTAGCTCCTGGGCAGTGCAGTTCGGCTCATGGTTTCCCAGAACCTGTTCTAGTCTCTACCCTGCCTCTGCACTTAAAGTCTTTTCTTTTGGGGGAGAATACTCTTGCACCTCGCATAGGAAAGGGAACCCAACTGTGTGTGTGTGTGTGTGTGTGTGTGTGTGTGTGTGTGTGTGTGTGTGTTTTGAGCTCTTCTGTTTCTTCGGCTGCCCTCTTGGGGATGAAGCAGGGTTTCTAGACATTAGAACTTCAGTCATTCAGGACTTTGCCACCAGCAGTATAGCCCCAGTGGCAGGGAGGTCAGCTTTAGAGAGTATGAAAAACTCTAGACTTGTTCTCCACACAGACAACACAGAGTGACTCTTGAAATAGAATGAATTTCATGCCTGTAATCGTAGCACTCTGGGAGGGAGGGTCACTTGAAGTCAGGAGTTCGAGACCAGCCTGAGCAAGAGCGAGACCCCAACTCTACTAAAAATAGAAAAAATTAGCCAGGGGTGGTGGTGCACACCTGTAGTCCCAGCTACTAAGGAGGCTGAGACAGGAGTATCACCTGAGCCCAGGAGTTTGAGGTTTCAGCGAGCTAGGCTGATGCCATGGCACTCTAGCCCAGGCAAGAGAGTAAGACTCTGTCTCAAAAAAAAAAAAAGAAAAGAAATAGCGTGAATTGAGAATACCAACTCAGGTAGAAACCTGAGAGTTAAGCTGTTGAGCTTCATAGCTTCATACCCACATAGCTTTGGCAGGGCTATGAAAATAGTGGTGATGTCCTCATAATTTCTTTGCAGATATAAATAGGTATATTTTAAAAGGCTTAGGTCTCTCAGGTGATTCTTTTCAGTCTTATTCTTAGAGGAGTAGGCCAAAGATATGCTTCTACAAATTGGAAATGCCTGGTTTTGTTTAGTATAATGTAGAGGGAAATTAGGAAAGTTGCAGAAACACCCAGTTTTCCAAAATTGTTCTGCATAACCGGGAACAGTGAACCAAAGACAGATATGCATTTGATTTAGTTAGATCTGTTTAATAGGACCCCCCAATCCTTTATAAATATAAAGCTTTTCAATATTTGTCCCATTTTGTAATTAGTCTAGATTTAGCAGTGGCTCTTCCTGATTTGGGAGGAAGCATGCTTCACGGTTGCCAGGCAACAGCTAATCGTGTATTAGCTGCCAACAAGCTGTTGGCAGTAACTGTAAATTCTTTTGTCTTGTTAACAAAAACTGAGTGTTAAAGATACAGCGATATATAAAGTCTGTTCTGTTGTTCAAATATGTAGAACTTAGGTGATAAATTCCTACACTAATGTAACATCCATGTGCCGCTAAAATTTGCAGCGTGTTTAGAGAACCTGCTCACTCTTGTACTTGAGTCACATCTCATCCGCTCAGGGCCCTGCAGCTTGCGGCCGGGACAATGATGTAATAGAGGTGTTGTTTTCTCAAGGTCTCTTAAAAAGACTCTGAGGGATTTGTTAAATGACGGGCTGTGAAATGTATATGAAGCTCGTGCATGAAATGTCCCAAGTAAGGACTCTGGTACATACGCAGGAGCCACCAGTTCCCCGCGGTTGACCTCAGTTCCCATCTCCCAGAGTGAGTACAGGGAACAGCACCCAGCCCGAGTGACAAGTCCTGCCGCAGCCAGGGCCCTCCCGCCACCCCCTCCAGATCAGCCAGACTCAGCGTGAGTTTTCTAGGACAGAGCTTCATAAAATGAATTCTTATTTCATAAGCAAATATGGTGTGAGTCATCCTTTGGACACATAGAATTAAGAAGGAAGAAAAAAACGCTATTTGGTTGGTGCATTTTTTTTTTTTTTTTTAAGAAACTTGCTCTGTATCCCAAACTTGTCCCCAGATCATTGCCAGCATTCTCTCTTCTGGTTACGTATTTTTAAAGGACATTCATTGTCTATTTGGCGTCACGTACTACATCAGGCACTTGGCCATATATTTTCTCACTTAACCCTCAACTCTGTGCAGAAGAAGGTAGGGGAGTCTCACAGGGGCCAGACGGGGGACAGAGAGCTGGGGGGAGAGCCCAGGTTTCCGCTGGTTTCCAGGGCCAGACTCTCTTCTCAGTTTGGGGCCCGGTTTTCAGAAGACATCCAGAATCATCTGGTTGCCGAGTGAACCAATATAAGGCATCAAATGGATGGCCAAGATGTTGAATGTATTTCATTCTTTGTTTCTTTGATTTCTGAAAACAGCTCTTAGATGTTTTTAACAGGATAAAGAAGGCATTCCCTGCTTATATGTCCTCTTCTCCATAGGAAGCTTTTCTTTCTCGCACCTCTCTGCCCCCCGCCTCTGGCATAGCCGGAAATCTCACCTCTCAGGAAGCGCGCCTCTGCCATCTTCACCGCAGTTGTGCTCACAATTGGTTTCCTCTTGAAGCGGGACATTTTGGATTTTCCCTGCCAACCCCCCGCCCCTCCCGAGGCTCCAGCGCAGCCGAAAGAAGTGTTGTCAGCAGAGGCTGCAAACCCAGCTCTCTCCCTTTTCAGTGGTATTTTTACTACGAGCCGAATTGCTTCGGCATCATGTAAACATGCTGGAGTGTGTTAACAGCTGCCTCTCTTTCAAAGCTGAACCAGCTCAGAACTAAAAGGGGAACTGCTTTCAGGTTCTGCTCAAGTTTGCATGTGACAGCATCAAAGCTATTTTTAGCAGAGTGATCACCGGCAAGAAGCTGAAAACTGCTTCTTTCAACTATCCACAGTGGAAAGAAAGGATCGTTTATGCACTGCTGCAGCTCTTGAGCCCATTTATGTGGGAGACAAAGGAGTGTGTAAATCTCTTCTTCAAAGTTACACAGGCATCTTGTCCCTGTTCAGAGCCCCGTCACCTTTGCGGAGACAGAGTAATGTTAATTTAGCGCTTGGCTGCCCGGGCTGTGAGTTAAACTAGATGCACTGATAATAGTGAATAGGACTGTCCTTCTAAATGTCCACTCTGAAAAGAAGGCAGTGTATAAATGCTCAGAAACATCCACTAAACTTTTAAAGTGTCTGTCGTTCCTCAGTTTTCCTTTTATTTTCTGTAGATCACAAAACTCGAGAGACAACAGGAAGCGGGAGGTGGTTATATAAGCAGCATGGCCCAGCAGAGAGAGCATGAGTCACCTACTAGCCATGCGACCCTCATAAATGACTTAACCTTTCTGAATTAAGTGTTCTTAGCTGCAAAATGAGGATCACGATACCAGCTCTATATGCTTTATAGGGCTAGTTTTTTCAGCAGATATTTGTTGAACACCTACTCCATACCGGATACTGAGGATGTTAGCCTAACCAGACAGTCAGTGTCCTCAGGGAGCTCACAGTCTAGCTCCTTAAATACATAAATTACAATTCTGTGCGATGCATGTAAAGGAAATAGCATAGGAGACACAGGATCTGCTCTGGGCATGGAGGGAGGCGGGAAGGCAGGAGGAGTGGTATTTTCAAGAATGCATAAGAGTTTGCAAAGAGGGCAAGGGAGAGAGGGGCATTCCAAGCAGGGGCAACTAAGAGAGCAAAGACAGGTAAGTGACAGTCTGGTATCTCCAAGGGACCAGAGCAACTTGATATTGTCAGAACAAAAAACAACAAGACAAGGGACAGCAAGAGATGAAACTGGAGCTTAAGGTAGTCATTTAGAGCTGAGGAACTTGGAAGTGACATAGGCCACAGGGAGCAGAAGTGGTTTTGAGTACACAATTATACAAAATTAAAGTGGAGTCATTGCTAGCAAAAGTCTGTGCATCTGCGTGTATGAAGTGGTAGCAGTTTAATACAAGCAAAGGATGCTCTAAACATAAAACACCTTCTCCAGAAACGCTAAGGCTGCGACAGGTATCCAGAACTGGGTGGCATGTGACTCCTTTGAGCGTTGCCTTGAAGAGGGTGGAAGTGGACAGGGGGAAGGTGAAAGGTACAGAAGTAGCATACTGGCCGAGCACAGTGGCTCACGCCTGTAATCCTAGCACTCGAGGCAGGTGGATCGCTTGAGCTCAGGAGTTCAAGACCAGCCTGAGCAAGAGCAAGATCCTGTCTCTTTAAAAAAAAAAAAAATGAAAAGAAAAGAAGTGGCATACTGTGAATGCCTTTTCAGACCTCATTTGGTGCTGGGCTCTGCAAGTGGGTTTGGAAAATGAGTCCCATCCTTTAGGAGCTTTCAGGCCAGGTAGGACAGACCAGGAAGTGAGCCCAGGCAGTTAAGTGCGGCCTGTGTGTGATCCGCAGACTGGCGAAGGTGTGCGTAATGACCTGGCATCAGGAAACACAGTCCGTGCACACAAATCAGGCTCCCCCAGAGGTTCGGAAACAAAGGTTTTCCTGAATATGTTTAAAGCTTCAGTTGTGTGGTCATTTTTATATGCCATAGGAATTCAAAGAAGAGGGAAATACAAAACAAACAAAGCAAAAAACCCCTCGCAACCATATGTATCTGTTTATATCTGGGAAGAAATGTGCTGAGAAGTCACTGCGTACTACCACATGTTGTAAAGCTCAGTCCACACACCCATGTCTTTATAAATGTGGCCAAGAAGTGAAATTACTTTGGAAATTATGTTCTCTTTAATACCATCATGGAAGTTGAACAACATTATTTGCTTCATTGTACTTTAGGGAGAAGAATGGATGTTTCTATAGATTTTCTAGAAGAATCATGTGGGTATTAGGTACCAGATGTGTAAGAGTCAATTAGGCCCCAGCCCCTGTGACGTTGGAAGAGGACCAGTGCACTTAGGCTTCCTGACCATATACTTTTTGGTCTTTCTGAGCTACATTACATGGGGAGGGTACACGTGGGACAATTTGAGAACAGGAGAGAGTCATAAGCCAGCAATGCTTTGGCACAGGTGGTGGGAGGTGGCCAGAGATCACATGGAAAGCAAGGAGTAGAGGGAACATCTTTGGGGCAGGGCCAGCTCTGTATGCCCAGCAGAGAATCTCCGGACAAATACAGAGTTAAGGTGCAGATGCTACTAGGAGGGAGGATCACGTCAGGTCAGGAGTTCGAGACCAGCCTGAGCGAGAGCAAGACCCCATCTCTACAAAAACATAGAAAAATTACCTGGGCACGGTGACACACACCTGTAGTCCCAGCTACTTGGGAAGCTGAGGCAGGAGGATCGCTTGAGCCCAGGAGTTT
>NW_012139636.1:999379-1031184 GCF_000956105.1 Propithecus coquereli
GGTGGTGGGAGGTGGCCAGAGATCACATGGAAAGCAAGGAGTAGAGGGAACATCTTTGGGGCAGGGCCAGCTCTGTATGCCCAGCAGAGAATCTCAGTACAAATACAGAGTTAAGGTGCAGATGCTACCAGGAGGGAGAATCACGTAAGGTCAGGAGTTCGAGACCAGCCTGAGCAAGAGCGAGACCCCATCTCTACAAAAACATAGAAAAATTACCTGGGCACAGTGACACACACCTGTAGTCCCAGCTACTTGGGAAGCTGAGGCAGAAGGATCGCTTGAGCCCAGGAGTTTGAGGTTGCAGTGAGCTGTGATGATGCCACTGCACTTTAGCCCAAGCAACAGAGCAAGACCCTGTCTCAAAAAAAAAAAAAAAAAATGCAGACGCCAATCACAGTCATCTGTTGCCTTGGCAGACATAATTTGCTTTTTGGAAATTTAAAATAGCTTTTTGTCGCTTTGAAGCCAACCATAAATAGATCCAATAAACCATAGGAAAAACGTTTTTCTTAAAAAATAAACTTCTGCACTGTTGCCTACAATTTAAGCGTTTGAGTGCCTGGATTTGGTTCTCCTGATACAGCGTTTACACAGAGGTGTCCCCCTCTATGTCATCAGCTTTCCAAAATTGGCATTTATGTCTCCCATCTTCATAGTGGGCTGTGGGATGGGCCTGGCTCTCAGAGGGAGGAAATGAATAATCAAGGGCAATCACAGTTTTCCCACAAATAGGTTATTTTCTGGTCTGTGACTGGTTTTCAGCATCATAGGAAGTACCAGGAATCAGACTGCGTCAAAAACTTGGATTAAATATTTACATCTCTTGATTTCTAGAAGTCTGAAAGGTAAATAGGTCATAATGACTTTTGTCTCTATTTTTGAAGTATTTTCTGTGACAGTTGCATTAGTTCATGGAGTAATGAGATGGTGATGTTGTTAGCATTATCTGATGGGCAGTGTGTGGTTGTCACCACCTCAAAACTACACGGTTGTCACAGGACAGAAGATGCAAGTGTGGCCAGCCTTCTTGGATAGAGGTTTTGTCACTTGTATCAGAGCACTCCAGCCACATTAACATTGTCTAAAGTCACCCACTGGTTCCACCTGTTAAACTGGACCCCTTTGCACTGTTGTCAAGATCTCCATGAAACCATTGCCAATGGAAGGAGAGAAGGGCTGGAGTTCCTCAGTCTCAGAGTCCCCTTCAGCCCAGACTGGTCCAGACCCGGTTCCCCTCTGGGGCCAGCATGGTGAGAAGAGAGGACATGGGAGCTGTCCCAATGCCACCTTTGGCCATCTCTCTCTCAGAGGCCTGCCAGCATCCCACACGCTGCTCCTTGAGGGACTTGGTGTCTGTATTTGTGGGTCAGTGAAGCTGAGATGGAGAATTTCCGTGGGATGGAGCAAAGCCTCCAGGTTTCAGCTCCCCAGGAGTACATCAAAGAGAGCATGTTGAAGAGCTACTCTCTGGGCTGTGGTCATGGCCAGCATTTATTGAGCACATGCTGGGTACAAGGCCCTGTGCTGAGCTCCCGAAGTATATGGTCCCTTTCGAGGATCTGTAGTTTTTCGGGGAGGCAGCTGGAGAACTGGCAGCACTGGTGGCTTGGAAGTCCACGGTAGCACTGCTGGGGCTCAGAGAAGAGTCAGACCAGGTCAAGGAGTCAGGGTAGACCTTGTGGAAGAGCGGGTTGCCAACGGTTTCTACTCAACAAGAGTGCCATTGTCCAGAAGGTTCTAGCATCTTGTTTCTTTCACTGATACTAAAAAGGGATCTGAAGGCAGTGGCCTCATGGCAGCGTCCAGAGCTGTGTGTCCTCCTCTGTACAACCCAGAATCCTTTATCTATTTGCATCCATGTCCTATTGTTAGAGGACAGGACTGTCACTTTGTTGCTGTGTCCACACAGCAACGTAAAAGGATATTTATTCAATTAATGGATAAGCGAGGCAAAAGAGAGTGGGCAAACCGCCCTCATTTCCAGACCCTTGGAAGGGAGGAGCAGGACATTACCTGCCCTGTGTACTGTCTGGCCGGCCATTAGGGAGTGTCTGTTTATATGTGTATCTATCTATTTATCTGCCTATTATTTATTGTTTATTAAGTTGTGGTAAAGTACATTTGAAAAAAAACTTGTCATCTCAACCATTTTTAAGCATATACTTCAGTGGTATTAAGTACATTTATATTATTGTACAACCATCACCACTATCCAACTCCAAAATTTTTTTCATCTTGCAAAACTGAAACTCTGTACTCATTAAACAACCACTCCCCATTCCCTCCCTGCCTCCAGCCCCGGGAAACCACTATTCTATGAATTTGACTATGCTAGATCTGTGGTCTCCAACCCCCAGGATGAGGACCAGTCCTGTAGCCTGTTAGGAACTGGGCCACACAGCAGGAGGTGGACAGCAGGTGAGCAAGTGAAGCTTCATCTGTATTTACAGCTGCTCCCCATCGCTTGCATCACCTCCTGAGCTCCGCCTCCTGTCAGATCAACAAGGGCATTAGATTCTCATAGGAGCAGGACCCCTACTATAAACTGCGCATGTGAGGGATCTAGGTTGCATGCTCCTTATGAGAATCTGATGCCTGATGATCTGAGGTGGAGCTGAGGTGGTGATGCTAGCGCTGGGGAGCGGCTGCAAATACAGATTGTCATTAGCAGAGAGGTTTAAGTGCGCAATAAATGTAATGCGCTTGAATCATCCTGAAATCATCCCCTGTCCCCCAGCCTCCATCCCCAGACTGTAGAAAAATTGTCTTCCATGAAACCAGTGCCTGGTGCTAAAAGGTTGGGGACCACTGCCCTAGATACCTCATATAAGTGGAATCATACAGTATTTGTCTTTTTGTGACTAGCTTATTGCTCTTAGCATAATGTCCTCAAGGTTCATCTATGTTTTAGTGTATGTTGGCATCTGCTTCCTTTTAAAGGCTGAATAATACTCCCTTGCATGTGTTATATATCCACATTTTGTTTATCCATTCGTCCATTGAGGAACACTTGGGTTGCTTCCACCTCTTGGGTATTGAGAATAATGTTTCTATAAACATGGGTGTACAAGTATCTCTTCGAGTCCCTGCTTTCAGTTCTTTTGAGTATATACCCATAAGTGGAACTGTGGAATCTTATGTTTAATTTTTTGAGGAACCGCCATGCTATTTTTCAGAGTGGCCGCACCATTTTAGGGGATGTCTCTTGTGCTGCCTTGTGGCATTAATCAGGGTAATGTCTTAAACGGTTACTTACTTAGTTTTCCTATGTGTGTCTTGCCTTCCCTCTGTCGGTTTTACAAATGGAATTCTCCTGCCTACTACTCCACTTCTGTCCTTTGAACTGAATCACTTAAAATCTGGCCCTACAGACAGGTTTGGGATAACGGACACCATGAATAGGTCTGGCCACACTAGCATGGTTGGCCCAGAGTCCAGAACTGTTTCTCCTTTCTTCCAGCGCCTTTGGAAATGCTGAGTTTATCCCTGGGGCCACTGTGCAGATGTCCTCTGGGGAAGTCCCAGGCTGCTGCTCTAGGGATTAAGCTAGAACCAAACTGGCCCTACTAGACTTGCAGCTCTTGGAACAGCTGCTCAGCTTCCCTCTACTCCACCATTTTAATTGTGATTAGTAGGTTCATTTGCATCTAAAAGGAGTAGTTTTCTTATCAGCACCATTGAGTTGAGAACCAGTGTGCTCCATTTATATAGAGTGGCCCATTTAAACCAGGGCCCATTAAGCAGTAAAAGTAAATGTGGGTGTTTTACAAATGCAAATATATCATGCAAATAATGTACTTTATGCTGAATGATGCCTTGGTTTTCATATGTAAAATTAGAAACTGTGTAGCACAAAGATAATGATAAACACCTTTGCATCTGTTGGTAAGATGTATCATGAGCTGTATGCATCTAAAATTGTAGCCACGGTTTTAAGCAGAATTTCTTCAATATATACCCAAACATGCATTCTGTACTATCAAAAATATACACGTACTTATCTAGTTATTTATATATTCCTAAGTAATCAAGAAATCACAGAAAAGAGTAATCCAAATTACCTAACCTATTACTTACCATCAATGTTGAGATTTATAATTTTGTTTCCATTTGTAAAGATTTTTGAGTTTTTGTTAGAGATGATGATAGTGGAAGAAGACATGTTACTGCATAGGCTAGTTCTTTTGTAAAACATTTAATTATGTCCAGAAGAGATTTTTCTTTTTAATCCTTAGTGTTTGAAATAATTCTCTTTGGGACGTGCACATAGCATTCCTGCTAGTTTTCAAAATCACTTAGTGAGTAATGACAACTGTCTTCTGTGTTCAGTGAACTTGGCCAAGTTTTAGGAGGGGAATCACCGTTAGCCACGTGATGTTTGCCATGGTAAGGCGAGACACACAGACCTGTGGACAGAGAATTAGAGGTATAAGACATCGGAATGGGAAAACACCACAGAGTGTGATTAATTCCCAAATGAGCTGTAGGGACGGTAATTGCCAGCAGGATTCAGAGGAGGGAGAGGTTGTAGGGTGAAAGGGGCTAGATAAAGTGCCCCTGGGAACTGAGATTTGAATTGAACTTCAAAGGATGGATGGGACGTGACCAGGCGACGAGAGCGCATTGCAAGCAGAGAGGGAGAGAACGGGCTCAGATGGACCCGAGAAACACGCAGGGTACACGTGTGTTCTGGAGACCAGGTCTGGTGGCATATTGGAGGGCAGGAGGAACATGTCAGGAATGAATGGGAGAGTTTCTGAGGGGCGTAGAACCCTGCCCTATAAGCTTCCACACTTTCGTAGCCACCAAACTCTTCAAATGATGAATTACGTGAAAACTTAATGTGTAAGACACATGAAAAATGAGATGCTCTGTTGACACGGAGGCTGGGGCTCTGGCGGACACGATGGCAGATGTCAGGGTGTTTCTTCCACATGCCAAGGAACTCCAGAGATGGCCAGCAAACCACCAGAGGCCGGAACAGATCTTCCTCACAGCCTCTGAAGGAACCAGCCTGCTGACACCCTGATCTCAGACTTCTGGCCTCCAGAACTGTGACATGATAAATTTCTGCTGCTTTCGCCACCCAGTGTGTAGTACTTTGTTATGGCAGCCCTAGGAAACCAGTGCAGGCACTGACAAATCCAGGGCCGTTCGGAAAGCGTCCCGGGGACCAGCAGAGGCAAGAAGCTGCCCCTGGTTTGAGTGGATGGGACGTAGGGGCAGCTGAATGCTGTGTGGGGACCCAGTAGGAGACGCATTCCAGAGTCTGGAGACAAGATCAGCTAGAGGTAGAGAAATGGAAAGCCCAGAGTTTCCATGGACTCTCCTGGGAAGAGAGCACGAGTGGAAAGTGGGGAAGAGCTGAAACTCTGAGAACGGCCGTAACTGTGGGGCCGAGACAGGACAGAGAGCTGGCAGACTCTGCAGACAGGAGAGTACAGGAGCAGAACAGGCTAGGAGGGTGTGTTGAGTCTGACAGTGGAATGGAATGTAAAGAGATCAGTCAAAAGTAATGGAAGTGCACACATTTGGGAGAAAAAGCCTCTTCCATGGGTGTGGGAGGGCATGCCATGGGGAGGGGAGGGGCGGTAGTACCATCAAGGGCAGTTACCCTTCATCTTAGTCTGTTTGTGTTATCGTAACAAAATTATATAAAAATGTATATTGTTTATACCTTACCTGGGTAATTTATAAATAGCAGAAATGTCTCTCTTGTGGTTCTGGAGGTTGGGAAGTCCCAGATCAAGATGCTAGTAGGTTCGTTGCCTGGTGAGGTCTGCTTCTGAGCTGGCGCCTTGAATGCTGCCTCCTCCAGAGGAGAGGGACGCTGTGTCCTCGTGTGGCAGAAGGCAGAGGGCAGAAGGGGTTGATGCCCTCCTTCAAGCTCCTTTATAAGGGCACCCAATCCCATTCATGAGCAAGGAGCCCTCATATGGCCTAATCACCTCTTGAAAGCCCCACCTCTTAGTGCTGTCACATTGGCAACACCTGAATTTTCGAGGGGACACATGCAAACCCCAGCACCCTTGAATGGCTGGGTGGTTGGGTGACCCTAGTGACCCCTGCCAGGAAGGGGACTGTGGCAGTGACATGAAGGAGTAGAGGCCAGGCTCGCAGCGCCCGCCCCTTGCGCTGTGTGAAGGCAGGGCAGAGCTATGGGAGCTGAGAGAAACCCTTGGACGCCAATTGATGTTTGGTGATGGTTAAGATAAGAAGCTATTAGTCCTGGGAAGGGGGAGGTGAGCAAAGACAGGAGGTGACGGAGGGAGGAAAGTTTGCAGAAAAAAAGAAAAGCAATAGAGATGTTACTCAAGGAAGAAGGTGCAGGTGTGGGCAGAGATGGCAGCCAGTGCACTTAGGCGGAATGGAATGTCTGTGGTTTCGAAAGGAGGAGGTGATGTTGCCTGCCAGGACGTGGAGGGGGTTCGGGACTTGATGAGTGGAGAGATGGGGCCAGCTTCGTCGAGCCCTCATTTGGGGGCAGTTTTATCACCTGTTGGATGCACAGCAACATCTGGAGGCATTTTTGGTTATCACAGCTGGTGCAGTGGGCGCTACTGGTATGTGGTGGGTAGAAGCCAGGGAGGCTGCAGAGCATCCTACCATGCGCAGGGCAGCACCCCAGGACAAGAATTACCCAGCCCAAAATGTCGATAATGCTGAGGTTAAGAAACCCTGCCACAGGTCAGTGGCAGTTCTCAAACATGTTCGAGGAATCAGCTTCATGGCATACTTTGTGGAACATGACGAAACATCAGTATATTTAAAATAACACAATAGATCTTGCCCTAGCACAGCTGCCACCTGTGGCAGATCCTGAAAGCCATTTGGCCCCCAGCATATCCAGGGCTTCAGCGGCAGCGGGCACAAAAGAAATATTTGTAGGCCGATCCTGTTGAGATCAGGATAAGTCTCCAGTTTCACCATTTGGCTGAGATGACAGAGTGATTCCATTTCTTACCATGATGGGTGTATTGTCCTCAGAATTATCTGGTCACTCTCTCAGTTACAGTTTTTGTGGTCCTAGATGGCTATTGTCTGATCACTTCAGTGATGCCCCCCAAAGGTTGTCAGCTTCTGAAATGGGCCAGTCCTGGTAGATTTCCACCTGGTCTCTTCTGCCTGTTGATTGCTTGCCAGTTCACATGTGTGCAGGTTTTTACGTGGAGTTGTCCTTTTTTAGCCTCTTGTAGAGGAGGTGGCATCTGTAAAGCTGCTTCTTCCAGCCCATTGATTTTTAGAAATTGTTTGTTGCTACTTTGGACTACAGATCATACGAGACTATCATCTCAAACCAAAGATCTCAAACCATCCTTAAAAGAAAAGGGGAAGATAGACGGGAGGTGCAGTCACCTCATCCGTCAAGGAATGGAGAAAAGAGCCAAGTGACAATGTCTGGGACACAGTGTGGCACCCAGCTGCGAACTGCCGCCATGTTGCTGTGTGGCTTTGTGCACGTCGCTTAACTTCTCTGAACTGCAGTTTTCTGGTAATCAAGACTACCACAGGGATCTCTGCAGTTTACGGAGCATCTTCTTTTTATACCCATCATCTTGTTTCGTTTTCACACACTAGATACTATCACTTGCCTCCAGCTTACAGGCATGGAATTGAGACTTGGACAAGTTCAAAGACTTTCAGTCTGTGTTTTGAACAAATTTCCTGAGTCCAAATTCTGTGCTCTCTCCACTACACTGTGGATTGGACCAGGTGGCCACTGAGATCCCTTTTCATTGTCAAGGTGCCCAAGTTTTATTATTTGGAAGGTTATGAAAGTGTCGAGAGTGTCCCGGAGAACTCTGAACTTTCACCTGTGCTCTTAGTGATGCTTCTCAAACTGTGAGTGACGTTCTGTGAAGTTCAAAACCTTCCCACACATGTCTCTGTCCAGTTTGCTCCCAGTTGCTGCGTTCTGAATGTCAATGACTGGCATCCTTCACTGAGGGGTCCGTGTTAGGGTGTGGCATAGAGCAGATTTGTTTTTCTTTTATCTCCCGGTGATTAGCCACAGTTAGATGGTAGAACAATAGAATTCCAAGGATCTTTTTTCAGGGATTCCTCTTCTTGACAACTGCTCTGTTTTATTCCTGGGAGAACACAGTCTGATGGCAGGTGTCACACATGCAAGGGGATTGCCATCACTGTTGGTTTCCAGTGCTAAGAATATGACGGGAATCTGTGATCAGTTGCTTAAGGAGTGGCGTGGCCCAGCTCTACCTTCCCCGAGTACTAGATTAGGATGGGCAAGTCTGGCTACGTACTTCTTCCAGAGTCCTTCCTATGACTCTCTCTCCCTTCTTTGTTTCTTCCTTGCTCCCCAAGTCCCCACCCCACTCTCATTGCCTCCCTCCCTTCTCTACCTCCCTCTTTCCTGTATACATTAAAAAAATTGTAACTGTGGTAAAATACACATAAAATTTACCATCTTAACCATTTTTTAAGTGTGCAGTTCAGTTAAGTGATAAGTACATTTACAAGGTTGTGCAACCAACCTCCAGAACTTTTTGCATCTTGCAAAACCAAACTTCTGTACTCATTAAACTCCCACTTCCCCCTCACCTCCCGGCCTCCGGCAGCTTTCTGTCTCTAGGAATTGGACCGCTCCAGGTGCCTCATGTAAGTGGAATCAGCCGGTATTTGTCTTCTTTATGCAGGTTTATTTCACTTAGCATAAGTTTCATCCGTGTTATGGCGTCCTAGTCTCTCTTTTAGATATTCCATTTCACATTTGGCAGCTGGGTTCTCAGGAAAAACTACTCTTCTTAATTTGCTTCTCGTTAGAACCACAGCAAGTGCAGGCTTGTGAACACAGGTGTGGGCCTTGCCAGAACCTCCCAGGGTCTAGGTTTACAATCCAGCTGGTTCTCACAATGATTAAGGCTCACAGCAATTATGGGTGTAGAGAGAGCACACGACAGATCACATCATTATGCCGAAAGCCACCTTCGACGTACGACCTGTTGACTCGCCGTGTCCCCTTGGGAGCTGGAGGTAGTGCAGCTGAGAGTGTGGGGCCCAGGGAGTGACTGAGGCGTGCGAGTCTCTGGCGGATGCACGGGGTGCTGTTGAGGAAGGTATCACTCATCTCTGGGGACTCGCTGGCTAAGTGCTGGTTTTACCAATCAACTGGATCCGTGTTCTCAAATGCCAGTTCACAAACTGCCTTTCTGGCAGGCAAGGCCCTCGTAATCTATTGGTCTGCTTCCTTTGTCACAGTGGCGCCAGCATTGTATTGTTTCTGCTAATGTGAGCCTATGTGTCTTTCACATATGGTTAATCTGATTGCTTTTTCCAGCCTGGGACTTTGCCTTGGAGAGATTCCTAACAAAATACCATCCATAGCCTTCTTCCATGGGGAAGTACTTAGAGTCTAGTGCTGGAAGAGCAGGAGAAGAAAGCTGGAAGATTAGAAATGAAATTGGGGCCATTGGTGTGTGTATCCCTGCGGTAGTGGGCTGGCACCAGAAGCCCTGGTCTGGTCTTTTGTGAGGCCTTGGGCAAGTCCCTTCACCTCTCAGGACCTCTGTCTCTTCATCTGTAGAACAGGGAAGGTAGTTTCTGCCCTGCCCATTCCATAGAATTGGAGGATCCCATGGAAAAGTGTTGGTTACTGTGCTCAGTAAATGGTAACTTGATCCCAGTGTCAAGCAATGTGGGCACCATTGTAGGGTGGTTAAAACCGACTCAGTTAGGGTTAAGGGTGCCGTCGTGGCCATTTCCCGTAAGTCACTGGCATTTATGTGGCTGGATGTGCAGAGTACCCCACTCTCCCCTCCTCTCGGCTTGCCACGTGAACGGGTAGTTTGCAGCTCCTCCCTCAAAGACTTCGGCCTCTAGCTTCTTCTCTGAATTACTGTGGTTAAGCAAGTTCTTAGAAGTCATAAAATATGGTTTTTAATTTCCCCCCGTCTTTCTCAACGCCAAGCACAGTTCTCAATAGAGGCTTAATAAATCTTTGAATCTCCCAACCGTTAGAAGATATTCTGAGGGACCATCCCAAAGAAGAGTGTAGAATAGGGGACTGAGGAGTTCAAAAGCTTTGCGGTTAGCATGGCAGGGACCGGCCTACCTCGAGCTGGAAAGAGACCACAGTGAATTCATCAGTTTCAACGAGGGCCGGACGAGAGAAGGTGGTGGCCTGTCCACGTCTCTCTCCACTACTGGAGAGACGAGATCCACAGCTCCTCACAATGAATGTAGAATAGTGATCAGCGACTTAAGTACATTAGAAGGGTGTTGTAGGAATCTTTAGGTAGATTTCTATCACACAGAGAATTTCCTTTATTTAAATCACTGGATTTACCCAACGTTCTTTTCTCACATTTGCGCCATCCCTGGTGTCTACTCAGTTTTCAGCCAAATCAAGGTCAGGACAAAGAGGAGATTTGGGTGGAAGTAAGCTGGATATTGAGGCTCCTGCAGTAATACTCAATTATGGAATTCTCTAGAAGCACCAACTCCTCCATAATGAAGTCCTCAGTTTTTAAATATCTTTATAAATCATGTGATTTGATGTTGGCAACAGCCAGCTTACTGTTTCCTGCTTTGTTATAAAAATAAGGTGGTAAAACCCTGAGAGCTTGCTGGGATTGTTAAAAGATAATCTCAAGTATTTTAATGCACATTATTCTTCATGCAACTTTGAGCCCTAAAAGCCCCCAAACGGAATAGGATAAGAATCAGATGGAAGAGCAATCTGCTTGCTGCTGTCATCCTGAGACCCAGCCGAGTCTTCTGTCGTCCTGTGCAACTCCTGGCCACTCAGAGGTCACACCTGCCAGGGCTGAGAATCGGGGCTGCAGGAAAAACAGTAGCTGAGATGCATCATTCTAGTTTAATTTTAGTCAGGTGGCTCCAAAACAAAATAAAACAAAAAGCTTCATTAAGATCAAGGTTCACTGTAGGTGTATTCTAACACGTTTGACCTTATTTTGATGTGTAATGGTAGTTTTATGCTATAGGTCTTTTCTTCTTCCCTCCCTACTCCTCCTCAATCATGTAATGTGTCCATAGGGACATACCTGCTGCACTATTTGTACCTCTGGTAATGAAATTCCAGTCAGCAGAATGTGTCGTTGGCATTTCTCCTTGCTAACAGTATTGCTGTCCTACATAACTGGAGACTCCGGTTGACTGATGAAGCATTTGTTGTATAGCCTTCAGATTTCTGTGTGTGTGTGTGTGTGTCTGTCTGTCTGTCTGTCTGCCGAACTTACAAATGTATTTCTCAGACCAATTATTTATTTTTTTAATGTTGAAGGTGATTGATAATGCATTAACCAATATCATTTGCCATATACTATTTTGGTGAAAGTAATTTATATTGCCTCTTGGGCTGGATGTAGTAACAGTTTTGACTAAGTGCATTCTAACATTAATCTAAACCAATCCTTGATTTAGAATAACCTCTTTTCCACTCTAAGGTTATTTCACTAAGACTAGCTTGGTTATAAAGTTTTCCACTGAATGTCTTAAAACAGTGAAAATGCTCATCTGTAGATGCAGTAAGTGTCTTTGTGATATATTGATCTTTCTTATTTTCTTGCCTCTCCTGTTACCAGACTGTGGGTGGTAACATAGCTGCAAAATGTTTTATAGGGTATGGAGTGCAACATTTTAAGCCAAGAAATTGAAAACAGGATACGAAACAAGAGCAGTGGGGGAAGGAGGAAGTTGGTCAAGGTCATCTCTGTGTATTAAGGATTTAGTGGTAGAAGTGCTGAGAAAGAAAGGCAAGTTTGCATTTGTAACAAGCAGATGGCACCAGGAAGTGTCAGAAAAACCACTTGGTCTCAGAAGACACAGATAGGAGTTCTTTGTCACTTAAATTCATGAAATTATGAACAGGTTAGCAAATATTCTTCAGGTATAACCTATGCCTTAGAACCACAGGAATTTGCCATGCTGTTTAGGTGACCTACAGGTGACTTCAGTGCTCAGGTGTGAGTGAGCAGGATCAAGACACGTAGTCAGAATACTCACACACAGATAGGTCCTGCACTGTGAAATAGGAAGCCCGTTTCTAATAAAGCAAAACCTGATGGTTTTTAAAGAGACATTTTCAGCAGCTGTCAAGAATTCATACTTGCGGAAATGGTGTGAGGGCATTCTGAGGGTGAGTGAGTGTAAACGAGCCCACCCTGATGTCAGTTTCTCTTGTCTTTCAGCACATCAGGTCCACCCATCTGGCCGGGCAGTACCTTCTTCAAGAGAAACGGAGCCCTTCTCCAAGGTAGGTCTCTAGGAGCCCCTCCTCCTGTCCCTCACCCCCTGTCACCACTCCTCTGTGCTTGGTGTCAACCAGGAGACTTCTGTCCTGTTTAGGAGTGGTTGCTCTTTGGAGAAGTGTGACTGTTGTGGGTAGGGTCTGTTTGTCTACTTCTCTTTATTTCTTCCTACTCAGGTCTCTTGGTTGCTGTGAGTTGTGAGTCTGAAACTAGGCCTCTGAAGATCGCTTCTTTGGCCTGCTGTCAAAATTCTAGAAGTGATCGGCTTGCGTTGGTGAAATCGGTGTTACGTGGCAATTAGGACATGACAGTGTCATAGACTGGGCTGATAAAAGCAAACTCCTTTCCATATTTCAAACGCATGGGCTGACAAAGGACGGTTTGGATGTCCTGGCATTTTGGCGTCGTGGAGATGCACGCATTCCTGGCTGTCCCCTGATGTCCACGTGTGCCTGGAAGGTTGGCCCTGGTTTTTTCTGAGGCTCGGAGAGCAGTCACCCTTCCCTGGTCCCCACAAGTGCCATCTGCGATGACACCCTGGCTGTCGTCCAGCCCATCTTCAGCTGCCTTGAACTGTCGTCCTATGGAGTGTGCTCAAGGAATTCAAATTGCCTTTGATCTGTATTTTTGCTATTAAGTTTCTTTTGAAATGATCAAAGCTGAAGAAGAATAAATGGTTAAAAACAACAAAAAGATACATTTTAAATACTTTTAGAAATCACTTTTGGGTTCTCACTGTCTTGGATATCTGTTCTGTAGGTAAACTTGAATTGACTGGCTTCCAAGGGTCTTCTGGTTTTCTGTCCCCTCCAGCCTCTGTGGGTTGGCTCAGAGTCAGACTGGCACCGCGGGCCATAAAGCAGATGGATTTGGCTGTACTAAGAGCTTTAGAACTACATTGGGCTGATGGTGAGGGATTTTAGTGCCTTTTGGTTGGTTTACAGCTACTTAGCCTCTTTCCCTTAAAAGTGCACGCCGAGGGCCAGCGTGTGTGAAGGAGTAGAATATAAATATGGTTAAGAAGAGAGACATTTATCTTCAGGTTTCCAGAGTAGCTCAAACAATTGTGAGAGACGTCATCACATTTCTGTTGTTGATGTATAGGCCACACAATTGCATATTGTCTTTTTAATAGCCTGTGAAATTGGGAACCTAAGAATTTCATTGGATTTTTGCTTGGCACAGGTGAAATTTAGTCAGGCAAGTTTGGTTAATTCTAATTTAATAACCATCGTAGATATCCTAAATGTTTAAGAAAATAAAAGGAACTCCCTCCGCTCTCAAAAATTAGTATGTAATTAAAAAAAATCTGTTCTCCCTTCAGATGGTGTAAGTGGAATCTGATTATGATCAGCCTTTGGGTTCTTTTCAAGTATATTTCAAAGTTATGTGCATCACCATTTCTCCTCTGGAACTACAGCAGCGATATGAAGATCATTCGTGTTGGGATTATTTTGAGAAAAGGAATTTTGTTTGTTAGGGCCTTTTCTTTTAGGATTTTAGTCATTCAGTTCCACATTAGGTAAGATTTGCTCTAAGCATATTAGGTTTTTTGTTTGTTTGTGTGGGGCAAAACCATGAGAGAAATATCAATGTCAGTAAAGTCCCTGAAGTTGACCGATGGCGTGTGAGATCCTGTCTCCATGTGGACTGCTCTCCCTGACAGGGTAAAAATTCCCCTCGTTGCTCTAGGCACAGGGAATTGAAGTAGTACAGATTCAGATGCTTATTGAATCTACATCTAATTAAATACAACCCATTCATTTTTTTGTTGTTGTTGTTCATTTGAAAATCAGAAGAATCTCGGTGAGAGCTTGGGAGTGTGGGCGGGGATTTGTTAACGTTAATTCTTTTCCGTGATGTTTCTTCATTTGCTGTATCTGTATAGAGTTCTTGAGACACTTTTGTTGTGATAAGATTTTTTGAACTATATGGGTGTTCATCCTAATTAATATTTTCGTGTTCTTTTTCTGGATGGTACCGGGCCATCAAGAAGTTGCTAATGCCCTTGAGCAAAAGTTTTGAGGATACAGATAGGAATATGTAGAGTAGGGAACTGCCCAGTCATGCTAGTGGAAGGTTTAGGTTAGAATCAAGTAGCAGAAAATGTACCTGAGTTATGATCACTTTCTAATCTTTGTATTTTACATTTTCAAAATTGTGCACACCTCTCTTCTTTTTCCCTATAGCAAGTGGAAGGAAAGTTTTCTAGATAATCAGACCAGGAAAGAACTCTGTTAATAGGTTCCAGCCTCAGGGATTTGGGTTGAGGGCAAGTAGGACCGGGATGCCTGTCCCCAAAGAACCCAATTCCTAGAAGTAGGGGAAAAGCAGTTTTGTCATGTGGGGGTGACACAGGAGCCTCTTTAGGATGCTGGGGGCCCGGGGACTGACCAGCAGAAGCCAGCCTGAGTTATAGGTCATGAGTTATGGGTCACAAGCAGGACTGCCTAAACCAGGGTGGGAGAAAACTTGCTGTGTGGAGTGGCCCTGGGGACTGAGACTATAAGGATGCAGGATGGGAAAATGAGCGGATGTGCCCTGAAGTAGAGAGGAAGGAGACTTATTTTTGTCAGGAGGGTGGGAGCAGAGGGGCTGTCACTTCTTGGAAGAACAGATACTTGAGCAAGACCTTGAAAAACAGATAAATGGTGAGTGTGTAGAAATAGAAAAAAAAAAACGACATCGCAAGAAAAGGAACAGCCAGAGCACGTAGCATCCCGGAGAGCGTTGCCGCAGAGAGTTGATGAGGTAGGTGCAGAATGTGAGTGTTGCGTAGACACCTGTGGATGATGCCATGATATGTTCCACGATACGTTGGAGAAGAATAATGCAGTGTCTGGAGAGGAAAGAATGGAAGTTAAAACCCGAAATGAAGTTGAAATCAAAATGACATAATAGTTATAATGGGGAACCAGTCGATGTGGTCTAATAGTTGTTTGGTTTAGAGTGGAAACGTAGTACACTTATTTTTTCCAGCACAAAACCAATTGTAAGAATTAACTGCAAGTACTCGAGGTCCTTCTTGGACGTCGAGTGCGGCGCCTGTATTTTGGTTCAGAATCACCGGCAAGAGGGGCTGCTGAATCACCTCTCAGTTTTGAGGATAATGGGGTAAGATTTGGTTTGGATTACACCAGGCATGGGTACTTAACATAATTGGCCATTTAATCAATTCACAGTATTTATTTTAAATGCCATTTAGGCGGCTAGAGACGGTTTCAGCAGACTAGAGAGCACTTCAGTTCCTGTACAATGGCGACCAAGCAGAGCATCACGAGGGGACAAGCTTATTGTTCAAAGGGGACCCAGGGTGGGTCCAAACAGAAGAGTGTGGCCTATTCAGAGCCCTGCAAGAGTGGCCAGCTGACAGGTGTCCCCAACTCTCCCTTCTACATGTATCTGTGTGTCTCTGTGTTACAGTCTCTGTGTGTTTGAAATACATTTTTTGTTTTACTAGTTTAATTAGTTTAATAATCTCTTGTATTTTCTCAATGAATCAAGTCTTTTTTTTATATTTTCCCTTTTCCAAACTCCCTATCTTCCTCTCCTCTCCCACATTCTATTCACCCATCAAACTTAAATTTAGGTTATGTTATTTAAACATCACCCTCGGATGAATTATTATAATGAGTCAGTGATTCATAATTAAAGACATTCCTCACCCCTGGTCTGACCCTTCATCTGGTCCCCGATGGTTTCATCCTGGTACAACTAAGGCATCTCTGCTCTTGTTAGCGTCATGCCTTCTATTAAAATTTGCTACAAGCCATGCCGATCTTTCCTCCCACTTCTACCCTCTTGGCTGTTACAGGCCCCGTAGGTCTCAGAGCTGCCTGCGGAGTTTTGTTCAGAGAGATGCTGCTGCCTTAGCAACTCTACGCCGGCTGACCGTGTTGGCCCACTTTCTTTCCAGCTCTTGCTCTGAGCAGGCCTTCCCTGGGCCTGCCTGCAACTGCCCTACCTGCAAGTGTCTCTTTGTTATACATGTCTGTGTGTCTGGCACTGGGCTAGGCTGGAGATAGCCAGGGGAAGCCCGGGGCCTGTTTCAGCCCACTCTGTGGTCAGACCACAGGTCCCAGCCCTTCTCAGAAAAGGCTGCTCAGGCCACTCCGCCAGGAAGCCCAACCGCCACCAGCACTGATGAGGCCGCTGGTTTTACAAACCTTCCCAGCTACTAACCTGACACCCTGCCGCCCTTCTGGTCTTCCCTCCACCCTCCTTTCTCCATCACTCCAGTATTGGGCCCCTCATTATGATCAACTCTGTTTTCCTACGATGCAGTAGTAGAATTGAAAGCTTCTGTAACACGAATAACAGGTTTTTATTTCCATTCACTTCTGATGACCCACTGGATAAGCTCACGCATGGAAAGAAATCCTTAAAGGCATTTTCAGTGTGCAGAGCAGGGTCTTACTGCCACAGCGCCCCCCAGCCCCTGCCGCCTCCCAAAAAAATTAGGGAATGGGAAACCAGCTCCTTTGCCGTTAGGCGTATGTTGTTCCTACGAGTGTACAAATGTGTGTGCAATCCGTAGAACGTGCATGAAATCGGTTATGGTTGTTAGATGACTCCCTTTGGGGAAGGCTGGTTTCCCGTGTTCTCTGTCGGCTTCATTTCCAGACTTTGCTGGGACTAATATTGTGTGTCACCCACTCTCCACAACCCTAACCCCCTCCCATAATTCTGCTATATGTTTTTACTGCTGAAATGTATGAGATACCTCACGTTGGTTGTATTTCATGCCGTGCAAGGCTCAAGAGCAAGCGCTTGGTATATCATTGGAAGGAGCACTGGATTACGAATCAGGGGACCTGGGTTCTGGTCTCAACCCTGCTACTTGGTGAACTTTGTGACCTTGGGCAAGCCACAGAGCATCCACAGGGCTTCATTTTCCTCAGGTGTAAATTAAGGAGTGTCAGGACCTCAGGGATGACAGAGGTTCCCTATTGAGTACCAGCTCTGATCCATTCTAGCAACTTCCCTAAAAATAGGTGGGAATGGATTTTGCGGCTTATCTGTGCTCAGTGGAGAACTAGAGTTACCTTCAGCCAGCCGTGCCTGCTGTGGGTCCAAGGAGGGGACAGAGGGTGGTGGCAGGCTGGCTGAAGATCCCCGTCCTCAAACAGGACTATGTTTAAAGGTCTCATGGATCCTAGGGAGGCAATATAGATTATAGATTATATATCATAGATTTGGACAACCTGGAAACAAACCCTGTCTTAGCTTCTTGGGCGATTGGATTAACCTCTCTGGGGGAATTTGGTGAATTCCTGTTAATGAAGCACATACAATAGTTCATGATAAATTCTCAGTTAAGGTTAGCTATGGTAACATTTTACAAAACTATGAAATTAGAAAAATAGGGCTGAAATCTTCTGAACGGGATTTCCTTGTGCTCTTTCCCCTTTCTGGGGCGATTCTCAGGATGGGACAAGAGACTGGGGCGCAGATCCTGTTGAATTTGTACATAAATGTGAAAGAGAGTTTGTTCATATCCGTATCTCAGACTCCTTTGAGTCCTCATAAATAGGACTGCTTCCTTGAGGAGTCACCCGCTCACAAATCCCAAGCCATACTCCTTACTGTGAAAGTGTCTGTACACAGCAGGGGCACAGATGGCTGTGTGACAGGGCACAGGATTTAGTGCCACATCAAGCCATGGTTGGATCCCTTCCTCTCCGGGCACCAGCTCTTTGACCTTACGCCTCAGGTTTGATTGTCTGTAAAATGGGGCTATGGGATGTGTTCCCCAGAATCTTTATGAAGATGAAAGGACAGTGAACGTGAAAACATCCAGTCCAGTGCCTGGCACCTCACTAATGCTCTCTAAAAGCTAAATTTTTTGACCTTTAATGTTTCATGGTTCAGGTTTCTCATCATTAATCCTTGCAGGTTTATGCCGTGTGAAAAGTTCCAGAACTCTTCAAAGGAGCATTCTCCCAAACTCCTCTCTTTTTTTTTTTTTTTTTTTTTTTTTGAGACAGAATCTCACTGTGTTGCCCAGGATAGAGTGCCGTGGTGTCATCCTAGCTCACAGCAACCTCAAACTCCTGGGCACAAGCAATCCTTCTGCCTCAGGCTAATTTTGTCTATATATATATTTTTTTAGTTGTCCAGATCATTTCTTTCTATTTTTTAGTAGAGACGGGGTCTCACTCTTGCTCAGGCTGGTTTCGAACTCCTGAGCTCAAACAATCCGCCCGCCTCGGCCTCCCAGAGAGCTAGAATTTCAGGCGTGAGCCACCGCGCCTGGCCCCAAACTCCTCTCTTTATGTGATTGCTGTTCCCAATGCCAACCCACTGCTGTTTCCTTTCAGATAGAACCAGGATGTCACCCCTGGACACGCGTGTCTGGCCACAGCCTCTGGTCTGGAGTCCAAGCATTCTTTCCTTCTCCGCACAGAGGCCGTTGGTCCCGGGCTTTGTGCAGATTTGCCGCAGCCTTCCCCACCAGCCGCCTCCCCACTTGGTGGGACCGTGTAGCCCTGGGCTCTTTGGCTTCTTCCATCTAATCTGCTCCACAAGCTGACTCTTTTGTTGGTTTGGAAACAAGGACATCCACCTAATGCATGAATCTCCTGGTTCTTGCCCTCAGGCATACCCATTAAAAAAAATTAGTAATAACAGAAAAGGGGAAAAGAAAACCATCTCTACATTTCCCCCCAAGTCCTAATTGCCTTCTGTCCTCTTTTGGCCCACGAGGCCCTTTGGTTTTGGGGGGGGGGTCTTTATTCTTGGCATCATTTGTCTTATTGTTCTGCCCTGAGTTATTTGTAAAGATATTTATGTAACTACAACAATGAAGTCAGCTGGCTGCTTTTGCTTACAGTCAGAGGCAAATTTAAAGGGGTGCTGCCCAACTTTTCTCATAGCTCAGGTTTATTGAGGTCACTGAGAATATGCTCTTTAGTTAAAAAATGTATAAGGAAATGCAATTTTAAAAGAAGACTTGGGTTAATTCTGATCTTCACCATCTCTTAGAATCCAAATTTGCCCAATCTCCAGTCACACCTCCTTCCCCAGTGGCTACAGCCCGACCTGGAATCAGAAAACATCCGTCAGATGTCCTGTATTTTGCTGTCTGACTTTAACTTCAGCCGTTCCCTCTACCACTGTCTATAGTGACCGTTTTAACGAAATCCAGTGTCACACGCAGAGAAAATGGCAGTTCTGTGGACAGAAACAGAGGCATCCGAAGGAGCTGCTGGTTGGGGGAATGAAACCGAGAGCGTTAGGAGATGCCCCTGGGCCAGGTCCCTGCTGGGTGTGTGGGGCTGAATCTCGTGTTTCAGGGGAACTGTCCGGCAGGAGGTGGAAACTGAGGCTGGACGTTGGAAGCGGGAGGTCGGGACTGAGAGGAAGTTTCGAAAGTTGTTAATCCAGAAATGACCATTGAAGTTACAGACATAGATGAGATTTCTGGGGAGTGTAGAATGGAACAGGGGGGAAAGGAGCAGGGAACTGACCCCCATGTGGAAGACCCACATTTATAGTGAGAAAGCGGTAGCTGTCAGCCACAGCAACGAAGCAGCTGCCGCTGAGTCAGAAACGGGAAAATCACTGAAATGAGAGGCACAGAGTTTCAGGATGAGGGAAGAGGCAGGAGCCCCCTCATAGAAGGATGAGGCAAATTTTAGCAAAGATTTTTTTTGTTTTTTGGTTTTTTAAATATTTTTTATTTTTTATTTTTAAATAGAGACAAGGTCTCACCCTTGCTCAGGCTGGTCTTGAACTTCCAAGCTCAAGCGATCCTCCTGCCTCGCCCTTCCAGAGTGCTAGGATTACGGGGGTGAGCCACCGCGCCCAGACGCAAAGGGAGTTTCAGGGATCTGTGGTTTTGTATTAGCATGCCCCCCTCTCCTTGAATTTGTCAGGATATTGTAATTTTTTTCCCTAGCATCAATTCTTTCCCCCCCAAATAACATCTGCTGCTTTTTACTATCAAAATAACGTGTTTCGTTAGAGAAAACAAACGATATAAAGATGAAAATAAAAATTACTCATAATTTTCCCATCTATCTATAATGCCTATTAGTTTTATTTAATTGAGGTGAAATTCCTGTAACATAAAATGAATGATTTTACAGTGTACCTGTCAGTGGCGTTTTCCCTGGTTCCCAAATCGTTTCATCATCTGCAGAGGAGACCCCCCCCGCCATACCACTCTGCGGTAGTCAGTCCCTCTGCGTTCCTCGTCCCCCAGCCCCTGGCAGCCACCAGTCTCCTTTCTGTCTCTGTGGATTTACCTGTTGTGGGCATTTTGTATAAATGAATCGTATAAGATGACCCTTTGTGTTTGGTTGGATATATTCTTTATATTATTCTTTATTCCAGTCCTATGGATTATTACTCCCATTTTGCAGGTGGGACAAATAAAGCCTGAAGCAATTGCCCTGCTCAAGGTCACAGAGCCAGGGTCAGAAACCTGTACTCACCCCAATCTTTGGTTCTAAATGACTAAAATATTTCTAAACAATTTTCCATCTTAGATATTTAGATGTCCTATGGTGTTTTGCAGACTGAGGCTGAGGGAGAATCCTGTTATAACACTTAAAAAGCAATTTAAAAGAAGACAAAAAGATGGAAATGAATACTTAACATTGTCTTCTTTCATTTAAGTAATTAAGGGGCTACATTTTTTTCCTCCTTGTTCTCACACATGACTATTTTAAACAATTCATTTTATGATTTTTATAGACTGGATAGAGAAAAAGGGAAATCTTAAAATTAGTCATTCAAAGATTAATACAATGAGAGCAACCCACCCCTTAGTAGAATGAATATTTTATTTTAGTCTGCATGAATTTTATATTAGCAGATATAATTTTATACCAATTACAATTCATCAATAGGAATATTTCCTTATCATTTAATTTTTTGAGCATTTAAAAATATTTTTCTAGTCTATTAAATCATATCAGACGATAAATATAAAAATTCAACAACCTCAGATCACATTGCACTGTAGAGCCTGCTGTTATCAGAGTGTTCCGTCTTAAAATACAATTGGAAAAGTCATTCCCCTTGAAGCCGTGTTTCACCGTGCTTGGATGGAAGTCTAGAAATATTTTTATGCAATTGCCCAGAGCCTTAACGATGAAGAAGAAGTTTTTTGAATATATTCTGAGCAAGCTGTTCACATTACATCAGAAGTGGACTTAAAATCATCCACTGGCAAACTGCAAGAGGTCAAGTTTGTGTTCTTGTTTGGTTCCCTTGACGACCAGAGGGTAGAGCTGAGAGCTTCCGGGTAGTACCTGCTGCAGTGCACGTGAAAGATTGGGCGTGCGTGCATGCATGCATGCAGGCGTGTGTGCACGCACATGGGTGAATGTGGCCTGTGTACTCAGGCTTTACCACGGCCCAGTGTGAGCTTCCAGAATCAGAATAAGTCTCTCCTGCCACCCCCTCTGCCTCTCTTTTTCTGGTGTTTCCACTCACCCAGCTCTCCTGTTGGCCTTTCTGAATGATCGCACACAGGCATAGGATAAATGACCTCGGCTTTCAAATCAGACATACCTGAGTTCATCCCCTGCCTTTGCTGCCTAATTGCTCTCTGACTTTGGAAGAGTTTCATAAACCTCTTTGAACTACTGTAAAGTGCAGAATATACCAGTCTTGCAAGATTGCTGTAATTATTATGAGAATTGATGAACATGATGATCTGTGTAGCGTCTCTGGAACTTAGCAGGTGCTCCAACAGCAGGTGTGGTTGCCCTGACTTCACTGCAGGAGAGGCAACAAGACTGGGAGAGAAGAGCCTGGAGCTTGGAGCTGGACAGCCTTAGGTTCAAGGCCAACCTCTACCATGCACCAGCCAAGTGACCTCGAGCAACTCCTCTGATCAGTTTGAGCCTTCGCTTGGTAGTCAGTCAAATAGATAGTAGTGCTCACTTCATGGTATTTTGTGAGAATTAAAAGATAACATATGTACAGAGACGTGTATAGTACCTGGAGATTACTGGGTATTCAATAAATAGAATTAATTATGTTTAAGATAGCATTTCTGCAGTGTCCTGCAATTTCCTAAGGTATTCAGTACCTTCCACCTCCAAACAACAACAGATGAAGCAACAATAACATAAAAAATCCTTCCGCAGTTGAACTGAAGTTATACCTTTAGGAATGCTTAAGACTGTCTTCAGTCTCTCTGAATCTCCTGACACGTGAAGGCAGATACCTGTGGGATACCCATGGGAGGAGCAGAACTTGAGTCCTGACTAGCTGTGCTCCCTGACACTTCTGAGTGACAAAGACCCTGCGGAAATGTGGCAGAAAGAGAAGATTCCCTGTGGATGGATTGGAATTGCTTGTGATCTATATTCCTGTTTCTTCCTCTTGGTTCCCCAGATTGTGCCAAAATACAAACAAGACTGAGATATTTGCAAAGATTAGTTTCAAAGACCAGAGGGTGGGGGGAAGAGAGAGGCAGAGAGATAGTGAGACACCAGCTGTACTTGCAGTGACAAGGAACTTTAGAAAATCATTGAAGGGATCATGTTGAACTTGTCCTTACCTTGTGGTCACCGTAACACACAGTGGTTGGTCCCTCTTTCCTTGGGCTGTGATTTTTTTTATGGGGCATGATCAGGCTGATCTGATTCTGCTTATTTGACACAAATTGCAGCGAGGAGTTAGAACCACAGGTCTTGACTTGATGACATCTGCCAGTAGAGATGATCTAACCCGGTGTCTTGGCTATAGATTCATTTCCCACACTTGAAGCAATTTTATGAGGATGTCATGGTAAGAGATGAGAAGCCTGTGACATGTACAAAGGCCAATTCTGTGTCGATCACTTGTGTCTTGTATTTCTCAGCCTCTACATTTTGCCATGGTTTGGAAATGAAATGGTTATGGATGGAGTTTTCGCTTTTAAACTTTTACAGCCATCATGGGCCCAAGTTGGGGTGGCTCATGGGGATGATGGGTACCAGTAGCCATATCAGGGTATCCTTTTTCCTCGGTGGTACCCACTGCTTGTCCCAAATGGGAGGTGCCAACTTCCTATGGGAACGCCCTGACTTTAGTGATTAGTGGCTGGTTGAGGGATGGGCACGTGGCCCAGCCCAGGCCAAAGTTCCGCCCTGTACTTCTCATCCTAGATCCCAGAGCTCTAAATGATGATCTGGCCTCATAAACCAGACCACTGGAGAATCCACCAGTGTACAAGAAGTGGCACCGACACAAAGAAGCAGAGTCGAGGGATCACCGTACACTTGCCCTACCCATGGTTGGATTAGAAGAGCTCATACATTCTCCTTTTTACTTAAGCCAACTTGGATTGGGTTTTTCTTGTGTAGAACCGAGAGTCCTACTTAATAACGTGTCTCTGAATAAACAGTGTCAGTTAAACTAAATATATATCACTGATGTTTTTATGTGCCAATGAAACATCAGCCTCTCTGTTGTCCTAGGAGGCCTATTTAGTGGTTTGGCTGTTCCTCGGAAGAACAGAGGGTGAGCTTGGAGAGCTTTTCAGAGATGGTGACTTGGCTTAAACAAAGTAGGATCTTAGTAATACTACTACCTAACCCTATACACCTTGTTAGAGCTGCAAAGCACCAGCTTACACATAGTTTCATTTACTTCTTGAGAGGTAGGTGGTATCTTCCTGATTGTACAGATGAAGAAACAGAAGCTCAAAGTCGAGCATTTGACTAGGCCAAACAGCATACATGTATGTATGCAAATGAACATGTATCGGTATGTGTGGGTGCATATATGTTTAAGTGTGTGTGCATGTGCATACATGTGTGTGTTATTATGAGGGATTGTCAGAGTCAGGATTCAAAGCCAGGTCCCTCAAATGCCAAATTCAGGTCTATAGCACAAAAGCTGCTGTAGGCAATCCCCATTTCTTCCAAGTTCATTGACTCACATGTCCAGCAAATGCCACTTATATTGTTAAATAGCCTTGTATAGTGAAGAACTATATGCACCCCCCATGGCTCCCAGCCCCCACCCCACACTCACGGGCTGATAGTTTTTGAAATAGAACACATTTTCTCATTTAGCATCTGATCTTCCCCTCACTACATTTTGGATTCATTGTGAACAATCTCAAGTCTCATTAGAGGTGTCTTAATTTTAAAAATTAAGTTGGGAACTAGCAAGTGAGATTGAAGAGGCTGTATCTTTGGTTCTGAACTGGATTTTCATTACTCAATTACTCTTCAAATTATACTGATTTAAGATGTGATTATTATTATTTTTCCCAAGTAGATGGGGAAATGAGAGAAATGCAAAGGCATCCTCGCCTAATGGTAATCTGAGTTTCTCATACCTCGCTCATCTGCCCAGCCCCCAGCACCTCCCCTTCCCCCACTCCCGAGTCACATGGCCACTTGCATGTCTTCCGGTTGCCAGCCCAGCTGTGACCACAGCAGTGCCAGTGCTCCTGGCCACCTTGCACAGTGATCACGTGTTACCGTGCTTACCCTCCTGCAGCAGTTCCCATGTTTATGGACATCAGCTATTAATTCTTTACTCTTCCTTGGATGTCTAATTTAAACACAGGATTTAAATTGCACCATCTACCCCAAGTCCCCACTATCTAGCTACCCTCAGAGTCAAACACACTCACCACAACCCTGCCTGGGACACTTTTCCTTCATCTTCCCATCTCCTTTCCTGCAGGGAATAAGATAAGCTGCCTAAAAGGGAGATGGTGGCTTTTCCCATCTGCATCCTCCTTTGTCGTATTTCTCCTTTGCTTTCACACATCCGTGCGTCCACGCTGATGTACTTGCTGTGCACTTGCTCGTGGCCTGTGCTTTTGCTCGTGGGCCTCATCCCTTGGTGAGCTGGGCCAATTGAATGTTGTTGCCATTGCTGCAAATGTAACTGCAGCTCTATTGTTTGAAGGTTGGAGTGACGTTGTGATTGCAAAGTGCACAGTTGACCATGTCGCCGCAGGTCAGGAGGGTAGAGTTAGGAGACGCAGCCACAGCAGCCTCGCCCCGCAAAGTCTTCCCTGACTCCTCATTTCCTTCCCCTGGATCAGAGCCCTTCTGCTGTGGCAGGAGCCATGGAGACTGTTTGGTTATCCCTTCACTTCTGCCTCCCAGCTAGACGGTCGTCTCCTTGAGGGTGGAGGTTTTCTTACCTCTGCCCCAGCCCCTCACAGGGCACCTGGCACACGGCAGGAAATCAATGAACGTTTATGAAAAGTATGTCTGTAATTCACTGTTATGGGCAGAATTGTGTCCCCTCCAGAATTCATATGTTGAAGCCTTCATTCCCCATGTGACTTAATTTGGAGATAGAGCCATTAAAGAAGTAATAGCGGTTAAATGAGGACATAAAGGAAGAGCCCTAATCCAACTGGTGTCCCTAAAAGAAGAGACACCAGGAACATGTCCACACTGAGGAAGGATCACATGAGGACACAGCAAGAAGTCGGCCACCTGCACGCCAAGGAGAGGGGCCTCAAGAGAAACCAAACCTGCCAACTCTGTGATCTTGGACTTCTAGCCTCCAGAACTGTGAGAAAGTAAATTTTTGTTGTTTGAAACGCACTAGGGCTATCACCCTTCTTGTGGTAGCCCCAGCTGACTGATACATTCACCAGCTGTCCAAGCATCTTGTACCCCGAAGTTGGGTCTCTAGGGGTCAAGTTTGGCTTCCAAGGGCAGGTTGGGAAGCTCCCAAGGTTGGTTGCTTAGGGTTAATGTGCAGTAATGGGCAGGTGCATCCGTCTCCCATCCCTCTTTCACCACCAGTGAGGGAGGTCTAGTTAAGGCTGTCTGTTTCAGCAGTTCCCCCTCATCATTAACTAAGATTCTGGGCCTCTGGGAGATTATTTTAACTTGACCAACATCACCGTAAGCCCCGAGACTGTGGCAGTTCTGTATACCCGTGAATAATAGCAATAATGATGAAAAGAAAGCTAGAAGTGTCTCAAATAGGAAGCTGAGCATTCTAGCCTTGGACCTCCACTGACTAGCTCTGTATACTTGCGTGTCTAACCTTACCTTTTTGTGTCTGTCACTTTGTGTTGTAAAGCAGCTGTGCTGCTGTCACGGACAGCTCCTTTTCCCTTGCTTGGGAACGGACCCTGGCTTGCACTTGGAGAGCCCTCCACCCCCCAGTCCATCCACCAAGTGCTTCCAAGTGATGTTCCCACCCCTAGTTTAAGCCAGTGCACCCCTCCCAGTCCTCTGGCCACGGTGATGTTTCTGGGTGGTTGCATGGTTGAGGCTGTTCTAATTATAGTGATTCTCAGACTTTGTCCTAGGAACACCAAGGAAGTGCTAGATTCAGAGCTGATATTTGTAGCTTGAGGGGGTTCTGGCAGCCACCGGTGCACAGAGAGCTCCCCAAGCCTATTTCTACCAGAGAGGGAGCTGAGGGTAGGGGACAGAGAATAGGTCTTGGTCAATGCCATTTGGAAGGCATCACCACCCCTGGGTTTCCCAGTCACGGGATAATAAAATCTTTTTTATTAGATTTTTTTTTTTTTTTTTTTTTTATCTCTTAAGATGGAAAGATTCCCAGCTGAAAGAGCTATTGACTCTTGCCCTGGGCACCATATAGGATCTTCACAATGTAATTTCTAAGTGAGATAACAAATGCAAAGGCTGTGACGTGTAGTTCGAACACAAGGAATTATCATTTGGAAAATCCAGTGACTGGTGCATCGTAGACTCAATGTCAAACTCTCTGAGTATCTGCCAGGAGACGTGTACATCCTTATCACAGTGTCACCTCGTAAGTAATGAATAAATGGCAGCTGTTGTCATCAACAGTAAGAATTAATGCACCAGTGATATGAGAGAGAGATAGAAGTCTTTGAGAATTTTGATTTGATGGTGAAGACACCTGCATGGAATCCTACCTGAGAAGGAGTTTATTCTATTGGGGTTAGGTGGGAACCAACACCTTTATGGTTTGGAAAGGCACTTGTTATCTGAAACTGAGCAGAGCCCTTGTAGCTGAGTTCCTGATGGTGGCAGATCCTTGTGAGCCCACCCTTCGGGTTCTCCTGCTTCTCTTGAGTCTGATTCTCATCTGATGGCCATGGCTCAGTGTTGCCCCCGGCCAGGGACTGTGTACAGTGACAAGCCAAGGTTCCAGTTATGCTTGGGGTGCAACGTAATGACCAGGGAGGATGGAAGGGGAGGCTCATGAGCTCCCAAAAGCCTTCTGTTTGTTCATCCGGGTGCTGATTACATGGGTAAATAGCTTGGGAAAATTTATTGAACTGTACACATGTGAGGACTTGGCTGAATATAGGTAAAAAGTTTCAAAAATGATTGGGCAACAACAATTTCATTACACCTATTTGATTTCAGATTTTTATTATGCACATGTAGTGAACCTCAGAATTCTTCCATGATTAAAAAATAGGATTGTTATAGATTTTATTAAATCAATGTGGTAATTTAGAGCTGGGTGAAACACAAAGTAACAAGGGTTTCTCTCACAATTGAAGCATGTTTTATTAAGGCCCTTCAAACCTGCTTGTTATTGATATTGTTAATACAATATTTAGATTCCATTTTGAGCATGCCAGCTGGCAGAAATGACCAAAATGTCAATCTCCCCTAAGAATGGATTTTTTTTAAAAAAAATTCACAGCCAGAGAGTTAGGTTCACAGATGTAAGTTAAGATGAACTTATGTGACCATAAGTGAAATCAGGGAAAAGAGGAAAACTCTTTAGGAAAAACTTTGAGAAGGTCTTTGCCAAAGTGCATGGGTGAATCATACAGGCTTTGAAATTTTAGGTAGACAAAAGTGTTTTCTCATTCCCTCATAGTACAATATCTTGATGGATAAATATGTTGGTGATGTAATTGTTTTAGAAATTATTTAAACCTTGAAACTTCATAGCAAGCATTTTGCTAGTGAAGAAAAAACATTGTGCTTGAAAACTTCTGAGATTTAAAAACAAAGCAGGCCAATTTCACTGAGATTTGTAATTCCCAATGGAATATGGACTATCCAAGATCTTTTTCATCCCGAAACATATGTAATTATAGTTGTACCTTGGAGATTGTCTTAGAAAAGAGTACCCTTTCTCTGCAGAACTCGTCAAAATGATTAAGGTGTTCAGTAAAGCTTGTCAGATCAGTGAACCATTTATCTTCAATTAAACAGAACGATTCCATACATCAGACCTTTGTAAATACTGAGGAGTTAAGGCTGCCTCGTAAGTGTTCGGATCTCTTAAGAATGTGTTCTAATAATAAAAAATAAAAGTCCTTTGTGTCATTTTTATATGAAGACGTGGATTTTATGTTGAAAGTGTCCCTGAGCCAAAGGCTCTGATCTGTCCATATTTCAGAGGCAAAGGGCCTCTCAGATATGTCTGTATTTGTTTTTCCACAAGATTTAAGATAATATTACAATATGTTCTCTCTTTTTAGCTAAGGTTATGTACCCACAAGTCCTGATTTTGACTAGTTTAACTCTTGAGTTCTTCCTGCTTAGCATATTTTCCCAGTTCTAATTCATCTAATGAAAAGGTACTCACTGTTTTTCTTGGAACAAGGTGATTTACACAGTATTTCCGTGTGTCTAGGATCATTATCTTTGTGATAGCAGCAGAGTCCCCACACCACACTGGCCTCTCGTTTGTACGTGTTGTGTGTGTGCGGGGACTAACTAGAGTCCTAGAATTTCAGAGCCTGGATGTTTCTTAGACGCTGGCCACATCCTTAATGCACAGACAAGTCAACTAGGCTCAGAGCATCAGGGCTTGCCCTGGGTCACAGGCAAACTGGTCGCAAAATCAGCCTCTCCCCAGGCCAATGCAAGTCTTTTCCTGCTGTCCTTTCAAATTGGAGTAAACTCTCCGTCTCTTCTTGGTATATTCAGAAATATGGAAGGGAAGAAAAGAAACCCCAAACTTGAGTATATATTGTAACAGAAAGCAGAAATTTAAGACTGATACTTCTTTCTCATCCTACTGAGACCCGTCCCTGACCTTGAATCCTGGCATCTCTACTCACTAGCAGTCTTGTGTCTTTCCAGGTCTCCGTTTCTCTGTGTATGAAATGGGAAGCAAGACCCACCGTTGAGGTCTCAGGAAGGTTTAAATGGTTTTGCTTCAGTGCCTGGCATACGAGTAAGCAGTCCGTACTTAGAAGCCACCACGTAACTCGTTGGTGGGTCTGGCTCTTCTCAGGTTCCTCTGGGGAGATCGCAGGCCCTAGCCAGGTCTGGGCTTGGTCCCAACATGCTACTTATACACACGCTCCAGAGTCTGACCAAGGCTGACCCCAACCCAAGGGTCAAGTTAAGATTTTACAAACACACATGCACATACACACGCAAAAGACTGGAGAGGTTTATGCAGAAATGTTAATTGTGGTTATTTTGAGATGTTAAAATATCGATAGTTTCTTATTCACTTTGTGCTTGTCGCAGTAAGAATGTATTGGTTATGCAACTAAAATATATAAAAGAACAAAATTAAATGTTATAGCTGCTAGTTTATGTTCATTAGAATATTATTAAGGGTTAGCTCTTTAAAGATCTGAGCAGTACTTGCAAACATGTGAAAAGGCAGGGTGATTAAGACACGTAAATATTAGAAGGTAGGGAGGCTGTAAATCACACCTCTCCTGCGCCTAGTACCTTTGCCTGAGAGTTCTTAACTTTCTAATAAGTACAATCCATATCCTTAAACCGTTCTGTGAAAGAAGTAACAACTAACAGCAAACGATGAAAACAGTCAGCCTTCAGGCCCCATTGCCCACACACGTGAGGCCCGGGACAGAGCCGGATGTACCCAGCCCAGGCCAGCCGGGCGTCCTTTGGCTGGTCCCTGCCCTCCTGGTACAAATGGGCTGAGTTAGTGCTAGCAAGGAGAGGGAGCCCCTCTCACCGGTCACTGCAAGCACGGGGATCTCTCCTGCCTGCCCAGAGCCCTGGTCCAGGCTGCCGCCCTCCCAGAGTCTCCCAGAGTCCTCGTGACATCAGGAGTGGTCCTGGCTCTGTGCCCAGGAGAGCAGATCCTCAAACAGATACAGGAAGGCACTTCAATGGCAGGTAACAGTCTTTTTGATCGCATTTGGAAACAGGTAGCATTTGCGTAGTTAGTTCAGTTTAAAAGTGTGGAGGAGGGTTATGTACTATATATTCCATAGTATGCAGGCTTTTTGGAGTTCCCAGGACTTTCAAAAATTATTGCATGTTTTTAAACAGCTAGAATAATGTTTGAATATTTTAAATGATCCATTCACGTGGTCTGTTCCAGGAGGCTACAGACTTCCGCTATCTACTGTTACTTACGTCGAGTTCCATAGACGAACCGGATGCATTTCTCTAAGGACCAGAACGTTAGAAGTTCTGTGCATGGATGTGCCGGTTGAGAGTAGATTCAGAACTGCATGTCGGGATTCCAGATTTTGAATATGTATAGCTGCTTTTATTTTACTTAAAATTTTCCATAGTCTTAAAACATATTTAATATGCAGTTCAGATAGGCTTCCAGATGTTCTGTGACAACTGGAGATGGAAGGAAGTTTTCTGTAGGGGGAGTTGACCCCAACGCCAAAAAGTTTTCGCGGAGCCCGTCGTCTCTACTTTGTGTTCGTTGCCATCTGCTTTCGAGCCGTTCTGCTGCAAAGGGCTGCATGTCAATGACTATATTTAATTAATTTGTCTAACGTAGCCCACCTCGTTCCAGAAAGAATCTGCAATAGCTTACAAAAATGCTGTGTAACTAGAGTTGGTTTTAAAAAGGAAATGCAGGAATGAAGTCATGACAAAAGGAAAATAAAGGTAGGAAACCCAAGATAGAAGGTTGGGGATAACACTGTCTAAAATTAAGATTACAAGTTCTATGCATTGGTTTAAGAGGTGGGTTGGTCAGTCATGAGTTTGGCTCTGAGCTTCCTAGTGGCTGGGGCAAAGAGAGAACATGATCATTTATATGGTTTAAATGTTTAGAAGATTAAAACTGACTCATTACCCAAGAGAAGCACAGAGGTTCCTGGTACTAAGACTTGAGAGGTGTTTATAATTTAGATCCTCATAGAGAGGGAGAGATCCTTGGTGGTGTAGCAAGATACATCCTTGAGATTACGCTTAGTTTCATAGGCAGTTTCCTGTAACGTCTGTCCAGGCAGGGTAATGGCAATAGTCATTTAGAAGTCAGTTCTTCAGTGACAGCCCAGGACGTTGCCTTCTTGAGTCTGAATGATGAGGTCTGAGGTAGGGCTGCAGCGCCTGTAGTTCCAGAAGCTCCAGGTGATTCTGTTGTACAGACGGGCTTGATGCCCTCTGTTTTAGGTGGTAAAAAAGATGTAACTAAACTAGGTGAGTGGCCAGAGCTAGAAGCATTGAGTTGGAGCGTTGTTGGTAAACAGGAGGAAACCAAGAACATGAGAGGTGTAGCTCACTGAGGAGGTGCACCTAGGAAGGAAGGAAGGAGGGTGAGGATGAATGAGCCTGAAAGGACACCAGAAGAGGAGGAGACCTGGGTACAGTCCCCTGACAGACCCTCATGTTCTTCTTAACCCCTTTCACAAGTATAGTGTGGAAGAAGCAGCAACATAGTTGGTAAAGCACATTGAGTGTATCTTTAAACTGGATAACTGCAACTCTTAGTTACATTTGT
>NW_012139636.1:1032174-1064320 GCF_000956105.1 Propithecus coquereli
GTGTGTGTGTGTGTGTGTGTTCGCAGATGTTCTGGTTTTCAATCAAGGATGAATAGTCATTCCCTATTTCATTCTTTGTGATGTCTGCTTTTACAGCTATGAAGGCTTTATTGTGCTGTTAGGATATGATCCTCAATGTTTGGTAAAAACGCACTCACTGTTTGTTGTCTTTGCATCGGTGTATTCTCAAGAGCTGTCACGCCTTCAAGAGTGCTTACAGACACCCATACCACCCACTTTGCATTGTGCTGAGGTTTAAATCTGCCAGACACCGTGGACCAGGCCAATCAAACATAAGGACCACAACCAGAAAGTTTGCCTTTCAAACTTTTTATGGTGAAAATTCACCTGGTAGGGAAGCCCAGATGGGATTTTTCTAGCCCCTTCCTGCTTGGTCGGATTATGCACAAATTGGTATTTTCAGGTGGCAATTAGTTCTGTTCTTAAAAGATTTCCCTAGAGGATAATTTGACTACTTTCTTTAGTAGTATGTTTTAGCTTAAATTTCTGGAAGGAATTTCTTCCCACTCTCTAATTTGAACTTCTTCTGGTTTAAATACAACTTCCTTTACTTCTGTCCTCTATGAAGAAGAATACAAACAACAAAACAACTGAATGGGTCCATTCCCTACATCTTATTTTAACACCTTGGAAATGTCACCTTGCCATCAAACACCCATGGGCCTTGTGGGAAGATGGTGGAACTCAGCCTCCCGCAGTGGAATGGAATTGTGTCCACGTGTCCATGGGAGTAAACAGAGGAGTTGGTGATGGTGATGGATGGGAACCACCTCCTCCTGCCATAGCCCTGAGGGCCCCACCACAACTGGCCAGATGGGTGACCAAGGAGGGATTCATTTTCCAGCTAAGCAATGGAGTGTTTCTCTGCTCAAGAATAACTGGTTTACACAGGGATTGAACCTTTGGCGTCAGAGTCATTTCATTAACTCTTTTTTTTTTCCTACTGCCACTCAGAAAATAATCCATTTTTCATAATGGCCAGGACTTAAATGAATATCTTGGGGGGGGGGTCTAACTATACCGCTTTTAGTAGGCTCTGATTCTTTAAAAAGTAGATTTGCAGAGGTCCCACCTGCTCAGGCTCCCGTTGGCAGGGTATCAGACTATAGTCTCATAGCCAGATTTGCCCTGAATAATGAATGAGCCAGTGTCAAGCAAGTCAGAAATAGAAATCAATAAAGCTAAATTCCACCAAGAAGAGGCAGTCTTTTGCAGTAGGATGATGGAGAATGTCGAGGCCAACGGGTGCCAAACACAGGAATGCACATCCCTAAACTCTCAGGGTTGGGGAAGGCACAGAAGAAAGCCTGCGACTTGGGAAGAGTCATGAGGGATCAGAGAACGTGCCTGTGCTCACTTGGAGCGAGGAAGGACAGACAAACAGTCAGACGTCTGGCTTCTTCCCAGCTGGTATGGCAATGGCTTGATGCACACATCTCCTGGGAGCCAAGCGCCAAACGTCTTCATAAATCATATGTTTGCAGCTGTGTGACCAAAATAGATGTCCACACAGCCTGTGTGTCCTGGCTGCGTGGAAAGCCGCAAGACCGCGAAACGTCCGTGATTCCTGCCGTTTCTGGTGCTGAGCCGTCCGTCAGCCGTCTCTCCCCTTTGACCCCTGGTGACACGATCTCACTGACGGATCAATTTGGATTTGAGGGAAATTGAGGCGCATTGTGTGGAGAACATTTTTTATGCCGATTGTTCCATGGCTGTCTGTCTCCTCAGTTTCCCCTTTGAAAATGACAACAGGTGTCCCTAAGGAGGCAGGGCAGCATGAGGACAGACGGTGGGCAGGGCAAGGCCGTGCCTTTTACTGGGGCGTGTCCCACCTCCACCCTGCCCTGCAGATGCACCGTGACCCTCTGGCACTCACAGGGAGGCATCTTGTTCTTGAGGTGACTCGGGACTTCTTTTTTTTAAAGTGTGAGTACCACTTGAGACTGGTTCCAGAGGGTTCTTGGAGGGCTCTCTGTGCAGAGTGGCACTCCTGCTTCATATTCTCATAAAGACCTTTTTTCCTGAGGACAGCGATGAACGGTGTGCCCACTGGTGTCTCCTTGAAGGTCACAGTTTGCAACCTCTGAGCCGGGAGCCGGGCCTTGTTAATGGTCTAGTTGGAATCTTACTTAGAATGTTCCACGGGATGCTCTGAAATGAGCCCTGAGCCAGGAGCAAAAGGACTCAGGGTTGATCTTTTGTACCACTCTTTCGCAGCCAAACAGACGTGTGCAGTTTGTGGTCACTCTCTGGGCCTCGGGTCCTCACCAGGGTGGGACTGTTGGGTGGGATCATTTCTGAAGATCCCATCCAGCCTCTGACATTCTGTGTTTGAGGAAGTAGACGTCTGTCACAGGACTTTCTGTGCTTGATTTTTCTTGCCAGTCCCAGAGCCTAGGACTGCTGTCCCTGACACCAAGTGGACAATGCTTGTGGCATGAACGAGTGAGCAAACGGATGAATGAATGAATGCAGACCACAGTAACTCATCTTGGTAGGCAGCCTGTGCCTCATCTACATATGGAGTGCCTGGTCTCCTTGTGTTCGAGTCACGTCTGCACAGTTGGAGATTTGGGCACCAGTGGAAACACTGCATTTGTGGAAATGGGATCAGAAAGTGGCAACGTGAGCTCATGGCTGGTGCAGAAAAAAGTGTTAATGTGTGAGCTTCTCGAAAAAGACATTTAACAGTGTGCTGCGTCCTTAGCGTGCTCAGCCTTCTTCAGAAGAAAGGCTCGCTGATGCTGAGGTACACGCTGCCTGTGTTCAGGGAGAGCTTCGCAGAGCAGCCCCTGGCCTCTGGGAACTTAGCCTCTAAGAACGTGTACTGCCGCACATGCACCATGTACGGGAAGTCCTCGTGGGGGAATAAAAAAAGCTCTGAATCGATACACAAGTGTCATTAAAGCACTTAGCTCTCCTATAGATCCCTGCTAAGTGCCTCTAAGTGCATCGTTAGTGGGGGAGTGGAACAACAGAAGGGCCATGCTTGGGCCGCAGAAGCGAGGGTGTGGTCAGAGAGGGTGGCCTTGAGGGCTCTAGGACCAAGGAGGTGAGGGGGACAAGCAGCTCTTCTCAGGCCACCTGGGAAGGCCTTGTGGAGGAGACGTGTGTCCAGAAGCAGAATTTGTAGGAGATCTCACCCCACCAGGTAGAGGGCACAGACTGGCAGCCTGGGGGGCAGACCAGGCACACTGGTGAACAGATGGGTTTTGTTTGTTGCACAGAATGATTTTGGAAATTTTGAATTCATTGCCAGTGCTTAAAAATCAGGAAATTTCACGTCAATATCTGGATTTCTGGCTTCTCTTAACAACTGGTAGCTGCCTTGCTGTGGTCAGCAACTAGCCAGACCTGAGCAGCCACCCTCCGAGCTGTCCAGGTGTGTAGTTCTGACCGCTCCCCCATTTCCCTGCACCCCCCACTTCACTCAGGTATTTGAGTTGAGTCCCTGGTTAGGGAGCAATGTTACAGGTTTGGACAATTCAACTAGCCCTGCGGAAAGCAGGATAGGATGGTTGGTGGTGATGGCGATGATGGTGGTGATGCAGCTGGAACACATGAAACTGACCACTGTGTGCAGACCCCATCTAAGAACTCTCCTTGCTTTAGCTCATTCATCCCACGAACACCTGCGAGGGAGGGGCTGTTAGGATCCTACTTTACAGATAGGGGAAACTGAAGCACGAGTTTCATAGGAATAAAGAACTACCCCATGTCATGTAGTTAACGTGTGACAGAGCTGGGACTTGCACCCAAGTGGGCGGGCTGCAGGAACCATGCTCTTGACCAGGGATAAAAAAATAGCAGTCACGGAGTGCTGACGGGTGCCTCATGTGGGCCATTGTTGTAGATCCTTGCAGCAGCCAGTGGGACAGGGGCCGTGTACAGGTGAGGAAACCAGGCTTGGAGAGGATAAGGATTTGCCCAGGGACTCAGCTGGAGTCCTGGAGGAGGGTGTCAGAACCAGAAACTCCTGGGAGATTTCTAGAAGGAAACTGGGGACTTGGAAAACACGACGGCTAGGGAGAGGGCTACAGATAGACAGCAAAGAGGGAGGAGGAGACAACAGATTTATTAGAAGTCTCTAACAGTCAAGAAATAGTCCCCTTTTTTGGAAACAGGGTCGAATTTTGGTTCTCTTCTGTTAATTTTGCGTATGTTTTCTTGGTGCTCCAGCCCAGAGAAATTAGCTCCCACTAGCTAAACGTTTACCTTAAATGACCCTGGGGATAAAATAAAAGCTGATCTGTTCTGTGCTTGCAACTGAGATTTCTTCAACCCAGTCTGTGTCTTGGGAAAGAGCTGTTTGATGTCCCACGTGGGCAGTATCACGGCAAACAAGAGGGGCCAAGCCTAATGGGGTGATGAAAACTTGAACCGAATCTCCACCTTGAAGCAGCACAAAGATGCACTGGCCCTAGGCAGCTCTCTCTGGGGAGCTCCTTGGATTCACTTTTCCAGAACCTTCATGCCCTAGAGCAAATGCCAGATTCCTGCCAGAGGCTCTTTTCTGCAATGCCCATGAATGAGGCAAGAGGACGCTTACAAATGCACGCTCCCTCCATTTTTGGTCCCCCCAGGCGCAGGCCATCTTGCATTATGCCCTTGATGAGCATTGACAACCTGGGGCGGGAGGGGAGCCATTTATAGCTGAACTGTGGAGGCTGCAGGCTGGCCGACACGAGGCAGTGCATTCTTCTCCCTGGCACAGTCCACCAAGATCAGCGCAGAGACAAAACACCAGACGCTCAGTGTCCTTGACAACCCCCATCCAAGCTCCCTGTCTGACCTTGTCTCGTGTTTCTCTATAAAGTGACTGCCTTCCCCAGGTAAATCAGTTGGTTCCCACAGCCCTAAATCTCCCCACCCTTTGGGACAGCACCTGCACTGCTGTGTTTTCCATATGCTCGACTGAAAACCCATGCAAGTGTTATATCCTCTTTCATATTATATTTGTGTTTCTTTTAAAACAACAGATTTTTGCTTACTTTTATCTCTTTATCCCCAAAATTTCATGTAAAACTGAGCCTCAGGTAAAATGTACCATTTTAATCTTAGCTTCCAGATATCTTCTTGTACCTCCAGGGTAGCATGTGGCTCACTGTGATAAGCTCACGTGATAAAAATAATCCTAGCTCTATAGTCTGGGTACGGCTTGTAGTTTACCAATTTATTACCTGAGTAACCTTTGCCAAGTTACTTAATCTCTGTTCCCTCATCTGTTAAATGGGCACAAGAATCACTATTTTGTGGGGTGGTCATTGTGAGGATTCCAGATGATCATTTAAATGGCGAAGTATGGAAGTGGCGCCTGGTAGGCACTCAGTAAATGGTTGTTTTTCAAGGTACAATTCTTCCAAAGAACTTTCCCTGACCGTTTCAACCAAACCTTACAGTCTGAAGTTTTAGCTACTGTAATCACAAAGCTACTTTATGCCTTTGAATTCTTTAAGTTTGGATTTGTTGTGTAACTGTGTTTTTTTCATGATGTTTTCCCATCGTTTGTAAATGCTCTAAGGTCATGGACCACATGTAAAGATTACTTTGCATTTCCCATAGCGCATGATTGGCATTCAGTAAGTATGTTATTTGTATATAAAATGATTTAATGAGTCCAAAGCAGCATGTTGTATTATGGTACAAAGAAAACAACTTGAAAATGAAGAAATGTTTTATAAAGGAGATGACAGTTGACTGAGATCTCTGTACAGAAGGAAAACAGGATACCTTAAGTACTTGATTAGCTCTGAGCACTTTTAATATTTGGGGAGGCCACCCTAAATCAGGAAACTAACTGAAGTATACCCACGTTCCACATTAAATATCATTATATGCAAGCTATGTCAGAGTTGAATTGAGTTGCTCTTGATTGGTTAACATGTTTATAGATATTTAACTGAGCATTTATTTCAAATATTCAAGGTGCTTTTGGAATGAGTTTTGTTTTTCGGTCTCATGTTTTCATAGGCTTCAGAAAGCTTAGAAGCGTACGTGGTAGAATTAGGGGACTTGATGGATCGTAGAACTCAGAACAGGATTACAGGCAGAAGGGTGGTTTTATGAGTCAGGTCAGGTAACCTGTGATGTATTTCAGAACCAGTTCTTCAACAGGTGTGCGTGGCTGTAGGAAGCATCTGGAAAATGTAGAATATAGAAGTAAGAAGATTGGCAGCTGCATAAGGAGGAAATGGTGAGTTCTGAGTCACCAGTGGTTCATGAGTAGGGGCGTTTTGTTAGAAAAAAACATAAAACATAAATCCAGCTCTTTCAAATCCTCATCTTTTCCTTCAGACATTTCTCAGTCAAGATTCATTTTTTTCATTCAATGCCATGGAACATGTATGAGTTTGGGGACAGCAGAGGCAGTTTCTTCTTGACTGGACCATTTTCTGTGGCCCTGGCAGAATGACTTGATTTCTCTGGATCTAGTTCCTCATCCGTAAGATGTGAGAGTCGGTCTAGGAGACAAAGCTGCTTTCCTTATAACCGACAGGTGTTTTACGGATTCTCTGAAAAGCTTTCCATCGCTATCACACGGTAAACTAGGGTTAGACACTTTCTTGTATGTTTATATACCACTTTAAAAAACAGAAACAAAAAACCTCAGTCATGTTCAGTTGAGTTAATTCAGGGGTTGGTACACTTTTTCTAGAAAGGGCCAGATAGTAAACACCGTAGGCTTTGCAGGCCGCACAGTCCGTCCTCCCTTCTCAACGCTGCCACTGCGGTGCCAAAGCAGCCCCAGCTAGCGTGCAAACTAACGGGCACGGCTGCGTCCAAAAAAGTTTTATTTATGGACATTGAAATTTGAATTTCATATAATCGTCATATGTCTGAAGATATTTTTCTTTTGATTTTTTTTCCAATAATTAAAAAATGTGCAGACCATCATTGGCTCTGAGGCCACGGGCTGTAGTTTGCAGACTCCTCCTCTGCAGCCGTAGGATTTTATCCAAGTTCCTGTTGTAGTCCTGTACACCGCTGTGTCTTCTATGGCATCGTCCCATCACTGAGTTTTTGTCTATTTCTCCTGAATGCGGGGGGCCTAGGAGACCTTTCTCTACTGCCACAGTCCCTGGCGTGTAATAGTGCTTGCTGAATGCTTTCCAAATGAATGGCGTAGTAATTATCCCGCTTGCAGGATAACTGTCTACATGAAAAATTTGGAGGTTATTGTTTCATTCCTAGAATGCAACATCTGTTTGGATAGATCCGTACTGGAAGGTACGCCGCCTCGCAGCGTCTGCCTCGCTGAGCTGCCCCTCTCAGCATTTCGAAGGCTGTGATGCTTGTAAATAAATTCTCCCTACCTGACAGTTGGCTCTAAGAATTACTCAGCTGTGTGCCTGTGAGTGCGAGCAAGTGAAGACTGTCAGATGAAAACAGAAAGGGTTTGGGAAAGGAGGATGGAGAAGACACAGGTGAGACAGCAACAGAGGCCGTTAGTGCTACGGGTGGTCTGTAAATACACTGTGTAATTCCGCAGGAATTTCTAGAACATTTCTTTCTACCATTGGCAAGCTTTAGAGAATGCAGCGTATCTGTGGAGTCCAGACTCTCAACAGATGGATTTGAATATGCCCCTGAAATACTTATTTATTCCTTGTTTATAATTTTAAGGCAAGAGCTTTCTTTATAATTTCAACTAAGGAGTGATGTTTGGTATTCAGGTAGCTTGGTGTTTGCACTGGCTCCCACTTTCCCGTGAGAGAGGGGCGAGGTACTTGGGGAAGATAACCGCGCCCAGAGTTGTGTATCTGGAGGATGTAACGCCAGCACACACAAAGAAGAAATTACAACCATTTACTTGTGTATTATTTTCTCAATTTGAAGCACTTGAATTCCAGAGCTCTTAAATCAAGAGGTTGAATTCCTGGCATTTTTAAGTATTCCACTTGAATAAGCTGTTTAAACCATTAGAATGGCTTTTTAAAAAATTCACCCGTTTCTGGGATCATTTGCTCTTGAGATTTACTTAATTGAAGTTTTTGCCTTTTCATTTTACTTCAAATCAAAATCATTTCTATAGTGAAGGAAGTTTTAATTCTATTCCTTTGGGGAGAGTAGATTTCATACTTCAGCCTGTTTCCCACCAGGTGAGAGCAGGCGGTTGTCTACATGCCTCACATAGCGCAGTACATGTGCACACATACTTATCTTTTCTTCCAGAAGAAATCCTTAAACCCCGGCTTTTTCCCCCAGGGCATCATATCCACAAATACAACAGCTTCTATATTTTCCGGATCTTGGGCCCATGTCAGCTCAAAGCAGAATTTCACTAAAACCAGCCATCAGGGAAGGGGTCGGGGTGGGGGGTGAGCCACATAGTAATGAAGTTACAGAATTCTTCTGCTGGACATTTATTACACATCATTTGCTTCTGTTGATGGAAAGCAAAATAATAACTCAGATGCAAAAGCATGGAGGGTGGAACTAAGACTAAAATCATTTATTTGCATATTTGTAGAATGCATATTTTGTGTCAGTCACTGTATTAGCCCCTGAGAAACAGCAGTGAGTAAGTGATGAGGTCTTTGCCTTTGTGGCATTTTATGTTGTACTGGAAAGCAAAAAAGTAGAGAGAAACAGACCCCTCTAAGTGCCTTAAAGAAGAATAAAGCAAGGAGGGGTGGAGTGGTGGTGGTGGAGTGCTACTGTAGGTAAAGTGGTCAGGGAAGGCCTTTCTGAAGAATTGCTATAGAGACCTAAAAGACAAGAGGGTGCCAGTGGTGCTGCTATGAAGAGGAAGAGTTTTCTAGGCAGAAGGCAAGTGCAAAGGCCCTGTGGTAGGAGCAAACACGGCTTGTTGAAAGAACAGCAAAGTCAGAGGAATGAGCAAGACAAAAAGGTGATGGGAGAGGAGTTGGGAGTGGTAAGCAGATTGTTGTTAGTCTTGAAAAAGAGACTGGGTTTTATTCTAATTGTGATGGGAAACCAGTGGAAGGCTTTGAGGAGGGGCAAGACTTAAACTGGTCACTTTTAAAAAGATCACTCTAGAGAGTGGAGAACAGAGGGGATGGGCAGAGGGACGGGGGGTGTGAGTGGAATCCAGTTACGAAGCTCTTATCTTGACCCAGATGAGGATGAGGGTGGTTTGACCAGGGCTGTGGTGGTAGAGGTGGTGAGATGTGGTTGTTTATCGTAAGCTCTGAGTAGAGACCTTGCGTCTATGTCTTTTCTTGTCCTCTTCACATAATTCTGTCCTATAGTAGAAGCATATTGAATTTTCTGTTTAATTCAGCCTAGAAGTAAGATCACATTTGATACCTTCTACTAATTCTTCTCTGGCCTCTCCTAGCTCTCCTGGGTTCCAGAAAGCTCCACCAGCAACCCAGTTTTTTGGTTGAGGTTTTCTTATTCACCAGGTTGGGACATGTAATAATCTTTTTGACTGGTTTGCAGCTAGGGATGATGAAGAAAGCTTAAAAAAAAAAAGGATAACCTTTATGTTTTATTACAATAATCATACTTAAACTTTGTGTAGCACTTTGTGATTTACAGAAATTATTTTATTTGTATTACTGTTTTTGCACAGGAGAATCTTGAGAAGTGATGGGATGGATGGATGGACTATTGGGTGGGTGGATGTTTGATGAAAGGCAGGGAGGGAAGTCTCTCTTTCTCTCCTCTACCCCTGAATTGGAGGCATGAATTAGGGAAGGGATTATTATTCATGTAATTCGATTTTCTCAGTAATCCAGATCTGAGCTTTTCTAAACATGTCGTACTTTTCTCTTTTCTTCAGCCCTATAGCTCCATTCCCCCAATAACATAAGAAAGAAGGTGAGGGACTAAGACAAGAGCCTCTGCCCACTCTATATATTAATAGTTGTCCTTCACTGTGGCTCTCAGCACGCTGAGCAGGTGAGACCCGTTGTTTCAGGGTGAAGGACCTCAACCCTGGGCTGTACTCCTGATAGGCCTTTGACCCACTGGAGTGCAGGAAGTCATGCCCTGGGAAAGGAGATCTTTTAACTTAAAGGGTGTGACACAATTAAAATGTAAACAACCATTCTCAACTTGAGCCCTCTACTGTGACGGGGGTGTAATGAGAAAGGCCATTGACGTTTGGGGTTGACAAAAGTGATGACTTTCTTGGGTAAGAGTTTTATTGAGACATAATTCACATACCCACATACCATACAATTTACTCATTTAAAGTGTACAATTCAGTGGTTTTTTGTGTAGTCACGGAGTTGTGCGACCGTCACCATCATCAGTTTTAGAATATTTTCATCATCCAGAAGGAAGAAAACAAAGCCCTATACCCTTTAGCCATTACCCTTCCCCCCACCAAACGATGACTTATCAGATCAAGTTTGCAAGTCGTGGAGCTGCCGGAATGTGAGCTCTGATTTCTAAACACTCAGAGCGCCAAGCAGGGGGCTGGGAGACCGGCCTGCTCACTGCTTCCGCTGCCAGGTGTCCTCAGAATTTTGTTTGTTTGTTTACGAGGCTACTGACAGAGCACACACAGAAAAGGCGCTACTTTTTTGGAGAAGGAAGAAAAATGTGAATTGTGAAGCATTCTATTATGTCTCTTTTACCTGAAAATTTCTTCTTTCTCAGGAAACCATTTTTCCAAACGATGGGTCTGATGGGTGGAACAGGCTTCTCCTCTGCTTTATTTCACAAATGGTTTGTAACCCTTAGGCTGAGGAGCTGTAAATAAGGGGGGAAGAAAGTATACTACAAGAAATATCCAGTTCAGGAACAGGAAACTGGAGAAACCAAACTCCTGTTCCTTTCTGTTTTCCCTCCAACGCCTTTGGGAAGCACAAAAAGGCCAAGAAATTTTGAAATGAGAAGTCTACAGTGAAATGTTTTTTCTCGTTTTCAAACAAAGAAAACGTTTCTTGCTCTGGGGTATTTTGTGCCCAGAAACACTTCCTTGATGTTTCCAGTTTCAGGGTGAGAATGAGCAGCTTGGTCGGTAGATCAGCGCAGCTTTACAGAGATGGAAAGAATACTGAATGCTGCCCACCTGCGCGTCTTCCGCATGTGCCCCCCAAAATATGCTTGTTTGTTCATCATACTTGATGTTTCCTGTGTCTTCATTCATGTTTTAGCATTTCATTGCTGTAGAAAAAAATAAAAAGCCCCTAACAGGTTATCCAGTCCTGCTGCTGCCTTCAAACTAACTTTGCAACTGGAAGCTTCACTTTGCTCATCTGTAAAATTCATTCAGCAGCTCCCACTGTGTGCTCCATAGCACGTCCACCCACCCAACAATGTATATCTTTGTTAGTTTGCATCTTCCCACCACACCCCTACAATAGAAGCTCTTAGGGAAGAGACTTTATTCCCCGCTCATGGCGGCATCCCCAGCATTCAGAATAGCGCTTGGCATGTGGCAGGTTCTTGGTTAATATGAGTTGAAGAAAATGGACGCCCAGGTGCTCAGGGCAGAGAGGAAGTTGGACTTAGGTGATGCTTAAGGACCCTTCTAGATTTAACATTGCTTCATCCTCACCAGAGCCTCTCTCCAGAAACTGTTCTGACACCTTTTTTTATGTGCACAAAGGATAACTGGATTTTCACATGCCCTGATCTTAACTTTTTGTGTGTTTCCCTTCTCTGTAATCTTAAGAAGAAAGTTAAGTATGGGGAAGCTTCATTCTTGTAGCTGTAAGACGACAAGGTAAGTGGTTTTCTTTAGTCTCCTTTGAAGTGAAATTCTTATACACGTCTTATCCTGAAGGGCAAATTTCTTTTGGTATATGTATTTTAGCTTACATATTAGCACATGCCCAGAGCCTATAGGAAATCAGACAGCAGACCTAGAAAAAGTCTAACAGCTTTGCCTTTTAATACTCTTCACACTTTGCAAGGTTTTCATGACAGTTGGTAGGTGAACTCTGAGCAGATTTGGCCGCAGGCAGATTCCTGTGTCTCTTTGCTTACTGCAGATACAATAGATGGGCTTGTAGATGACATTTGTAGGTATGGGTTAGACAGGGGAAAATATTTAAAGACTCCTGGATTATTTTGGGAACTTGCCTGGGGTTGCATTGTATTGTGAGGTCAAATTTAAAGGCTGGAAAGGCCATTACCAATATATCGTATTTATGGCTAAGGAAATACTTTGTCTTTCGCAGGAACTTGATTTCATTTCGCTTGGTTTCTTAGGGATGATTTTGCCTCAATACTTTTCTGTACGAAAAGGATTTCTAGATACCTAGTGTTAAGATTAAATGCATGTCTTGACTGGTTGACTATGAGTTGGGTTTGGTGGAGGGGTGTTTGTTTATTATAACTCTTTCCTCGGAGCATCCATTAGCATCAGTGCAACGAGATTTTCTTATGTAGCCAGGGCTGAATATAGCTTTTTATTGTTTTCATTCTCCTGCGAGATGGAGCTTAGGGGAGCCCTTATGTGAACTGATGCATCCCGGGGAGAGCGCTTGCGTGGTTGCACCCGCAGCTGCGAAGCCAACACAGCTATATTTAGATTCTTCCCTCCAAGTTACCAGGTGCCCATTCACGGCGCTCCCTCACCTCCACGGGTCATGGAAAATGGTGAAAATAGGATTGTGGGGGTAATTTTCTGAAGCAGTGTTATTGTGGTTGACATTGATCATTTGCCACTTCAGTTGTATTCCATGATGTCAGATTTACTGTATTTACCTGTAGAAGAAGGAAAATAAACCCTGTCAGAAAATAAAAGGGCAGCATTATTATGTGTTCACAGAGTCATCCTGTGGCCTCATTGGCTATCATCTAGGATGTATTCTTTAGAAAATCACACAATAAGGCTAGTGCAGAGATAGAGGTCATGGGTTGTCAAAACTCTGTCTAGGTTAAAAAATGTTGCTATCTTCCCCACCCTCCTTAAAAGAGGCTATTTATAATACAATGCGGGTGTTTGTGTTGCTTGCATCGCGTGCGCATCCTGAATGAAGAATTAGCTCTTTAAAAAGAACATTAAAAATAAAACTCATGTTGTAAAAATCTGACTTAGACAGCCAGAAGAGATTGCGGCTGTTGTAAATGGCTGCTCATTTCCCAGCGTTGCTGAGATACTTCCTCTTGGTCACGAGATATTTTGATGTGGCATCTGGACTTTGCTTCTTAAAAAATAAATAAATAAATGTTCTAGATATGACTATACCTGCATGCTTTATGACAATCATTTGGCAGGCCCTTCAGGGCTGTGAGCCCCCACCCTCCTGGGCAGGAGGGCTGGTCTCCTCCACTGTCCAGGTGGGCCACACCTCAGCCCCTTAGCCCACCAGGTTCTGTCTGCCTGCTTGGTACATTCCAGTTCCATCTCCCATCAAGGGGGCAGCCCATGTGGAAGAAACTCTTGAGTAAAGAAAGTATGAATTATACCTGTTAAAAAATAAAAAAGCACCCCGATTAATGGACTATGTCACCCTTATGTGAATACTGTAAGTGGTTTTTAAAAATATCTCTTTCGCTAGAGTGTTTTAGTTTGGGATGTGCATTCTTGGATTGTTTGTATTATTTTTATGCATAGTCTTGATAGGAAAATGTGGAACTCTCTTATCATAATCCGTGCAGTATTTAGATTGGATACGCTTCTTCCTGCCCCTGCCTTGATTTCCTGCTTTTCTCCTTTTCCTTTTCCTGGTACTTAAGCATCAAGTCTCGGGTATTTTCCCGGTGTAATTGTTGATTAAGTGCCGCATATCCCACGATGATTATGAGAAGATTACTGTATTCAGCTTTTAATCTTGTGAGTGTCAAATATTTTACTTGAATGGTATCTTTATTATTATTATTCATAGCTCTTTCGGTTTCAGTAATGCAATCAGGCAAAATAAAGGTAATGCCACAAATTCAGCATTTTTGTAATAATCCTTTGTCTCAGAATGGAAAGTGCCATCTGCAGGCCGTTCTCAGAGGCTGCTGGAGATCTGTACAGACAGGATTAGGAATATTTTAGGCTTCTTTCGGTTGCAAGTAACAGAAAGCAACTAGCTTAAGAAGAAATATATACACAGAAGGAGGGAGAGAAAGGACCTACTGAAGGCAGTGCTGAGGGGCTCTCAGGACCCCGAGGCTGGGCGTGTAACCAGAGATCGTGGAGCCTGGGAACCAGAAGGCTGCCAAGAACGCGGGCGCTGCTGGTGCCACCTTCTCTCTGCCCCTTTCTGTGTGTCCTCTCTGTCGCCTCTGACGCCATGCACAGGTGGTTTAGTTCAAGCTAAATGTCCTCTGTGGAAGAGAGCAGCCCAGGTGGGCTGGCCATCTCTCAGGTCCAGCGCCCAGTTCTCAGGAGCAACAGAATTCTGACCAGAGTCACTGAAGTCATGTGACCACCCTGGTCCAGTCACCTTGTCCAGGAGAGCAGCGTCCTAGAGTAAAAATATGGTGACCCAGGGCTCTCCCGGTGGAAGGAAAAGGGTCACTGTGAATGGAGCAGACGCCCCTAACAGGGCTCTGTTTGTTCTTGTGAGAGGGGCAGAGGCCCCGCCTTCTCATCTAGTCTTCTGTGGTGACTTCTCTCTCTTCTCCAGGTTTCTGCATGACTTACCCCAGAGTGGCGACCCTAAGGGCAAGAGCATGGGATTCTGAAGAGAATCCCCAAAACTATTTATAGTCAACAGCCTGTTGCTTGGTGGGATACAAGGAATCATTGGTATGAATAACTTCGGTTACTGTTTCCACAGAACCACTAGACTTTCTGGTTCTTTCCTTAGGCACTGATGTCTCTGTTCGGCAGATGAGGAAACTGAGGTTGGGAGGTAAATGCATCGATGTCACACAGCCAGAAAGCAGAGAGCTGGGTCACTTGTTCTGGCTGACTCCAAAATGCAGAACCCACCTCTGTCCCCTTCAGCCACCCATGGCAGGCGTGGGTCACATTTCCACAAGCTCAGGGCGGCTACCTCAGGGCTGTGTGCAGAGAGCCTAGGTGGTTAATAGGGAAGTGGCTGATTAGAAGTTAAAAACTGTGCTGGGAATCATTCGCAGACCGTGCAATATTTGTGCACAGTCGTGAGGACTTACGCTTGGCGTGAAGTTTCTGTACAGAAACCTAAAGTCCGTCTGACTTGGACTTGGAGCCTCAGGCCATTGAGGAGCAATGCCGTTGCGCCACTTTGGGTAGAGCGTGTCACAGGGACTGGCCCAGCTGCTGTCATCTGCCAATGTCCGTGATATGGGGGGTGGCGCTAATTGGAAAATTGAGGCTTATCAGAGTCACTGCTCACTAACAAAGTCACGGAGCCAGGGAATTGGGTGCAGTTTTTCCAAGAGTGATTATGGTGGGTGGCAAGTATTGAGTGAGGCGTAGACGGAGGAAAATCAAACTGTCCACACGGATGTCTCAGCAGAGGAAGGAGCTCTGGGCGGGGAGCTGGGAGTCCAGGGAGCCAGGCTCAGTCCTACCCCTGGGCATCGGTGGGACCCCGGGCAGGTGGCTGTACCACTCAGGCCCTTTCTCCTTTTCTTCTTAGGGTGCTGTTTTTAAAAATTCATAAAATATATAGTGAAAAGTAAGTCATTTGTGTATCAAAGGAATATAATTCCCTGGTTCCTCTCCCCAGAGGTAACCACCATGACCAGTTTCTTTGTCTTTTTCTTTCTTTCTTTCTTTCTTTCTTTTTGAGACAGGATCTCACTCTGTCGCCCTGGCTAGACTGCCGTGGCACGGTCATAGCTCACTGCAACCTCAAACTCCTGGGCTCAAGCGATCCTCCTGTCTCAGCCTCCTGAGTAGCTGGGACTACATGCACATGCCACTATGCCTGGCTAATTTTTCTGTTTTTGGTAGAGACAGGGTCTCACTCTTGCTCAGGCTGATCTCAAACTCCTGACCTCAAGCAATCCTCCTGCCTCAGCCTTCCAGAGTGCTAGGATTACAGGTGTGAACTACAGTGCCCGGCCTCGTGACCAATTTCTTGTGAGTCATTTGATAGCCGATACCTTTACACAGCTTTGGGGGCCTGTGCATATTTACTCATCTGGGCATACACCATGCACGTTATTCTGACCTTTCGTTCAAATCATGAAGATTGTTCTGTGTCTGTGCATACAGATTTATTCATCCTTGTTACCTGCTGCAGAGTATTTCACTGCATGGATGTGCCACATGTATCAAAGCAACCCCTGGTAGTGGATGTTACACAGTGTTGCCGTGAACGCTGTTGTGCATGTCTTTGCACAAATGTCTTCAGTCTTGGTGGTTAAAAAGTGACATTTTGTTGCTAATTATTTCCTTAACTGAGTGAGTTGGAAGGCCATTTGTATTTCTTTTTCTGTATATTTTCTGTTCATAGCCTGTGCTCATTTTTTTCCTATTGAATTGGTCTTTTCCTCACTGCAGCTCATATTCCAAAGAGATAATGATTCAAGTGCTGGTCCGTTCTGCTTTCTCATTTGAGGCGAACAATCTGATAGATATTTACAGAGAACCATCGTGTGTCCATGGAGAAGCCGGGGTACCTGTAGTAAAAGGCCTTGCACCGGCAGCAGAGGTTGGCTCAGTTTACCTCTTCTCCGTGTCGTTGAGGTGGGGCCAGAGCAAGTTCCTCAGCAAGCCTCATTCTGTACTTAGCTTTCTGATACTTAGTAAAAGGAAGTGTCTGCACTACAGAGGGGGGACTTGACCAGTTTTTGCTGGATGAACAAAAGAGAGAAGACGGCCTCATGGGACAAGACTGTCGTTGGAATCACTGGTCCTCCAGACATAAACCTGGGTTAAAATCCTCTTGGCTCCAGAATTTACGAGCCATATGACCTTTCCTGAACCTCAGTTTCCTCATTTATAAAATAGGAAAGTAAGACTGGTGTTGCAAGGTTGTTGTGAGCAATAGAAAGAAGATACATTTAAAGTAACTAGCACATGATAGCTTTTCAGTAATCAGTAGTTTCTAATATTAGCATCATTATTATTGTCATTATTGTGATCACTGTTACCATCACCATAAATAAAATGAATGACAGTGGAGGTGAGGGCTGAGACTAAACAATTGATTCATTAGACAGCCATGTCACATTGGACTTTGACTTCTCGAACCTGCTCCAGAGGATGCAGTTTTTCCTGCAGGCCACCTGCATCTTTGCAGTAAAAGCTCCTTTGCACCTATGTCGATTTCATTTGCCTTGGGACTCTATCATTTTCTTTCAGGCCTTGTGCCTCTGTTGCTAGACATAGTACATAAATCCCATCCAGTTTCCTGGCCTTGAAAAGGGAGAGTGACTTGAAAGTACTCCACTTGAATTCTAAATGGGAAAGATGTAAAAACTACCTCCCCGAGAAATCTAAGGGACAGAAAATAGATCTTCCTCTCTGGATCCCTTAAACCCAGCTCACAAAATTAACAAAGGAAGATGGATGGCTGAAATAAGACTTCCAAAGAAGGGATGGGAACCTCCTAATTGATTCCCACAAAGCTGCTGGTTATTTACAACTAGGAAAATTGCCTGTTTGGAGATACCGATTCAGCTCTGTGGTTCCGCTGGCTTGACAGGAAGCACTCTGCTCCTTGCTGAAAAAGCTCTTAAGGAGAAGAGTGGAGTGAATCACATCTAACTGCTTTAACACCATCTCATTCATAGATTTCTGCCTTTCCCCCCCAGTTGATGGTTCGCAGTCTCTTCTTTAGTATATAATTGTTCATTTTAAATGTTCGTGTTTGCTATAGCTGGGTGTATGTTAATTACCGGCAGTCTGCAATTATGTTGTCTATTTGTCATTTCCATGGTGGCAGGGGTGGTGAGCTAGAATTCTTCCCATAGCAAGAGTTTTAATTCATAATTTCCCCAAAAAACCATTTAGAATTTGATACATTTCACTTACACTCTTGATATAGTTGAGTAAATGCGTTGTTACTGATATTCATTGTCAGGTTTTATGCTCAGAAATGCCACTGTACTCTAACTGAAGGATACCCAGTATTTTGGTTTATTTGTTGAGCCCGTAGCCATTCATTGAGCATCCTGTATGTACTAGGTACTGGGAATAAAACAGACAAAATATTCTGCAGTTCTCTGTGTAACTAAAAGGACTGCCCAGGTGACCCCTAAAGCCACTGTTGGCTAGTGGCAATGAGCGTGTGTCCCCTGGCTTTTTCATTACCAGGACTGTAACAATGAGGAATATGGTAAGAAGTTAGAAGCTGGTGGCAATTAAAATTATTATTTCACTTTTAAGAAACCCCCCCTCATATAAAAATGGCAGTTGAGACATACTTGGAAAACTTAATACTTTGAAGACTACCAGATTAATTCCAGACACCCCCAGGATCTGTGTGCAAATTAAATTAGAGCTTCATCCAATCAAAAAACAGGGCGGGATTGGGAGACATGTTTGTGCTGTATGGACCAGTTAAACAGAGTGACTGTTGATGTTACAGACTGTAACTGACCCATGGGGACTGCCAGGGGTCAGCTCAGATCTGGTGCTATGAGTGTAGAAGGATGAGAACTTGGAAAGGGGGCAGAGTAGAGCTTGAAAACTAAAGGTTCCTACTTCAAAGGCAGATAGTGCTGAAGAGCAACTCCTTAGAGGAGGTAGGATTTAAGGGAAGTTGGGCAGTTGGAAATACACTTACTTAAAAGGCACCAGGAACATTTATTAAGTCCCTTATATTCATTCAGCAACTTTTTTATGCCTGTAATGTGCTAGGGTGTGAACAAGACGGAGGCCCTGCCCTTGTAGAGCATACATTTCAATGGGGGAATGAGGCAGACAGATGGACAGACGGCCTGATGTGATGTCATATAATATAATGCAACATAATATCGTACAGCTATGGGAGCTACAAAGAATTATAAAGCAGGTAAAGAAATAGCATGATTAAGGTACTACTGTATTAATCCTTTCTAGGGCTTTACTAGGTCTACTCAGTATGAGAAGAAAACATGGTGGGGTGGCCAGTTTTTGCTTTCTAATTAAGCCTTTTATTTTGAGATGATTATAGATTCACATGCACCTGTAAGGAATAATACAGAGATAGCCTGTGAACCCATTACTCAGTTTCTCCCCATGGTAACATATTTTGCAACACTATAATGCAGTTATCACAACCAGCATATTGACATTGATATTGTCAAGACACAGAACATTTCCATCATTTACAGTGACTCTTCATGTTGCTATTTTATATCTACAGCCACCTTTCCATCTCCCCCATTGCCTCCTTAACTCCTGGCAGCCACTAATCTGTTCCCCACGTATCTAATTGTATAATTTCAGGAATATTATATACATGGAATCATAGTATATACAACCTTTTGGATCAGCTCTCAGCATAATTCTTTGGTAAATGAGAGCTGATAAATGGTGGGTGTTCATGAGGCTGGAGTTGTCCAAGGTCTCTTCCCAGAATCTGGATGCAGTGTTTGTGGTCAGAAGATGGAATTCATCAGGAAGTAGGATTCCAGTCCAGAAAACAAGGCTGTGAGTGTCCTCATTGCTAGAGCATTTTTAATCTTGGGGGAGGGGACATTAGGCCACGCCATCAGGATAACTAAAGGCTCAGCTTCTAATCAGCATGTGCAGATTGGGAACAGATGACCAGAAACCCCTTATTCTGGCTTCTACTGTCCACTCCCCGTGGCCCCTTGGCAAGATGCGAGACTTCTCCAGAGCTCCAGAATCCTCACTGGGAAAGGAGGTGCTGGCTGTTTGCTCCTCCCAAAGGCTCCTTCCAGCTCCCATGTCCAGTCACTCCTGTGACCCTGCCAGACCTTTGAGAAGGCTGGCTTGCAGGATGGCTCCTCGGGATGTCTGCTCCTCCTCCGCTGAGAGCCAGGGGCCTAGTGACTGCACCCAAGAAACGAACGCATCGTAAAGCAAAGCTCGCTCCACTTAGAGCCAGAGACATAGCCCTGAGTGCCACCTCCGCTGCTCCTTGGCTGTGTGACCTCAGGCCAAAAGACGTCTTAACTTGCCTGGGCTTCAGTTTCCCCATCTGGAGGAGGAGTAGGTGATCTCTATATTAGTTTCCTCTTGCTGCTATAACAGATTACCACAAACTTAGTGGCTTGCCACAAATATATTATCTTACAGTTCTGGAGGTCAGAAGTCCAAAATGGGTCTTCTGGGACTAAAATCAAGGGGGAGTTAGCCTGAGTCCCTCCTGGAGGTCGTAGGGGAGGATCTGCTTTCTTGCTTCTTCTAGGTTCCGGAAGCCACCTGCATTTCATGGCTTGTGGCCCCTTCCTCCCTCTTCCAAGCCAGCAACAGCAGACCAGGTTCTTCTCACATGAAATCACTCTGACCTCCCTCTCTCATTTGTAAGGACCTTTGCGATTACACTGGGCCCACCCAGGTAATTCAGGACAGCCTCCCCATCTTAATTCCAGCTGCAACCTGAATTCCCTCACGCTCCATAACCTGACAAGTTCTGGAGATTAGGGTGTGAACATCTTTGGGGGGAGACATTATTCTGCCTGCCACAATCTTTAAGATGCCTTCCAACTGAAACGCTTCACAAGTCTTCACGTGTCGTCCTCTGTCAAACCTCCAGGGTCACAATGGCTGGCTGACGGCTTCCAGGAGCTGCTGGTGCCAATTGTGATCTGCATAAGCCCCTCACATAGGCACATTCCCGTTCTTTAATTTGCGGTTAGCTTATCTTCTGGGCTTTCTTATGATTTCAAAGCAACAAGGCACGGGGAGAGAGGTCACAGAGACTCAGTGAGGGAATCGATAGGCCACGAGGCTCTAATCGTGCCTAGTTTCAAAGGTCCCTCTCCATGGTGATGTTTTTCCAAACAGCAGGTATTTATCTCCATTCTCTTCTTTTCTTCCTGCTGGTTTACTTTAGCAAATAGTTACAGTCACCTACTGTGGGCACTGGGACTGAGTTAGAAACAGTCCCTGCTCTCAGGGAGGGGTCATCAGAGAGAGGGCACAAATGGCCGTAGTTAAAGGCATAAAGTTAAGCGTGTCTTCAGGGAGCAAAGTGTCGTCAAAGGTTAGAGGCAAGCGACTTCGTTTCTTGCTGGGAGAACAGGGGAGCTGCGAGGAGGGGGTGAAATTTGAGGCGGCACTTTCAGAGTGAGTAGGAGTTCAATGGCTGGGGATGTCGGGGGCAGGACCACTGGCAACCAGGACTGGGTGGGCCAAGACAGGGACACATAGGCACGTTCAGGTGAGCACAGCACAGGGCCATGGAAGGTTTGACTGGGGAGAGAATTCCACTTGCCTCACCAGCTCACACCTGCCCAGCCCTTGAAAAATGAGGATCTTCTCCCCTCGAGCCGTAATGCCTCCCCAGGTGTTTTTCTTTTGCCTTCACCTACCGTGAGCTTCAGTCATTCCCTCATGCATTCGTTTACTTGAGTTCAGTCGTCAAACATGATTGCCTGTGGGTTGAATTGTGTCCCCTCTCAACCCCCCAAATATGTTGAAGTCCTAACCCACCTCTAGTACCTGTGAAGGGGACCTTATTTGGAAATAGAGTCTTTGCAGCTGTAATCAAGTTGAGATGAGGTCATTAGGGTGGACCCTAATCCGACTGGAGTTCTTATAAGAAGAGGGAAATTTGGCCAGAGGTTCGCACGGAAAGAAGAGCGCAAGACCAAGAATACGGAGATTAGAGTGATGCGGCTACAAGCCAAGGAATGCCAAAGAGTGACGCCGACAGCCAGAAAAGGCAAAGGGTGGTTCTCCTCTGTGGGGTTCAGCAGGAGCGCGGCCCTGGCAACGCCCTGCTTTTGGACTTCCAGCCTCCAGAGCTATGAGTCCATAAAGTTCTGCTGTTTTTAAGCCACCCAGTTTGTGGTACTTTGTTACAGCAGCCCCGGGGACTGCAACACCTAGGACGTAGGCCTGTATTAGGAGAATTTGACTTGGATTCTCCTTGGTCTGTCAGGGAAGTTCAGAGGTGCCTGTTGAAGTCACATCAATGCTATTATTAGGTGATCCTTGGGGAAAATCTGATTATCATAGGGGCAGCTCTGTTTCCTGACCTGGAGGTCGAGGTCTCTGGGATCTGCATGAGGGACAGAGTCAGGTGAGGGAGGGTGGGATGAGCAAACACAGCCTCTTTCTTCTTCCTCCGGGGGACTCCCTGGTCCAGCCGATTGTGACATGATTCCCATCAGAAAATGGGGAGCTGGACTGCAGTCACGGGGCTTTAGGCCAAGGGACTTGAGTTCATTCATTCCAACTCCTCCTCTTGACAGATGATAAACGGTCCCAGGAAGCATCATGGAACTGGTCCAAGGTCACTCTGCTGGTAGCAGAGTCAGGGCTTGAACTCAGATCTTAAATCTCAATATCCAGAGCTCCAAGATTTCTAGGGACTCCGAATTCTGTGGTTCTGACTTCTGAAAGTTTTCCTGGGCACAGAATCTTAACTTAAATCATTATACTGTGTTTGGGGGTGTGGGGGGCGGGTGAAGAGATTTTAAAACAGAAAAAGCAAAAAGAGGAACCTGTTGACCTTCAGGAAAGGGATTTGAAAGAATGATTAAGTCTACACGACTTAAAAAAAATCCCATAGATATTTAGTTCTACTATGTCATTGAAAAAGGAAATTTTCCCCCAGTGGATGGGAAATTCTAGCTCCTAGCCTCATTCATTGATGACTCATCATGGCTAGGAATTACAGAGTATAGGATTTATACAATCGGCAGCCATTCTGTGACCTTAGACACCACCAAGTATCACTTTTTGCCCTGTTCTGACTTTCTTGTCCTTCTGCAGAGTGAAGTAGAACAACTGATGTTGTTTCAATTAGATTTCAACTTTCCAGGCTGGCTTTAAATCACATGTGTGGAATGCTGGGTAGGTTCATTATGGCAGCTAACATTACATACACAGCATCTTGGTAGCTTTAAATCAATATCTCTCCCAAAGGTTCAGAAGAAATGTCGTATACAAGGCACATTGCTCGCACAAGTGTCCTTTGTGTTGGGTGCCCCTAAATGTAATTTCTATCAGTGAGACACACAGGAGACATGAAGAGGGATCATTTAGCTTGGTAGCACACACCGAAAGGAAGGGGCAGGCGGGGATGGGGTGGGGGCGGTGTTATTTTTCATTGTTACTGTTACTGTTTCTTGGGTTCCTCCAACAACAACAAAAAAATGCTGTGTGGCTATCTCTCAGTGCAAGTGTTTCCTGTCACAAGTGATCAGTGTCCTGCCATTTTGAAATGGCAGAAGAGGCTTTAGCAGCATTACGAAATTATCCTTGCCACGCTGGGCACTGAGACCAGCCTCTCAGAGAAATTGACGCTTTCGCTTTTTCCCCCGCGTGCGTTCTGTCTTGTCATGGCTGGTGCGCTGTCGCTTTAACAAACTGTCACCCTGAAATGGGGGGTTGCTCCATCCAGTGCTGTGGAAAAACAAGGTTAGAAGAACAGGGGACCTTTAGTCGATGGTGAGCAAGTGGGATTAGTTAAACCAATATTGAAAAATGGTTTGCACAACTCTTGGCGACTCATGTTACTTCTGGAAAGATGTGCTCTTTCAGCCCGTGTTGGCACAGATACAGTTAAAGCTGGATCAGGACCTTTGTTATATAATCCTTCCCAGTTATATAATTGAGGGTCCTGTTTTTTCTTGCCCTGGTTTACATCGATTGAAATGGGGATAGAAGATCGCAACAGTTCCCAGTCACAGGAATGGCTGAGGCAAGAATCTCATTGATTAAAGCACTTGGGGTGTGTTGGGCATCAGCAGTCCTACATGCAGGATGAACTGTGTGTATGTGCACAGCTTGTGTTCGAAGGCTCAGACACGGGTATCATCCTGCAGATGAGCAGTTTGAAAGAACTGACCTTCAGATTCTGGCTAATAGGAACCTTCTGGTTTCTGCCCATGTCACTAACGGGTCAGAAACCTGGAGTGGACCTAGATGTGGAAAAGCACAATGAAGTAGTGAGTTTTATGGCTGCCACAAGGCAGCTCCTGTAACTTTTTCCAGTCTTGGCCCAGGTACAATTAGGAAACATTACACCCTAAGGGCAGATAGCGTTCTTGGGACTTAGTTCCACACTTACCTGCCATGCTGAGCTCACCTGTCTCTGAAATGGCGGCTGCTGGCGCCTGCTCCCATTTGGGCCCCTCCCAGTTCTTGGAAATGTCAACTCGGTGGCCGGAACTTGCTGCCGCACCCTGCCCCCAGCCCATTGATTTGAGCAAACTTAGACGTCAGTTACCCCTTTGTCCCCCCACTCTCCTGCTTATATCTGCCTGGTCTTGGAAAGACTGAGGCGTAGGCGCCTCTGTCCCATGCCCCAGCCTGGAGGCGCCACAGGTGCAGGTCCAGTCCAGAGTCCAGTGTCGCATGGAGCGGCCGTGCTCTTGCTTCTCCTCCTTCTGCCTCCCTCCCTGGTACCACCAGGCAGGTCAGATCCAATCTGCCGCTTCCCACCGTCTGGGACCTAGACCCACTGCATTCTTCTTCAGCCTTAGCCACCCTCCCATGGGGTCCCCTCACTTGTCAGCCGCCGCCAGCCCCCTCCTCTCCTCGGGCCTGGCCTGCTCTTGACTCCCAGAATTCCATGCAGCCACCAGGCCATGCTAACGTCTCTTCTGGCAAAACAGGAATCCCTGGTTGCAAATATTTCTTACAGAGCAAGTTTTCTAACATTCTATACGGTTGTGAGTAATTTTGATTTTCTTCTTTATACTCTTTTCTTTATACTCTTCTTGTTTTTACTCAGGTTTTCTATGGCAAACATGTACCGATTTTTTTCTCACTGGAAAGAAAAAATATTTTAAAAGAGCAATTTGGGAGAAAGAAAATAAAAACAAGTCTTTTTTTTTTGTGTGTGTGTTCAATAGAACAACTGCAAAATCACCCCAGGTAAATCAATGCAAAAAAGTTAGGCAGGCCTGCTCCTGCTCATCAAGCAATAAATGGCCCGTCACAGGCCAGATGGGCGGGGCGTCCTCGCAGCGACAGCAGCAGCCACGAGTCCTGATGCTTTTGCAGGGCTGCTGGGCACGTGCCCTCCAGTAGACGCCACGGGGATTCATTACAGGGTCGTCGTGATGCTCAAATGAGAAAATAGATGTGAAAGGACTTTATAAATGGAAGCTATTATTTTCAACAAAAAGTAGAAAACTTTCATCTACATTGAGAGGCAAGGCAGAACACTGTAAGGATGGTTATGCAATTTCACCAAAAGAAAGATGCAGCCTGTACTAGCTACGAGCCTAAGTTCATCTATTCGTTTAATAAATAGTGTCTGGGGTCAACCATGTGCCTGACGCAGTTCTTCATGTCTGCGAGTCATCAGTGAAGGAAACAGTGTGTCTGTCAATAATACTATATGCAGGATGAACAATGTATTTCTGCCTTTGGGGGACCTTGTGAGGGAGACAGATAAGAAGCCACAAATATAATAAATAAAAAACAAGTTGTCAAAATAATAGTAACAGTAACTGGGACTTAAATAGTGCCTACTTAGTGCCAGGCATGGTTCTAAGCCCTTTATGTATATTTAATCCCATACACCCTGTAAGGTAGACAGTATCAATAGTCCACTGGGGAGAAGTGACCCCTACAGAGGTGAAGTGACTTGCCCAAGGTCACACAGCCAGTGAGTGCCGGAGCTGGAATTCCATCGCAGACAGCCTGGCTTTCACTGTGGCGGATGTCAGGTAAAGGATCGTAGAGGTGGCCAGCCTGGGGGGAAATAAACAGTCAGGTAAGAGAGACTGTCCATTCAGGAGACATTTTCTGAGTGCTCTGTGCCTGGCATTGCATTAGATCCCTGGGATGCAGAAATGAAAGGGCCATTATCCGTCTGTGAAGGGGTTTGTGGTCTTCTTGGGGACACAGACAGAGGGCTACACACACGTATTAGCAAACCACATGATAACATGGTGGACAGACCTTCCTCCTTGGTTTCCTACAGAGATACCATATTGGAAAATCAATGGTTTCTATGACACTTTGGTTTCGGACTAGTGAATTCATGGTGTCGAGTGCCTTCCTTTTTCTGAAAGCCATTGATGAGTGTTGCTGTACCCTCTCCCTCACTGCAGAGCTTCAAGGGCAAGAGGCCAATGGAGCCATTTGCTAATTGGTTAGACTCTGGGCCACGAGGCCAGGGACTTTGGCCATCCTGAGCTGGTCTTCTCTGTCTGTGCGTGGAGGGCTGATTCAGTTCCTGTTGACATCTTTCTGTTCGGTTGGAGGCTGTGCTGTAGGTCTTTTTCACTCTTTTGAGTATCACCCTACCTCCTTTCATCCTTCGTTGGCTTCAGTGAGTGTCACACAGAGGGACAACCCTTTGTATCCTGCCACCTGTACCCAGCCCTGTACACAGTCCTCCACCCCAAGACTGGCAGGGGATTAGCCAGGGAAAAACGCATGCCTGCAAAAGAAAAGCTATTGAAAGTTTATTTCCTGGAGTGAGGGGTCAGTAGCATTTAGTTCCTGCCCAAACAGTGGCACATTTATTCCCACTACCCATCTAACTTCTGCAACTAAGGTGTTGCTGCAGTGTGTACTTGCGTGAGGGCAGGGCCCAACTACCTTGTGGCAAACTTTGTTTTTTTCTCCCCTAGTGTGATCCCACAACCACGGGGCTAGGAGGGTGTTCTGGCCGATGAACTCCTTTAATCCCATGGTCAGAGTGGTAAGAGCTTAATAAATACTTCGTCCAGTAGAGTTTTCTCTTTGTTTTAGGGTTGTGTTTGTTTCTCTATTCTTTTGTCCAACAGAATCCTTGACTGAGTCTGAATTGTCTTTGATGTTGCCCAGTATTCAGTTGAGGAGCATTGTCTCTGGGGACACTGTCACCTGTTTTAGTCCCCACAACTACCACTCTTTCTCTCTTCCTTTAGGCACAAGTGCTGGAGAGTATCTGTCCTCCCTGTCATCCACCATCTGTTCCCTTCCCCTCTTTGGGACGATTGAATGAATCCCCTTCCTTAGGGCTGTGGTGTGGTTTTGGTTGCTTATGACAAAGCCGAGGAGGTTCTTTCATGACTATGATTTCATCCAGTCCTCAAAACAACCCATTTTATGGTCAAGAAAACCCAGGCTCAGAGAAATAGGGTAACTTCCTCCCAAGGACACAGCTAGGAAGTAAGAGAACAGGGACTGAAACCCCAGAGTTTTTATTTGTTTGTCATCTTTCTAATATATCACCCCAAAGGACGACTTAGTTAGGAAATAAATTTCTTCCAGGTGTTATATTAGTTCTGAACAAGTTCTCTTTTGTGGAGAAGTGAACTGAGCCCATCCTTCTAATCATGTCCTTTCTAAAAGACTTCCAGGTTTCTGCAAACCATGCCTTTTTTGTTCCTATAATTAATCTAGAAGAGGCAGGATTGAAGATATTTTCCTAATAAAATAAAAAATTGCCTTCTCTTAAAATCAATGCTTTTTATTACTCTAAACAAGTTGAAGATGGTACAATATTAAAATGTGGCTCTATCTTACAGATTAAGAATGAAACAGAAATTATATAAATTTACATTTTAAAATTGTTGATATGGTCTAGCAGGCCATCCTATGTACCGTGACCTTTTAGTTTCCCAGACATTACCAAGTTTTACAGTAGGTTTTATTGACTAGACAAAAAGAAAAGTTCATCACCCAGGGTTCAAGAACATCTTGGCAGCTCATTGATGAGTTTTAGGGAGTCTAACAAACCCCTAAAAGTACATTTAAAACATGTTGTCTTCCTGAACTTTGCTAATGAGAAATTTCCCTTTTTCATCAGATCGCCAAAGGATATCATCACTGTATTAGTTTTCTTTGTTGCATAACAACTACTGCAAACAGCGGCTTAAAACAACACACTTTAATTATCTAGGTTTCTGTGGGTTAGGCGTCTGGGCACAGCTTAGCCGGGTCCTCTGCTTAGTATCTCACCAAGCTGCAAACAAGTGTCAGCGGGCTGCATTCCTTTCTGGAGCTTGGGTCCTCATTTAAGCTCATACGGTTGTTGGCAGAATTCAGTTCCTTGAAGTTGTTGGGACTGAGGTCCATGTTTTCGTGGAGGCTGTCGGCTGGGGGCTGTTCTCAGCTGCTAGAGCACCTGCCCTCACCAGCCCTCTGATTCCATCAAGGCCATAGGAGACTCTTGTGTTCCAGTCCGCCTTGTGTGATGTAAGGTAGTCCTAGAAGAGACTGTCCATCATCTGTGCCATATTTTGTTACTAGAAGACAGGCACAGGTTCCATCCGCAGTCAAGGAGAGGGAGATCATACAAGGTCGTGACTCACTGGGGGTCACCTTAGTGTTTGCCTGCCACAGTCCCCCCCTAAAAGCTCAGAAGCACCACTACTCTGGAACCTTTGAAAACAACATGATTGACATTCTGTGTCGCATTAGTTCACCGACTAGTTTTATGACAACCATAGGAAGGAAGCTGACCTGACCAAATGGAAAAAATCGATCAGTCGTATTTTATCGAGATGGAGTAGGCACCATGCAATCCATTGATGAAGTAGCAAAAAAGAGAAAAGAGCTTATTATTCCAGGCTGTGGAGAAGAAACTCCACAGCAAACACGTGTTGCAGTGTGTGTCAATATCGCAGCCTCATTCCCCCTCTGCTTTCAGACGTGGACAATCACAGTTTGGACATGTGGGAGTCAGCCAGACCCCAGACCAGCTTAAACTCCTCCTTCTTGGGTGCTGAAGAGGGTGCTGGTGTATTGACCGAGATCATTCTTGTTTTGATCTTAGTCTAATTTGGTGTGCATAAAAGTCTGAAGTTGAATGAGTTGGTCTGTGGTAGAATGTAATAGGCTATTCCCAAAGTTTGATTTTTTTTCTGGGTCTGTTTCCATAGTGTTTAGTTTGCTAGGGCTGCTGTCACAACAGACCACAACCTGAGTGGCTTAAATAACAGAAGCTTATCGTCTCACAGTTCTGCAGATCAGAAGTCTGAGATCAAGGTGTGGGCAGGGTCCTGCCAGGGGCTAGGGAAGGGTGTATTCCAGGCCTCTCTCTAAGCTTCTGTGAGTTCCTCGGCTTGTGGCAACAGAACTCCAGTCTTCAGGTGGCGTTTTCCTCATGCTTCTGTCTGTGTCCAAATTTCCCTTTTTCATAAGGCCCCTGGTCATATTGACTTAGGGGCCCATCCTACTTCAGTACGACCATCTCCACTATTTATATCTGCAACAACCCTATTTCCAAATAATATCAGATTCTGCGATACTGGTTAAGACTTCAGCATATGAATGGGGAATGGGGCACAGTTCAGCCTATAACCCTTAGTGAAGAATAATTTAAAATTTTCCTGATAGTCATAGTATTCTAGCAAGTAAATCAAAGTCTCCCCTGGTTGACTGATGGTCGGAAGCAACCAGATTTCCCTCCCTCCCCCAACCCCCATGACTTGGGGAATTTATTCTTTTCTTGCCAGAAAAGCATCCTTGCCTTTTGGACTTAATTTTAGAAATAAAGCTGCTCCTATTCTCCATCTAAAATTGATCAGTCATTAGCCTATTTATGGTAGAAGAATATTTGTCTGGAGGCCAATTCTCTGGTAACCTCTCCTAGAAGGTTGTGGGAAACGGAGAAGAAAGGTCACAAAGGAAACAGAATTCTGAGCAAAGGTATTACAACATTCATGCAATAAACTCTTTCAGAGAGCCTGGTGAACCTTCGCTCGCATCCTGTTAACCTTTGCTTTACACATAATTCTAATATACTTTTAAAATCTGTGTTTCCAGTTAACAGGATAGTAGGAGTCTGCATCAGTGTATAAGGCAAACTCAGGGCCACAGGCGATGGGGGGCCATGGGTTTAGGGGAGTAGAGACTCACAGACCCTAAAAAGCAAATTTCAAGCTAGATCCAGTTCAAAATTACTTCCATTATGATGCTTTCATTGATACCCTTTCTCTGAATTCCTGGAGCACTTTGTACTTTCATTAGTCATTGTCACCTGTGTTGTATGCAGCAGTTATTTGTAGAGTTCATACTGTCATCTCCCCTACCAGAGTATCAGGTGATTATAAAAGCTGCAACATACCCACCTGTGCCCAGGATAATACCTGACACGTAGTGGATGTGCCAATAAATTATTATTGAAGACTGAATAACTAAAAAAGATAACGTCATGAGGGCAGGTTGGGGTTTCAAAACATTTTGGGCAGAAAAGATTATTCTGATATGTACTCTTTAAAATTAATTTTTATTACATTTGCAAAATCTAAAACCTCACCCCCTCCTTAGGCTTTTAAGAGCTGTTCACAGATCTCATTATTTTATTTATAAGCCTAGCAGTTTTTAACAATCACTTTTAAGGGGGCCTTTTATTAATGTTTGGTCTAATTTGCAAACTTAGTTAATTAAACTCCTTTAAACATTTTAAACTGCATTTGTAAAGGAAATCGAACGTATTAAATTTATAAGTACTCAATCGCCTGACTCAACAAACAAGCCTCCCAGAGCACTTAAGCAATTCTTATAAGTCTAATTAAGCTTATAAGCATGTTACACCTTATGGTCTTTTACGTTTTCTTATACTGTATATGACCTCAGTGAGATTTCCACTTCAAATCAAAGTCTAAAGTCAATTATTTAATTCCACATTTTAAGTTAATGTTTCAAGACTGATCTGTTTTTCTAATGGGCCAATTCTCTTAATTGTAACAAATATTTAAAATAGTAGATCTGCACTGATTTCTTATTTAAGAAATAAATTCTACAGAACCGATTTTTAAAAACATTTCTATGCTTTATTCTGAATTTTCCCGGGGTTAGAAGATGCTCACCCAAATTGTCCATGAATAGAAAGACCTGCTTCCCGTGAGGACCCCTCTTCTCTGCCTGCCACACAGCAGGGATCTTTAGAAACCTCCCTTCACCAGCATCCAGCGCTGCACACACCCCCGGCCCAACCTTGACCACCCGGTGGGAGAATGGCCTTAAACCTCCATCAGGTGCTCCTTGAAGGGGCTTAGCAGGGGTTTCTGGCAGCTTTGAGGGAGAAAGTCTTGGCACTTTGAGGCTCCTGGAGGCTGCCCGGGAGCACAGTTCAATATGCGGATTTCTGAATTGTCTTTACCCTAAAGAAGTTCACAAAGCTGGACAGACAAACCCCACATGAGCTGTTGAGCAGCCATCAGCTGCATACACCCTGGACGGTCTCCCAGGAGAGCCTGTGCATCGTCTTCACGGTGGGCCAGGGGAGACGAAGCAGTGGGGTCCGGCCCTGGAACCGCAGTGGGTGGTCTGGACCTGCCCATCCAGTGAGGGCCAAACGCTGTTTCTGCTGGAGGCCAGCATCAGGTCCGCCCAGGTTCCTTTCTGACCTCAGTCTTGCGTTCCCTCTCCTCATGCAAAGGTCTCTAGTAGGTGTGTCCTGGCTCAAAGATTGAACTTGGAGCACGGGCCTCGGTCAGAAGCTTTGCCATCATACAGATTCCTGGAAATATCAGACCAGTGTGCAAATCTGACTCTTCACATTTTAAAATTTTGAGCCCAGATGGTTTCTTATCCTATAGAAACACCGAGTGCATATTCCATAGTTCAGATACTCTCAGCAGGACTTTTGCCCCCACACAACATGTCCTAAAAATAAACACTTGTTTACATTTTCCTTTTAAAAAAGAAGGGAATGAGGGAGGGAGGAGAGAAAAGCAAAGAAAATGATGCATGTTCTACTAAAGAAGCAATTAATTGTGTCATCGCAGATCATTCTGGGCGTTGCCTTCCTAGGTGAATTTGTGTGGGGAGGCGGGGATGCCTTCTCAGCTTGCTGAGGAGTCTTAATGACCAATGGGGACTTGAGCTCCACTGAGTATCTGTGCCCCTGACAGTTGGGCTGGGCCCCTTTTTATAGTCATTTCCTAGATGAGGGTACAACTCAAAGAGGCAGGTTCCCCATGGCCCACGGTCCTTAGATTTAAGGTAAACAGTGCTGGATTTTTCTGTCCACTTGCATAAGTCTGAGCCCCTGACCCTCTGGCTGTCACTAGACTGGATTTTATATTTTTTGAATCTTAATATATGTAGGTATCTTTCCATTAAAGTCCAAAGACCTTGAAACTCTTTGGGATCATACATGATTTTCATATATTTCCCATCTTGTGGGACCAGCCAATGCTGACAGATGTTAAAATGAGCTGGTGTAACCCCAGCTTTGGCTGACTCTCTGGCAAGAGCAGCTAAGCCCCAGCGGGTGGACGCAGGGCAACTCCCAGGTGACATCAGCCCTGGAGAAGAGCATCGTGTGTTACAGCAATGCCCAGGGATGGGTTTCCATGGTGACGG
>NW_012139636.1:1064370-1111422 GCF_000956105.1 Propithecus coquereli
AATGTCATTTAAAACAATTATGCTATAACATTTGGAATGAGCTATCATGTTCAAAGTTTAACAGAGTTTCCAAGTGTTAAAGTAAATCGCAAGTTGATTTCACAAAGGACTCATCAGAACTGCATCATTTTTGACATCATGTCTGAAAAAAATAGATATTTTAAGAGGCGTTACTTCACATATTGGAAAATTCTCTTAGAGAGGATACACTATTTCCCGACAATGTCACTGAGAAAGTTCTTGCTGCATGAGACAAACGTTTGCAAAAGTCTGACAAAGGCCTTTGATCCAGTGAGGAAGTTGGTAAAAGCAAGTTCTTTATAACTGTGTTGGAGAAAAACCAGCATAATACGGCTTGGTTATCCTTTATTTGTTAGAAAATGTTAAGGGATTTGCAAGGTTTCCAGGCTTTTGCTTCGTATATCACGAATCTGACTGTAACCAAAGGTTATATATAATATGGTGTGGGGAATAATGCATGGGGAGTGATAACAGACTTTAAAAGAGAGAGAGAAAAGAAGGTGGCTTTTAAGTACAGTATGGCATTTCCTTTTCTGCCATGGTGATACATGATATAGTGCTCTGTGGTGTGCAAAATGTTATTGGTTGTCATAGCAATAGAACACCATCCTGGAGAAAGGAAGAAACGCTAGCATAAGACACTTTGCCGGAATAGAATTATAGTTATAACAAAATAATCATTGTTACCACTATATTTACTGTCAAATAATAAAATCCATGCTACATTTAGTGGTAATTCTGAGTGGCCCTGACACCATGCTTGGGCTGGTATTGCACACACAGGGTTCTGCCTTAGTCTGAGAGTTTTGTTCCTGTGCCTTCTCTTGCTCGTTGGTATAAAAATAGGTTATGTTTTTAATGCATCCCTGAACTCACTTTTAGCCACTGGCCTGATGCCATAAGCTTCAGGGTTTGAACACCTTCTCTGTAGAGCTCTGTAATTAATTTCCGTGTTTCTCCTTGTTGTCAAGGTTGCCTCTTCTTGGTCATTTTTTTAGTCATTTTTCTATCATGTTAGGCCTTGAGCTAACAGCCCTTGTAGAAGAACTGCCTAACTTGAAGCTAATCTTTGCTCTGCTGGTTCTCAGGGCCATCTTCTGGTCGAGCCTTCAACATGTCTGTCCCGTCTTTTGAAGGGCGTTCTTGGATACATTTGAGAAATTCCTCTGATACAACTGCTGATGTTCATTCGCCAGGCAGCTTAGCTCCAGAGGGCTCCTAGCGGGCCAAGGCCAGGAGTACCGTTTGGGTCCAGACCAGTTGTCTTTGCAACAGGGCTGCATCTCTCCTCCCAGTCGTCCAGCCCATGCGTACACATAGGGTGTGTAACCCAGTGAGGCATAGGGTAGGCAGTGTGGAAAGAGTGGTGTGTCTATGTGCACAGCCCAGAAGGACCCATCATATCATCTGCACACAGCTCTCATGGCCGGTCCTTAAGGTGGTGGCACTTGAGTTTTGTGTCATTTGGATCTGATGATGTACAGCACTCCTGAGCACTTGAGTGCCAGGTGCTCTCCTACATGCTTTTTACATCCCAGCTCGTGTAATCCTCACCACAGTCCATTTTACAGACAAGGAAGCTGGCGCACGGCGAGGTTACATATCTTGACTAAGGTCCCGCTGCTGGTAATTACCAGCGCTGGGATTTGAACCCATGCCACCTGGCTCCAGAGCCTGAGTTCTCAAACGCTTTGCTACTCTTCCCATGATCTGAATTGAAACCAAGGGAGGCCTCAGATGAATCCAGAGCATTTGGCTTCTCCTGGGAGAACTGCTGGGGATTAACAGCACAAAAGGAAGAAGAAAAATGTGATGTGAAGAAAGGAGGGCGGGACTTTGAAACTAAGTGAGAAGGTATCGCTTGCAAAAAGCAAAACAAAACAGACCAAAGCGAACAAGAAGTCCTGCTCATCAGTCGATTTCAATGTAGAATTATACATCATTATAATAAAAAAGTATAAACTGCAAAAACCATACTATTAGTACTATGAGTGGCAGGGAGGATGCTTCATATCTCTCTCCTACAGCTTCTGGCTGCCAGCTCAATAATATCTCAGCGCTGCACCCCAGCAATTCCTGGGTACGGTACCCCATTGGTCAAGTAGAATATCCAGCTAACACGAGTTTTAGTGACAGCTATAACAGAGGCTAACGTTAATTGACAAGTCTATGTACTAGGCACTGTTCTAAGGGCTTTGCGTGTATCAACGTGTTTGTAAGGGAGGGAGGTGCTATTATCACGTTTCCCGGGTGAGGAAACTGAGGCACGGAGAGGTTAAGCCAGCTTGCCCCAGGCTATCTTCCTAGTACATGGCAAGAGGAGTAGCCATCCGTTCATCAGCTGTTTGGTGAGAGCCTGCTGTGTATGGTACACTGCTCCTGGCTCCTGGGATATGGTGATGAGAAAACAGACGAGGCCCTTCCTTCAAGGGGTTGACGTTCGTGGGAACACGTGTGTGCATGCACATAAGTTAGGAGCTCTGAGCATCTTCATGGTGCCTGCCAGATATTAAAGAGAAGCAGGAATTTCTTAGGGGAAGAAGGGAGTTCGCAAAGATACGGGATCGGGAGTAACTAGATGTGTTACATAAGAGCAGAAAATAAGAATAAATGAGCTCAGCTTAGGGAAGGTCTTAGCGGGTACTGAATTGGGAATAGTTTGTGTAGCAACAAAGGCTTCTTACACTGGCCCCACGGTATGGAGGTACGGTCGCAACGGATGACTGTTCAGCCAGCCCTCTCGTTTTGCAGATGAGGAAAGCAAGACCCAGAAAGTCTCTTTCAGGCACGTTCCTTGGAAGAGCAGTTTCACGTGTACACAGCCAGACACGTGCAGGGAGGCTTGCCACAGCATTCTCTGCAAAAGCCAAAAACTGGAAACGACCTAAATGTTCACGACCAGGGAAATGTCGAAATAGATTGATGTTTCTATCCTGTGCGGCAGTGAGAGGGCCTGAGCCACGTCCCTCTGTTCCCCAGATGAACAGAGGCCAGAACTTACTGTTGAATGAAAAAAACAAGTTGTAAAACAATATATGTCTTCCTATATGTAAAACACAAACTCAGCGAAGCTGTGTGAAAGACACAGATGCTCGTGTGTGTAGAAAAAGCTCTGGACAGGTACACACCAAGCCTGCAGGTGAGATCACCTTGAGGGAAAGCGCAAGGGAATAGGGTTGGGTGACTTTTTGTATTGGCCTAATTTTTAAAATAAGCAACCGTATTCTTGTATTAATCATGTGATTAAAAGTTAACTCTAATCAGATGATTAATAAAGAAATATCCCTTAAAAGATTGTTTCTTCCTTTAAAAAAAATCGACTTGTCCGATCATACCTGTTGAATTAGTTGAAAGGGCAGGTCTAGGACCCGTCAAGTCTCCTGGCCCCCGATCCCCCCGCAAAGCCCCAAATACCACACAGGTAGGTGCAAGCGTGGAGGGAGTGTAAGGGGAATCGAGAGCTCGCTAACGAGCGATGTGTTGCCAAGGAATCCCAAGAACTGTGAAAACGTCAATGAGTTAAGCGGGGTTTTGCTAAATGAGTATGTGTTTTTCAAAAAAGACTCCAATTTCTAATGGCATTAGTATTCCAAGCAGCTGTATCCCAGGCTGGAGAAAGGTACAAATGATGATTGCTCATTAGGAAATAGAATACAGATGTTAGGTTCATTCTGCCTGAGTGCGTCGGCACCTCGGGGAGCCGCCAGCGAGCCAGGCCGGCTGGGCTCACGCAGGGGAGCTTCCTGCAAAGCGGAGGGGAAGCAGGAGGCCTGGTCGCTTTGAGGGACTGGATCGTTTGCCCCCCAACCTTTTTTTTTTTTTGTCATTTGTTGGGGCTAACCAGGGGGCATGGGGAACTAATATTTCTAAAAGAACTACCAAAAAAATTCTTTTTAATATATTCTTTTATTTTACTTTTTAAAAAGTGTAATTCTTCACCACCACTCCGTGAACTAGGGTGCATGGTCCCCTTTGGAGAGGAAACTGAAGCTCAGGGAAGTGAAGTGGCTTGTCCAAGTCACACGGCGACTGATGGGCGATTTTGGATCCAGATGCGTTTGGCTCCAGGACTCTGAGTTTTTGGTGCTCTTCTTACTAGCAACTAGGGGAGGGCAGAGAACACGTGAAAACATTTTGATATCTCACCCTCCTGTCCTCTTCTGAAAACAACTGCTGCTTTTTGAGCAGCTTCCAGGGTTTCCACGTCTCATTTGCTCAGGATCTTCATAAAAGATAAAGAGTTCTCGTCAACAAAGCCAGCAGGGCACAGGACCTGGCTGAGGAAGGGTAGACACAGAGAATAACAAGTGCTAATTCAACACACCTTGCCCTCAGGAAGCATCGGGCTTGGTTTTGGGGTAATAAAGATTAACAATCCAATGGTCATGAAAGGTTTTGGCGATGGCCCCACACAACGGGGAACAATGAGGGTTTGGGGTTGTAATAGTTGAATTTTCATTAAAGGATGGGAACTGTTTCCTTAGGAAGAAAGGATGGGCAAGATTCCAGATTGGCGGCAACTGGATAAAAAATGTCCACAAGAAAATCAAGACAAGTGGGAACCTGGCTATGGGGGCAGGATCACTCCTGCGCAGGCCGCAAGCCACTTGGCTTTGGATGCCCGAAGGCATGGCTGGACCATCTTGTAGGATGGAGAAGAGCTGGCGGAAGTTAGAGCAAAGGGGCGCCTGAGACTGATCCCCTGAGGAGAGGGGGTCGGCAGGGAGAGAGCTCCAGGCAGGAGGACCTGTTTGAAGGCAGTTCCTGAGGTTCTGGTGCCAGATGCCGAGCACCCAGGTTAGGCTGTGGGGTGCTGGCCTGGATACACTCTACATGCATCTGTAATTTGAGTGTGTTATAAACTCCTTACCAGCCAAGACCTTTTCCCCTTTGACTTATCCCTTGCAGATGGTTCTACCTCGGGTAAAAAGTCTGGGTTTTTGTGTTTATTTGTTTTTATTTTTTGTTAAGCAGGGATGATGGAAAGTTTATACCTGATTAGGGCAGAGTGCCTTTTATTTCTCGAGCGTTGTTCCTCCATGCCCTGTCCCCACGCCCCACCTGTGTATCTGTCTACAGGAAATGCTCTGTAAATGCCTATTAACCAACTTTCATATCGACGGAGCACATCAGCCTGGGCGCCCGCGGCACCGTGGGGTGTCGGGCTGCTCACCTCACTTCTTTGCTCCTTGGCTAAACTGCCCACTTCTGACTTTTGATCTGAAAAGACAGGCATGCCTCTAGAGCAACTTCCCGCAAGTTAATGAACTTTATCAAGGGGTGGCTGGGGTTGTTTTCTTCTCTTAAGAAGATGCTGGTCTGTCTTCAAGGTGAGATAAAGAGTCTTTAGATACAAGGAGCCATTTCATTATTCCATCAGCATCTGCCCAGCTGTTAAAAGTTTAAGACAGCACGTCATCAAATTTTTCAGCTGTCTCCCCACCACCACCAGACTCAGGAATGTCACCATAAGTCTCTTGGTCCGGCAAATTCTCTGGACTGCCACACAGCAGAAATTGCCCAGAAAAGCCACATTGTTTTTCTGCGTTTAATCTGACAAGGATACATAACTAGGGACACGCCATATGACAAACAAAACCAAGCTTCCAGAAACAACCGACTTTAACTACTTCTTCTGAAGATGAAAAGTTTCTCTGCCACTTTCACTAAATCCTCATCCAAGAACTTTTCCCACCTTTTTTAAATGGATAGAATTCAGCATGGTCAGATACATTCTGCCTCAGGGGTATAAAATTAATTTAGAAATGACATTTTAAATAGGGAAAGCCTTTTATATAATGATGTGAAATTGTTCTGCTTTTGAAAAGGAAAATCAAACATGAAACAGTATGTATCTCTGTAAAGAAGTCAGATATCTTGCTGGGATATTACTTTGGCTTTCTGCCCAAAAAAAAAAACAACCTCTATTTATTCTCCTAACGAAGAAATGAAGCAAAAAGATATTTGAGAAAGGAGGAGGAGACAGTGATTGTTTTATTGAAACTAGAAGCCAGATTTGCAAAGCAGCACTTATTTTATTTTTTAACTCTAACCCAGACAAGAAAAATTGGACTCTTTCCCCAAATAGAATCTCTAAACTGTACCTAATGAAAGCTTGAATAACTAGTTTGCATTTTGAAAGATAAAAGACCCTGCCCATTGCCAAGTGCAATTTAATTACATAATAAACTGACCAGTCCTGTTTTTATCTGGTTTAGACGCCCTGCAAAATAATTTTCCACAGAATGCTCTACCCCTGCCTCTCATACTTTCACCCTTTTTTTTGTCAACCATCTGCCGGTAAATTCTTTTAATTCTCTTGCTTTTTTAAAGGCCTTGGCTTGCCTTACCTTACCCGATAACAGCGTCGCAGTCAGAAGCGGCGTTGGGCCCTATGATAAGGATCAGAAAATGGAATTGTATTCCTCCCAAGGAGCTGGTCGTAGCCTGTGTTTTCTCTTTTAAGAAAATCCTCTGCTTAGATAGAAGGTGTGCACATTACTTGGTCCCCACTGGGCTCAGGGGAAAAACAACCAGTCTGACAAAATGCAGAAAATACGGTTAGTGCCCATCAAAGTCGAACCACCTCCTGGGACGGATGCGATGAAAGGAAACTTGGGGTGGGGGGTCAGCATCAAGTGCCAGCTCTGGAAGGTCCTTTCCACCACTCCGTCTTTTCACAGCCGTAATTGAGGGAAGAATATCACCAACTTGACTTACAAAAGCTGCTGTTTGCTCCCTCCGTGTGACCCAAAGCAAACAAAATAGGCAGGTTCCCAATTTGGAGCAGGCGGGCATGGAGCCCGGGCCTTTGTTTGCTGTTAAGTTGTCAGGGCAGCAGAGCAAATAGATGTGAAGAGATTAGCAAAACAAGAAGGCCCAGCAAGGGTGGCCCTTTCTGGCCAGCCTGGAAAGTGCAGCCGGTGGATCCATCCTTCAGGTGCAGAAGGCAGGGAGCCTAGTCACCAGGAGGAGCTCGCACACACAGACCTCCTCCTCGTTGGGCATGGGATGGGGCTGAGCGGGGTGGAACTTGCTTCATAGATGATAGACTGGATCTTACAGATTTAGTGCAACTCCCTTCTTTTACAGATAAGGAAACTCTCTCATTTAATAGATAAGGAAACAGAGGCCATTGTACTAGGTAACCTGCCAAGACCAGTGAGTGGATAATAAAAAGAAGATACATCATCAAAGTTGAGGGAGAGAGGGAGTGTGTGTACATTGATTTATTTCTTGGGAATTTTCTAAATTCTTCTGAAACATTTTGCTACTTTTTTGTTTGCACGTTGCCCCAAGAGACAGTTTTTTAAATCTTCAGGGATCCATGAGAAAGCTTGATTGTCAACAATGTGCATGATAGTGTTCTCTTTTTTACTATTAAAGCAAAGCACTAGCTTAATAAATTATTAGGTATGCCCTTGAGCAACTGTACCACGATTTTTGGTATTTATCATTTCTCATCAGTATTTTCCATGTAAGTGACCTGGGAGGATCATAGCCTCAGACCAGAGTCTTGCCCAAAACAAATTTTTAAATCTTGTTTATCTGTACATTTCACCTATTTCCAAAAAAAGAAGGGAGGTAACTTATAAGAAACAGCAGTATCAATTCTCCTTAATGTAGAATTTTTTTAAAAAGTAGCTATGTGGGAGAAAAAGGGAAAGAAAGGCACTTTATAGGGTCTAAGCCAGCTGTAGTGATTGATTCAAAACCCAACTTAGAGTTTCCTAGCAGCAAAGGCAAAAAGAGAAATGTGGTGGTAAACACGGCTTTCATTTCTAGTACAAGCACACATACCAGTGAAGTGCCTGTCTCTAAGAACAAGGGCTACTTGTCTCAGGGCTTTATATGAGAAGGGTAAGAAATAATGTCTTTAACAGAATTTAATGATAGTTGCAAAGGTGCCATGAATACCCACTTCATAGAAGGCCCTTGGTAAAAAGCAAGGATTGAGTGCTGAGCTGAGGTTTGTCTCAAGGCCATGCTGTGTGGAAGGAGGAGGGATGGCCAACAGGGGTGTGGTCACATCCCAACCATTTGCTCTGGCACTTTCCTGTGCCTCAGAAAGATGCTGAATGGGGAGGCCTTAGCTAGTGCCCAGGAGCGTTCCCAGACTGCATCTGTCTATGAACCCAGAAGAGAAAGTGAGGAGATTCCCCCTCCTTCTGCTAACCTTATAAAACTGCAGAGGCCTGATCTACCTTTGAGTGTCTTTTTGAAATTGTATCAGTTTAAACAACCTGAGTTTCTTAACTTATCTCTTTAAAAATGGAAAGCTATGGAAAGCAACTGCTCCTTAGCTGTTTCAGCCCTAGTCCTCCTTTAATCAACTGAGCTATCCAGCCACAGCCCTTCTGGAGGCAGATAGTTCTTTGGACCCTCCAGACATGGAGGATTTTAGTGATGCCCCTGGTTCTTTGGTCAGGGATACAAAGCAAGCAATGACAAGTGATCTCAGTGATTGAAGCAGAAAGGGAGGCAATATAAGAAATTAAGTATTTACAAAATTGTTGGGAGAACCAAAGAACGGGAATCCAGGCCAGCTCTTCAGGAATGATTTCCAGAATCCTATAGAACTGATCACCAGGGAAGTCACCATCACTGAATCTATGAGGCCTCGTGGCTGTGAGCCAGAGACCCTTCCCACCCCTGCCACTGCGGGAAAACCCATCATGTCCACAGCATTGTGTGCCCACACAAACGCTAGAGAGGGCCTCACCTCCCCTCAACCTGACTTCATCAGATTGGCAGAACTGAATTTGCACCCAGAACCCTAGCTGCAAGGGAGTCTGGAAGATGAAGGCTTTAGCCTTCATCTTCCCAACCTCTCCAACTTGAAGGAGAATGGACTAAAGGTTGAACAATCCACAGTGTCCACCGGACGCAACCTCTGTGAATTGGTGAATTCTGATAGCACAACACTGGCCAAAGAATGTGTCTTAGTCAGCTCTGGCTGCCATAACAAAATACCACAGACTAAGTGGCTTAAACCAGAGGTCCCTGACCTTTTTGGCACCAGGGACTGGTTTCATGGAAGACAATTTTTCCATGGACGGGGTGCAAGGTACAGCAGAACTCTGCAGTCGGGTCCTTAGCATGCCACCGCCTGAGGGTTGGGGACCGCAGGCTTAAACAACAGAAATGTATTTCTTCACGGTTCTGGATGCTTGGAAACCCAGGATCAAGGTCTAGCAGGGTGCAGTTTCTAGTGAGGTCTCTCTTTCCAGCTTGTAGACGGCCACTCTGGCTGTCTCTTCATGTATCCTCTTCTCTGTGCTTGCATCGTGAGGAGGGGGAGATCTCTCTTATAAGGCCACTGTCATGAGGGCCTCACCCTTAAGACCTCTCTAGCCCTATTACATCCCACAGGCCTTCCAAATATCATCACACTGGGGGTTAGGGCTTCAACATGTGAATTTTACAAGGATATAAATAACAGAATGCATCTTTCCTAATGTCAAAACCACAAGGGGGTTTTGGTCTAGGTCTATTTGCTTGTCGTGCAAAGATCCAATTATTGAGACAATGAGGGTTGCCAAGGAATACGACAGATGTGTTATTGGGAGAACGGCAGAAGCTGCCTCAAATCCATCTCTCCAACTAATGGAGGTCATGGGCTTTTTAGGGAGGGGCCACGGTGGAAGGGGATGGAGGGTCCTGGCAGCAGGAGGTCTGCCCTGGGGGCTGCAGAATCTCAACTCCCTTGTCTTGCAGAAAATCTGTTATTTCTGAGAAACAACTCAAAAAGTCAAGTAGTTAATTAAAGGAGAGGATTATATAGGGGTCACTAACATTTGTTCAATGGTCCTATTACACTAACATTGCAAAAATTTCAAGATCATCCCAGACCAAAGAATCAGCATGCTTCCTTTAGTAAGGGGAAAGCATTTAGTCCTGTTTTGTGGATGCACTGAGAGGTGATCTCTGCTGAGTGAGTCTCAAGCCAGTGATACCCTTTCCTGTATAATTTGCCCCCTAAGAGAAAGCTACGAACCCTTTCCAGAAACATCCACAAAGTCCCAGTGTTTGTGTGCACTTTCTGTAGGTTCCGTAAGTCATCCTATGGACTGACCACCTGCCCCAGATCCCTCCTTCTAGTCTGTTTCCTGCTCTGTCTTCGGTATGAGCAACTCTTTTCCTTCCTCACAAACTGCTTTTGTTTGGGTGGTCATCAAGAAGCCATGGTACTGTTGATCCGGTCCCAGGACGCTAATGAGATTCAGTGGTTGGAGTTGAGAACTGTCAGTGCACGTTCAGAGAGAGAATTGGTTTGTGCAGTTGCATACACTGAAGCTCCGATTAGGATCTTTCCTATTACCTTTAGTTAATAAACATGACCAAGATGACTTGGTTACTTTGGAACATGAAGATTGTGATAAAAATGAATTTACTTGCAAAGCTTAATCTCCAAAATTGCTTCAAGTTTGGGCTGTCGTCCCTTGAGGAGTGAAAACTACCAAGAGAGAAACGCACAGAATGACATCAGCTGGGTTGGGTGGGATGTGGTACATTCCAGATGAAAGGTAATGAAATAATTTTTAAAAGTTTAAGAATTGGATAAATTAACATTTTTATGTGACATGGAATCAATAAAATTAAATCTACTTTGGATTCATTAGCTATTCTGTTTTGATTTTTGTATTTTGCAAAATACTTAGATGGAGAAAATTAGAGACTAGATAGTGGAGAAATATAAAAATTGTGTTCTGTAGCCCAAAGAGTATAGTTTCTTTTGAGGATAAAATAAAGCAAAACAGAGTGAGCTGTATTTGCTACTCAGCAGATGCCAGGATTTTACCAAATGGATGGAATGTTTTACTGTGAAACCCACTCAGTCTGATGAACCGCCAGAGAAAGAGGCTGACCCAATAGCACCCCTGTTGTTAACCCTTTTAGTTACCAGGTGCTGAGGTTTGCCCATATTCCAACAAATAACTAAATGAAGTTGTGCAGTTCAGAACCAAAATCTAATTGAAATAGGAAATGACGGTCTTTAACTCGTGGCTTGTTTGTGTACATGAAAGCAGCAAATGACACTTAGGGATAAATATGGTAGATGCTGATTTACTGAGCAGTAAAGCAAAGCTCTAGAGAATCAGCCTTTTATTTGAATCAGATCTTTGAGTGACAATAGTATGTGAGGTGCTGTGTCAAGCCACAGTTCTGGGACTGTGACAAACAGCCACTTATTTTGCAACATACTTGTAAAGCATAGACTTGAAATTTATCCACCAAGTAGCTATATGAAATGTTCCAATAAATAATGTAAACTTGAAGAATTAACCACTGAAAAGTTCTCCCTTACCTATTACAATGGTAGAATGAATTTTATCAATGCATTTGCATTGGTGTATCATGCAGTGACTTTACATTGAGATGCAAATGCACTAGTCTCAATTAAATATCTTTGTTGCGATGTATTTAGACTTGTTCCTTTGCTTTATTTTACTGGACCAAAAGAAAACAGTAGTAAGGTCATATCTCTCAGTAGTGACATGCCTAGAAAAGGAGTAAGGCAATTATTCTTTTATTTAAACTCTAGTTTTGGAGACCTCTGAATAGTGGTAAAGTTCTGCTTTTCTGAATAAAGAAGCCTTTACAGGTCTAAAGAACCATCATTCACTCCCAGGCTGTTCTATTCAAGAAAAGTATATTGGTAAAAACTGTATTCCTCAGGGCCATTTATTCGAAGCTTATGCCTCCAAGTGAAAATCATCACTTGGCTGTGTAAATGTTGTGGCTTGACATTGTCTGCTATCCCTTTGAAATTGCTTCTATCAAACTTTGGAATTTTCTATCCCTCTTTTAGCCAGGAAGAGATTAGCTGGTGCTGGTGTATCTCTCTTTCCAAATATTCAAGCATTTGAAATATTGAGGATTTAAAATACTGTCGGAAAGGAGTTGGCTATTTGTCAGGGTTATTTAATGGCTCCTGGGGGGAAAGGTAAAGAAGCAGATGCTCCTAACAAGTAAAGGAATGTGAGAGTTACAGATTAGCTGCTTGCGCTTTGTGTTGGAAGCAAGAACTGAAATTAACATGGTGCCACCAAATAAGGTAATAACCACAATTTGGTCATAAAATACCTCTGTGAGTTCCTCACCCCCATGATTTTCTGTCATGACATTTGTTTATATCATTTATATTTATGGAATATCCAGTGAGTCCGAAGTGCTTTAGGGATAACAAAAAGTTTACTCCTCCAAGTATCCATGGAAGGTAGGTGGGTACCTAGTTTTGTTCCAGAGTGTTTGCCATTGTAGGGTTAGGAAAGGAGGCATTTAAGAGGACTTGTCTAATGTTGTTAAAAAGGAAAAATGGGTAACTCTTGTGTCTTTCTTTGTAAAGTATCACGGGATGGAGCCTCTTTGATACTTAAGAGACAGGTAGAGGGGTCAGGCTGATGTGGCTCAAGACCCAGGTTGAACCTGGTTCCCGTCTCAGCCCCCAGCCAGCCAGCTGCCTTGGTCAGATCCGTTTCATTCTGTCGGGACCTGCCTCACGCTTTTCATCAGTAAGATGATTTCAGAGGGTCTTTTTTGACTCAAAAATTCTATTATTCCGTGAGTAGAACTGAAAGCAGTCTGTCTGTATGGAAATCCAGGTAGGTTTGATTTCCCTACAGACAATTCAGTTTATATAATTGTTCAGTCTGTATAAACTGGAAATATTGTTAGGTGGGGCCAATTATAAGGTATAATAAAATAAGAATAAATCAGCATTTTTAAAGTGAAATAGAGTCTCTGTAGTAACTTTACAAGATGCTAAAGTGGAAAAATGATCAGAAATTGATCTTTTCAACTTGGTCATTACGTGGATAATTAGATAGTAGATGCACATAATTACTGGCATATTAATTTGAGTGCTTGTTTTTGCCTTTTCCCCATGGTTTAAAAAATAGTGAACAGCTCCAGCTAGTCCGTGTCTATTTAAAGAAGTAAAATGTTTCTCAGTGAAAAATGATAATTAGTAAACCCCAAACAGATTGAAGTTCCCTGGGGAATAAGTGCAGATGCCTGACCTCAGCAGTCTCAAGGGGACACTGGCTGCCCGTCACTGTTAGGCCCATGGGTAGGGCCTGTACACGCCTTTTTTGTACTTCCCAGTGTGTAGGCCATGCTGCCACAAGAGGTCAATTTGGATACTGTGGTCACATTTTAAAAAGAGAACCGTAATTATGACCTCTAATTATGTACAGTTATGCCTGCTGAGTTAAAGATAATGGCACCTCCTGCATGGAAGTATCGGTTAATTGCCTACAAGGGTCAGAAGGGTGCTAACGTCTGTCCCCTCCCCCTCACACTCCCCCATCCCCAACCAGGCATGCACAGAAGACAGACAGAATTGGGCCTGCTGTGCTTATCATGCTATTTAAGCATCAGGTTTAACCACTGTTTCACACTTACTACAGTGGAAGGTTGAATTTAACTCATGTTCAAGAGGGAAATAAACCTTCAGTTGAGCCTAGACCTAGTCTGTCTTCCCTAATAGCCTTCCTTGGAATGCTGCATTGCCTGGCGCTCCATGCCCTGGGCCCTGGCTTTGTTCACAAAGGGCATATTCCACATCTGGTACAGTTGGTCTAGTATATTTTGCCACCATTTTTTTCCTAACTATTAAAACTTATAAAATATTTCACTATACTGCAACAAATAGAGTCACACAGCTCTATGTACCTTTCACCCAACAATCATCATTTCTGATCAGGTTCATTTCATCTGTATCTTCCCCACTTTCTACCACCTCCTTCATCCCAAGTGATGGGGATTTTGGAGCAAATCCCCAGATATCATATGATTATCTTCTGCATACATTTTTGTATGTGTTTCAAAAATCAAATCAGTATCAGTAGTCTACCTTAAAACCTTAAAATTTTAATAATTTTAGAATTTCAGCAGTGTTTACTTTTCCCCAATTGCTTATACTTTTTTGAACCATTTGTTTTTGGGGTTTTGTTTTTGTTTTGCAGACAGGTCTTGCTGTCATCCTGGGCAGAGTGCAGTGGCATCATCCTAGCTCACAGCAACCTCAAACTCGTGGGCTCAAGTGATCCTCCTGCCTCGGCCTCCTGAGTAGCTGGGACTACAGGCATGCACCATGATGCCTGGCTAATTTTTCTATGTTTAGTAGCGATGGAGTCTCACTCTTGCTGAGGCAGGTCTCAAACTCCTGATCTCCAGTGATCCTTCCACCTCGGCCTCCCAGAGTGCTAGGATTACAGGTGTGAGCCCCCACCCCATGCTGACCATTTGTTTTTTTAATCTAGGACCAAATAAGGTTCCATACATTGTAATCGGTTGATATATACTTTAAGTCTCTTTTTAATCTATAGGTTGTCCTTCCATATTTATCTATCTGCCTCTATCTTTTTTTCTTGCTGCAGCTGCTGCTACTATTGACATTCTTATTGTTAAAGAAGAGATTAGGTTATTTGCTTACAGAGTCTCACTTTGATTCCCCTCCAACCTCCCAAATCTCTTATCCTAAAAGTTCAGTGGCTGCACCGTCCTCGGACACGGCCAAAATCTGAAGGCTCCTGGGCAGGGTGTAGGCTTAACACAAGCTTAGTTTAAAAAAACAAAAACTATGTTGAAACCCTTCCTAGAAGAATCTTGAAAGGATGAGAGAAAACCACAGGTGCCGGCATGGCGGCAGTTGGCACTGGTAGATTTTTCCTTCTCTGTTTTCCAGTATTCTTTGTTTGGTTTTGCTTGTATAATGCTTGCTGTAATTTTTTTTCCTATTGAAAGATGAAATAAGGCTTTCACGGTAAGAGAACCAACTCGGTTGCAGTCATGAAGTAACCTGATCCACCAGCTTGCCGGGCTAGCCAGCCGTCCTCTCCAGATGTTTTTGTCCTTGCTGCAGCCCCGGCAGGAGGGAAACTTCCTCTGTCCAAGCCCTCACCTTTTGTTGATTTTGCTTTTCCAGCCTGTCTGGGTCTGTTCATCATATTTCCTGGTGATTGTCAAACCCTCTTCGTTCTTCCGAAAGCAAGTATGCCCCAGATATAAACTGAAAAGCTTTGTCTGGCTTAGCATTTATAGTTGTGGGATGAAGACATAGCATCAGCAAGAGGAAATCAGATTTGGCCTGAACTCTCCTCCTTTAAAAGCATATTTTCCTGACCACGCTCTTGCCCTCAGCGCTCAGGCCTCCTGTATTCCACATAACACTTAGTATTTGTCCTTGTGTACTGGGGTTTTACTCACTGTCTTAGTCCATTCCGTCTGCTATAATAAAATGCCATAGACTGAGTGGCTTATAAACAAGAAATTTGTTTCTCCCAGTTCTGGAGGCTGGGAAGCCCAAGATCAAGGCACTGTTAGATTCTGTGTCTGGTGAGGGTCCACGCTCTGGTTCATAGATGGCACCTTCTCACTGTGTCCTCACATGGTGGAAGGGGCAAGGCAGCCATCTGGGGCCTCTTTCATGAGGGCACTAATCCCATTCATGAGGGCTCCACCCTCATGACCTTATCACCTCCCCCAAGGCCCCACCTCTTGATACCTTCACATTGGTAATTAAGTTTCAACACGTAAATTTTGGGAGGACACAAACGTTCAGGCCATAGCAGATGTATGCTGTGTGGCTGGAAAGTGGAGCTCGACATTTTTTTTTTAAATCAGACCTATCCAAAAAAGAAGGGTCCTTCAAAATAGACTCCTTACACACAAAATATTTATTCCAGGGATACAGCCATTCCCCAAAGCCATTCTGGTAGCATATTTGAGGATTGTCTTCAGAATCTATTTCCCATTCACCCACCAGAAGGTCAGCTCGTTGCTTATGGTTAGACTGTATTTTAAACCCAAACTAATCATCCCCAACTTCCTCGTCAGTTGTTTCTCAGAGGTCAGGGGTCTTCCACCCTTGGAGGTAGAACAGTATTTTCTTCAGGACTGGGGCAGGGTGGGTACTTTCTCATTTCTCTCCTAGTAGTACAATGTTGTGGGTGACAAACTCACTTCTGTTATTTCCATGGTACCTGTCCTTATAGTCTTAATCTTGAATATATATTTCCATATTTAACTCTATCTAAAATGAAATACTCCTTAGCAGTTTAACAATATTTGTTCGCAACAATGGATGGATGGATGGATGGTGCCGATGTGACTCTATATTAGTTGAGTATCACCCTCCAGGGAAAGCAGAATTGATGACGATTATATTATTATAGCCTCCTCATTGTACCTACTTCTCTGCAACCCCTGAAAGATGCAGGACTTCCCAGGAACTAGGCTGTGCTTTAGGTTTGAGGCCAATGTTAGGTGAAGGTTCCATGTAAGATCAAGGAAAATGCAAGTGCTTTATTTTTGTTTTCCAACTGATATATTTTACAGTGAAGATTGTTTCTGAATAAACACATTTCAGAGAACTACACAAAAGTCAAAAAAGAAAAATCAAGCTGTGGATTTGCTTTTACATATATTTTTTTCTCATTTATTTTTTGGGAGAAAGATTAGACCAGAAAGAGGAAAAGGCTAAGCATTAAAACTGAGGCCCAGGTAGAGCTCAGTGACCAGCACAGAGTCCTGTGGGTAGAATCAGCAGCCTGAATTCGCTTCGGAAGGGTAGCCGAGGAGATGGGCCCAGCAGTATCCACCTTCATTCCCCCATCAAGAGCGCTCCACTGTCATCCCAAGATCCAGGCGGATCTTTAGTTTGGTGTATAAGGACTGAGGCAGGAATAAGAGTCCCCCGGTCTTTTATGGGAAATGTGTTTTCATCTCCTTTGGTTCCTCTTTGTATCTGAAGCTCAGGTCTCCGAGGGAGAAAGAAAGAGATTGTATCTGTGGGTGGTTGTAGGGTGTGTGTGTGTGTGTGTGTGTGTGTGTGTTTAGGGGAGAGGGCCTGGTTATATCTGTGCTTCCATCTGATCTTTTGATAAGATTCCCCAAAAAGGATTTAAGTAACCAAATTTTAATAGTTAATTCATTCCTCCTGTGACCTTGTGACTTTTAATCTGGGAGCAAGGTGACCTAAGAACTTTGCTTTCTTAGGGCCAAAAACATGCAGGAGTCCTTACCCTGGTGGTACACTCCCATCAACTTCTCATCTTTGGGGTGCTCCGATGGGTGAGCTCACCAAACTGGCTAGAGGAAAACCATAGAGGATTATGAGCCTTAGGTTAAAATAAGGAGTTCCAGGATCCAAAAAAATGAGTAACATTTTCAGACTCTCCCTTGCCCTCCACCAACTGTCCACCTGAGGGCCTAGGCCTGTGGCCTAGCAGCCCGTCTGCCTGCCCTGTGCATGTACTGTGTGACATGAACATCTGTGCCACACACATCAATCCTAATACTCACTCTGACCCCTCTGCGCATGACATCGGTAGGGCAGCCTGGTTGGGCTCTGGTTCTCCCGCCCTCAATCCTCACCTCCCAGCCACAGAGGATGGGGCGTGCACCTGGGACACCTGGCCTGGCGGGCCTCGCTCAGGTGCCGCAGACATAAGGCTTGGTGCTCTGTATGGGACAGAGAAGAGATGTGGACCTTGGTGGATATCTAGGGCCTCTCTCCAGAGAACACCCTAAACTTTCATTTGGAAGTCAATTGTGACAAAGCAAGGGGGTTCTGCAGTGTGTGCATGACTGTTCTCAAAGCCTCTGATGTGGGCACAAAGAGTCAAGGTAGGACACTGTACGTCCCTTTGAAGTCCCTTCCCCTGGGCGCCTCACCTGGCTGTAAATCTCTGCTGGCTGCATTCTCTGGTTTTGCCCTCCTGGGGCACCCCTTTCTGGGGATGCTGTAACTGGCAAGCTATAAAGAGGTGAATTATTTTATTTTCAATTTGCTCTCCTCACCCCAACCCACATCCTCTGGCTGCAGATGGGTTCTCAGATGGGTTCTGAAAAAGGGAAATGTTGACATCACTCTGGTTGTAGAGAGTAACCATTGTCCCAGAGCCACAGCATCTCACGGCTGCAGAGCTAACATGATATTAAAGGTTTGGGCTCCAAAGTTCTGTGGTCCCCCTTCCAGATGTTTGAGAAGCAGCTTTGTAGTAAAGAAGTCGAAAGACAAAACCTTTATCAAGGAGACCATCTCAACGGCATAGTTGTCTATGGCATGGTGCATCGCGTGGCCCGGTATGTGATTCAGTATGGCAGACGTCTGTGCAGGAAGAGCAGGGCAAGGTTTTGTTCTAACGTGTCTCTATAGTGACCGTCAACTGTCAGATATGGGAAAATCATGTCTAGTCCACGGTCTCTTTTGAAATTCTTGCGAGTCAGCATAAGACGTCCATCCCAGACAAGACATCCATCCCAGACAAAGTGAGCCTGTGTGCAGAGCGATCCCTTCCAGGTCGTCACTGCTGGAACATTAGGCAGGACAACAGTTGAGAGCCGGGCAAGCAGTCGATTTGTGCCTTGAAGCCCTCCTGTCAGGGTTGTGAGTGATATTTGCTCTCACTAACACACCTGCCATTGTCACTCTGCAATGGAATCTTTGCTTCTGGAAGAGTCTTTGCACATCTACCCAGTTGAAGACAGAGCTGATGAAGATGCCGTGCAAGTGAAAATATTCAATTATGAGTACCCACGGCGCTAGAGTGCCTGGTCGGGGCCGGGCCCCCACGGGCACCCCTGGAGCCCTGGGAGAGTTGGTGCAGGAGTTGTCAGCAGCCCAGAGCCCTGTACTAGATGAGGAAGTGGCTTTGGGGTGGGGACTGGGCGGGGGCCCATCTTCCAGTAAGTGAGGAGAAGTGCTGGTTGGGGAAAGCCGGTCGCTGGGGAAGATGACCTTACAGCGCAGAGAGGGGGAAACAGACTGAAGGCAGACGCACTGGTGTTCCCTCAGCTCTCCCTGCCCTGTATTTGCCCAGGCCCCCTGGGGGGGCCTCCCTGTTCCATCTCTGGCCTCTGGACATGGCACATCATCTTTCTCCCCGGGCACCAGTGTAGCCAGGCTCAGGTTCTCAGGGATCTCATGGGAGTCCCCATTCCCATTCCTGCCCCATGGAAGCCCTCTTGAACCCCAGGCCAGCTTCTGTCCCCTCCTGGCTAGTGAGCTCTGGCTATATCACTGGTTGCAAAAGCCAGGAGCAAGCAAGAAGTGTTCAAAGCAAAGGACTCCAGAGTCTAAAGGGCTCCAGCATTTATCCCCCTCTCTCCTGCATCCCTCCCAGGGTCAGAATCCTCTCCGCAACATCCCCGATGTCCCCTTGCTCATGGCTCTCAGTTGCAGCATTCCCAGAGAGGGGCGACCCAGCAGGCAGAAGTCAGTGAATTCAGTAAGTAGAGATTATAACCAGATGAGATGCAAAGGGGAAGGGACGTGAGAGGAATGTACAGTTTCTCAGTTGCATACAAGAAGTTAAAAATTTTTAAAAACAAAAAAAACAAACCAAAAAACCCAGAACCCACCCCAGACAAGCACAGTACAGTTTAACAAACCAAACAGAACCCAACAAATATAATGGCCCTATCCTGTGACCCATGCAACAGAAGTCCTAACTTGTTCTGGGTCACCTGTCACCTTTGCCCTGAGCATCAAGTTCTAGAATTTTAGATTCTTCTACACTCCATTTTAGCGCACTTGGGTCCTTTCAGTTTGCTCCCAGGCAGCTGCTAGAGATATTTCCATCAACTGGTCAAAGATATTAAAGAGGGAAACGTCCACCAGTGGAAGATTTAGAGTGCCAGATAAAAGAGGCGTTCGGGGTGACAGTGTCTCGCCAAAGGGCTGGAGGCGACGCGTTCTCTTGCCTTGGAAACACAGATTGGGAAATGTGACGGCAGCGTGACGCAGACCTCTCTGCTGAGGCGAAGAGGACATTAGAACTAAGGGACTCAAAAGACATCAAAGTTAAAGCGTTTCTTGTTGCCCGGAGAAAACAGAAGTCTGGAAGCGCGTCTGCCTGGGGAGTATCGACGTGCTCCTTTTATTTCTCAAGCAGAGAAGCAGCAGGGACAGTGATCGGCTGGGAGGGGGCCAGGGCCCCTGAGCAAGCTTCCAGCCCAGCCACCCTAGTGCTGCTCCAGAGATGGGGCATCTGAGACTCGGAGAGATGGCAGCACGCCCCGCCCCAGCTGTACTTTGAGCTCTGTGCTTATCTCCCAGAGCCTTTTCCTAGAGTCCCCTTCCCCATGAAATGGAATTAGGGGTAATAGATGGGCATTTGACGCAAGTTAGAAAGATGCCCGACTCGGGAGCCGCTGCGGATAAATGTCTTCCTGATTTACAGAGCTGGTTGTGACACTGCTCCTGAAGCCAGTAAATTCTTCACTTAGAGTTCACCAGTCACAGTTTTTACGCTGAGACAGACCTTAGAAGATGCGTAAATGGGAGCCTAACGATACCCACAAGTGCACATTCGGATCATCCGTCCTTTCCCCTCACCCCCCAGCTCTGATCATCTTTCGTTCCAACAAACAACTGTTAGTTTCAGCTTGCTTAATTGTTGGTTTTAACTTGCCCCATTTGTTTAGAGCAGCAAGAGTTTGGGGTGTTCTTCAACTCATTTTTTTGGTGGGGGAAAGAAAGAAAGGCCACGCTTGGTGTTCTCTGTCTCCCTGTGTCCACCTCCCAGCATAGAGCTGACGTGTCAGTCACGACCTGGCATCCACCTGCGTGTGATGCTTGTGCACCGAGCTCAGTGGCGTCACTTTCTCCCCCGTTTCACTGTGCTGAGAACCCCTCGGATGTTTGCAGTTCACGTCCACAGAGAATCCCATCTCCTGTTGCCAGCCTCACCCCTGCGGCTCCTCACTTCTGGCAACTTCTTTCTTAATAACTAACCTTCAGCCAAAAGGGAAGTGGAAGAAATATTCATGACGAATGATGTCAGTAGAGCTGACAGCACCCCCTGTCCCGCTGCCTTCGAGATCAGAGGCGGCCATTTTAGATATCTCGATTGATTGCAACAGAAGCGAAAGGGCAGGACTCTTACTTCTGTGGTTTCAGAGCAACAAACGTAGATACCCGATCTCTCTCACCCTACGCCCAGGGATCGTGCAAAAAGGGAGAAAAAGAAGATGTCAGCCACAAAGGGAATTTTAAATCTACTTGTTTATTTTTTTTTTTATATATATTTTTTTTTTGAGACAGAGTCTCACTGTGTTGCCCGGACTAGAATGCCGTGGCATCAGGTAGCTCACAGCAACCTCAAACTCCTGGGCTCAAGCGATCCTCCTGCCTCAGCCTCCCAAGTAGCTGGGACTACAGGCATGCGCCACCATGCCCGGCTAATTTTTTCTATGTATCTTTAGTTGTCCAATTAATTTCTTTCTAATTTTAGTAGAGACAGGGTCTTGCTCTTGCTCAGGCTGGTTTGGAACTCCTGAGCTCAAACAATCCGCCCGCCTCGGCCTCCCAGAGAGCTAGGATTACAGGCGTGAGCCACCGCGCCCAGCCTACTTGTTTATTTTTGATGTGTTCTATTTGAGATACTTTGCTTTTCTTGTGTGTGTAAGGTTAGTATGGGGTTTCTCAGCCTTAGCACCGCTTGCATTTTTGACAGGTTGCTCTTTGAGGTGGAGTTGTCTTCATACGAGATATTGAGTAGCACCCCAGCCTCTGCCCCCGAGATGACAGTGGGACCCTCCTGCCCCACCCAGTCATGCCAATCAAATATGTTTCTAGGCATTGCCATATGTCCCGGAGGGAAAGGAGTGCAGAATTGCCCCAGTTGAGAATCCTGGCATAGTACGTAGGGTGGGCATAAGTGCAAGCATGCAGATCCACTCAGAACTCCTCCAGGAAACGGGCAGCTTACTGGGAGTTTTTGTTTATTTGTTTGCTGCCTGTTTTCACCTATATTTTATCCCCTCGGCCCTAAAAATTATCTGAGTATTGTCGTCTTTCAGTATCTACAGGGGCTGGTGCCAGGACTCCCTAAGATACCAAAATCCATGGATGCTCAGTCCCTTAAATAAAATGGTGTAGCATCTGCATAGTCTTCTGTATAAAGTACTTTAAATCATCTCTAGGTTACTTATAATACCTAAGGCAATGTAAATGCTATGTAGATATTGTCTAGGAAATAACGACATGAAAAAAGTAGTGCAGATGCAAGCATTGTGGACCTAACTACGTAGTATACACTCCAGCAACAACAGAACATTTTCTGGAAATTTTTTTCCTAATATTTTGGATCCACGGTGGGTTGAATCCGAGAATGTAGAAGCTGTAGATATGGAGGGCCGGCTGTATTTTCTTTCTCCATTTTTAGGGATTAACCAAATACTTTCAGATGTGTCACTTTCGTGTAGAGTTACAGAAATTGGATAAAAATATTTCCAAGCAAAGAGATCTAGTAAAGTTATAGAAGGTAAAGAATTTCTGGGGAGCACTAGTCTTTCTCAATGGGCTTCTTTGGATGGCAATCACAGACCCTTGGTTTACCGTACTCGAGTGGTTCTCCACCTTGCCTGCACTTCAGAACCCGCAATGAGGTTTTACAAAACCCAGCGTCGCCCAGCACGGGGTCGGACGATGGTTTCCTGGTGTTCCTGTGGGATTCTGCTGCACATCTGGAGGCTCGTGCCCTGGTGGTCATCAGACACTTCTCCCCCCAGCTGGGTGCTGAGCCTCAGACAGCTGGATTCACCCAAGCAGCAGACTGAACGAGCCTTCTATCCACTTGTTCAGTAACTACCTCGCAGGCCCTGTGTTCCAGACACTCTTCTAGGTGCTGGGGACATGGCTGCGAGCACGGCAAGTAAGGAGGTGCCCTCCTGGCAAGGCTCACTTTCTCGGGAGAATGCGAGAGAGAAATGAGCACCTTAGTGCGTGTATCTGACTGAGCACGTGCCTGTGTTGCTTATACCTGATCATTTCTGTCCACGTGGCGTCATCCATTATTTGGTAGTTTTTGCTTGTTTGTTTCTTGAATCTCTTTTATTCAGTTACAGAGGTTTCATCATCCCGTAAACCATTTTAGGTGTGAGGGGAAGCAGAGAGAGATGGAGACACACATTAGCCCTGTGGAAAATTAAACAATTTCTAAGAAGGTAATGGTTGGAATTCTCAGGCTTTCCATATGGGAAATGTTTCGTTGGTGTCATTTTGCTAGGTCAGTCACTGCAGAGATGCTAAGGATGGTGCTCACATTTTTGCAGCAGGTCTGTGACAGTGAGGATTGCACCAGGGGCTTCCTGTTGGCCTTCGTATTCTTCATTTATTAAAACAGATGGCCTCTCCAAGTCACTTCCCTCTGGCACCAAGTCCCAACACAGACAGCAGCCACACCGGGAACCCACAAAATACACATGCCCGGCTGCACGGATTGCTCTGAAGTGGACCTGGCAGGTACCCATCAGTACAGGTCGTAGCTTTCCAGGGCCAATACTAAGAGTGTTCGCTGCCCTCAAAGGCTTTGGAACAGATGCCCCATTTGGCAGGTGCTCCTTGGAGTCCACGGTCCTGGCAGCCACAAGTCAGAAAGGGAGAAAGAAGTCAAGGGACATTAGAGGCAGAACCAGGAACTATGGGGAAAGGAATGAAAACCAGACTGGCTCCTCCGAAGTTTGCAGCCACCACCACCTACCATTTTAAAATGAGCGAACTCGCGCCCAGCAAATTGAAACGGAAGTCACATGTTAATTAGCACAGGCCCAGGACTTAAACTCAGGAATCCTCACGCCTGGTCTAGCGCTTTTCCCATCTAATCCATGGGGGAAAATCCTCCTCCACCCATGTACAAAAGGAACCATCTGTACATTTTGGGAAAATGAGGTTCAATATTTTTCTTAATCCAAACAGCTGGACCATCGATTCTGGAAGCTTGGTTACCTATTTCTCTCACTGTAGTGTAATAAAGTTGTGTGTGTACATTCAATAGAAGAGGATTTGAAAACGTCTTTAAGATGTGTGACCGTTTTTCAGTCTTGTACTCCAGAGAAGAGGCAATGTGATAAGACAACTGCATTAAAGATGAAAATTGAAATGGGCTGTGGGAGCCAGTCCAGAGGAGAAGTAATGTTTGTTACTGAAGCGTGAGCAAAGGAAGATTTTTTTTTAATATGGGATTTGAGATTGGCTCAGTTTTGATGATCGTCATAGCTCTATTAAGCACTATGACAGCCTGCTTGGTGTTATACTGAATTTACCAGTAGTAAGTGATTTGGGTTCCTGTTTTGGGATGCAGAATAAGGTACCTTTGAGAGGACCCTCCCCATCTAAAAATAAAAAAGATGGTGCTTCCTTATCTGCTGCACCTTCTGCCTCACTCTGGCTCCTGCCCAGTGGATCTTCATCCCTCAGAGGAGTCCCTGGCCCGACTGTCTACCTCTTGTACGGATAAGACAATCCATCGCTCCCCTCCTGAGATCCTGTCCCAGGCCCTTTATCTTCAGAATCAGCTGTGCCTCCAAAGCAGAAGTATCTATCCTGTAGCTCTGAAACACCCACCCAGTCCCCTAAAATGCCTCCAGCCCCAAAGCTCCAAAACAAGTATCCTCGATTAAAAATATCCTACCACAAAAGAATGCTTCCATCAGAAAGTCTCTCTGCTGCCTAAAGCGGTAAACTCACCACTAGTCTCTCCTGACTGCAGAGAATTTAGAGTTTTCTAGGGAGACCCAGAGAGTGTGCTCATGCGAAATAGCGTCTTACCCAAAGTCACAAGTGGGGGTGAACCCTAGAGAGAATAAGAGCTGGAAGCAGGCATGGGGGGAGAGAGTGGGGATGCCCTGGGTCCTCATCAGAAGGGGCAGAGTGGGGGTACAGAAGAGAGGGGTGTCTGGATGAGGGGCGGGAAGCGCTGTGTCCTCAGAGGCTGTATCCGTGGGGAGGAGCAGTGTGTTTGGCACAGGTTACATAATCAGCTCAAATGCTTTCTTTCTGCCTTCTGGTAGAAAATGGAGTGTATGTACAAATGGTGTGGTGTGTTTTTATGCCCCAATAATTCACCATAGAAAAACTTTAGATAATGTATACTAATATGAAAGGTCACCGACCTTTTAGGTTACTAAGAGGACCTCTTAGGTTACTAAGAGAAAAAATTTTTTAAAAGTTGCAGAAAGCTATTTTTCACATACACCCTTTGTTTAAAAATAGATACATGTGCATGAGTAAATATATGTGTTGATATTTCAATGAATATATATAAGTGCTTATTTTGACAATTTCTAGACATATACAAGAAAATATGAGTCTAGGAGTGGATCTGTGGGGAAGGCATTTATTTCTTAAATTATATCCACCTCATGTATTTTTTTATAGCGAGTACACATTACTTTCATGATTTTTAAAAAGGAGGAAAAACTTAGGCATTTTAATAATAGATAAGAATAGCATCTTAAGTATAAATGTAGCATCTCTTTGGAGACGAGAGATGGGAGGTTATTGGCTCTGAAGACTGAAGCACACACAAGGTGTCAGAGTGTGACAAGCAGGACATTTCTCCATGGAAACATGCCTGACTAAGGCTCCTCTTCGGCTGCCTGGTGTTCACACCAGGAGCCAACGAGGGTCCTACTGGTACTGATCTGTACAGTTCTAGAAGGTCTGTGCCTAAACAGCTTACTGGATGAGGAAAGAAGTCTGGTTAATTACTTCGATTTTCATTTACATATAAATCTGGGTATTGAACCCAGAAAACATTATAGTACACTAATAAATGAAAACTGAAAACAATGTCACTTAGGAGAAAATCTTTGCAACTTTGGGAGAGGCTGAGATTTCTTAGGACACAAAAGACATTCAGCTATACAAGAACAAATTGGTAAATTGGACCTCATAAAAATTAAAGATTTCTACTTATTCAAAGTTACTATCAAGAAACCGGATATGTAAGCCCTGGACTGAGAAAAAATACATCTTACACAGAACTTATATTCAGAATATTTAAAGAAAACTTGGAGCTGAATTAATAAGAAATTGAACCACCCAATTAAAAAATGGGCAAAACAGGAGTTTGAGGCTGTAGTAAGCAATGATTACACCACTGTACTATAGACTGGGCAATAGAGCAAGACCTTGCCCCCACCCCCCCAAAAAAGGGCAAAAGACTTTAACAGACTTTTCACATAAGACATGCAAATGACCATTAAGCACATGACAAGATGCTCACATTATTTGTCATTAGAGAAATAGAAAGGAAAACTACAATGAATATCACTACACATCCACTATATGGCTAAAATTTTAAAAGATTAATGATTTCAAGTGTTGGCAAAAATACAAAGCAACTGAAACTCTCATACATGGTACCCCCTCTTTGGGAAACAGTTTAGCAATTCTCTATAAAGTTAAACATATATTTACCAGCCATTACCCAAGAAACTAAAAACATATTTTCACAAAAGACTGGTACAAAAGTTCATGCAGCTTTTTTATAATATCCAAAACTGGAAGCAATCCAAATGCCGATCTACAGGTGAATGGACAAACAGATTATGGTATATCCATTCAGTGGAATACTATGCAATAATAGCTATAAGGAATGAACTGCTGATACTCTATCATGGATGAATAACAAAGCAAATCAGTGGTTGCCCAGCCTGGGGTGGGGTTTGGGGGTGTGTCTGCAAAGGGACTTGCGGAAACTTTGGGGTGATGGAAGTCTGTGTCTTGGTTGTGCTGTTTATCTTGATTACGGTAGTGGTAACACTGGTGTAAACTTTGCCAGAACTCATCAAACTCTACACTGGAAATGGGCACATTTTATCATATGTAAATCACCCTTCAATAAAGTGTGTTTTTGAAAGGATGGCGCTCACGATCCCCCTGGGGAAGGACTGGCGCTGTCGTGTGCCAGTGTGCATAAACACATAATTACATTTTACATTTTCTCCTACCATTTGCAGTTCTTGTGTTTGCCAGTTCACTTGCCAAGATGTCAAGAGGGGAGAATCCCAAGCCTTGCTCTCTGCTCCATTCTGCCCGTAGGCCTACCTGTTCAGGAACTGATCCTCTCGGAATGGAGAGTGGGGCTGCAGAAACGCATTCTGAACGAGATAATGAGAAGGCTGGATGTTGCGCCTGCCCAAAATGCCTGGAGACCAGCCCGAGTTCCATGATAGCATCAGAATTTTTATCCGTGGAGGCAGCAGGCAGGGCAAATCTGGTTAGAAGGAAAGACTGGTGGACTTGTCCTTCAGCATCTTTGTTTCGTTTCACAGTTTATGTGTTTATTCAGCTTGGGTGGGAGTGAAGTTCATGGTTGGATGTTCTGTGGAGCCAAAGCATTCCCCCCAACTGCACCTGGGGGCTGCCCCACTTAGGTTCTTCTAGATTTTTGAGCGTTGATGGTATACTCTTCCTGTAAGGTTCTCTTTCTCGTCCTTCTTTTTTCTTTCTTTCATTGTGTCTTCTTTTTATCTGTGGCCCTCTACACCTTCCCCCTGAAGTCGTTCCTCCTGAGAATATGGAACTACTTTTTTTATGGCAAAATAACTAGGAAAAGACTCCTGACTTCTTACCTGTGTTTCCTCTTGTCCTGACCCTGGCAAACGTCCTGGTCACTCAGAAAAACTCTAGGTACGAGTCACCTGGAGAGGTGGGGACCATCTAGCCAGGCCAACCACCTATAGTGCCCATAGTCTCAGAGCTGGCAAAGAATCTATGCTTGGCAAGAAGAAATAGTGTGTTTTCTTGGCGCCTCCCTGAGCAAGGAAAAGGCCCTTTGCAAAAGGAGGAGGAGGAAGGAAAGGCTCAGAGTCCCCGACAGCACCTCTGGGGAACTGCTGACCCTCATGGCTTGTGGGGTGCCAGCTACAATGCCGAGACCAAGAGTCCCTGCTTCCTGGCAACGGGCCCTGTGGGGAGAACAAGGGGCAGGGCGAACCCCAGGAGCAGTGAGGAAAACTTCCAGTTTTTCAGTTAATCATTCAACTAATATATACTAACATACCAGTGGGGAATGATGACCGTTGTAGGAATGTCACCCCAGGAGTTGCCAAATAAGTTAATTTACCTGATTCTCAGACATATACTCATTAAAATAAACTTTTACTCCATTGTGGAGTGTAAATAACAGGCCTCCTGCAGGCAAAAGTAGAAAAAAAACCTGCGGAGTCAAGTTCTTTTACTTTTTTCCTTTTCGAGACCTTGTCTTCTGGAACCAGCATCATCCATATTATTAATCGCTTGTGGGCCTTTTTACTGCATCACATTACTCCCTTGGAATCAAACTGCACATATAAAGTATGAAAAATGTACTTTTTTAAACAGTAAAGAAGTAATTTTCTAGCATAATACCCAAAATAAAGTGCCATGGAGCCATTAGTAGTAAATTGAATTTTTTGGTATGTAATTTGTACAAAAACTGACAAGTGCGCGCCCCCCTCCCCCATCATTAGTCACTGGGTTTAGCGGACACAGAGGCAGTAATCTACAAGGGGAGGCATTTTGATGTCGACTTCAATTGCACACTTCATTTATTTGGACAGGGCACAGGCGGCAGCTTCTGTCACGCGGCATCACCGCACTATTAGTGAATTTCGCCCCAGGGCAGCTGGGACGCTGCGCTGGGGCAGATGTTCTTTTCAGCCTATTCAGTGACCATTCTTGGGGGTTGTTTACCGTTGCCATGGTGACCTTCATTTCCATAGCAGCAGCGCTGCTGTTTCTCAGAGGAAAATGAATTTAGTTATAAAGGGATAATATTTTCCCCTGTCTCTATATAACCTGCCATCTGTCAACTGGTGGATCAGTAAGGATTCAGAAACCTATTAAGAATTACGGCAATGAAGTGATGAGTATTTTTTTTCCTGCCCATATTAAAAACAATAATAGATTTGGAAGCAGACATTGTGCCCCCAACATCAGAACTTTAATTTTTTTCTTTATATTTTAAGTGCTTTTAAAAACAAACACACATTCATCACCGCCACCACCGCTGTTGCAAGCATAGAACTTCATAAAACACAGTTTACATTCTGCCGACAAATGGAAATGACCAAATGTCTTGTTTGTATCTCACTAGATGCAGGTGTATTTAGTGCTTTCTCTTCTTGACGCTGTGAGCTTTCCCCAGTTCATTAAAGAATCCTGTGGCTGAAGTTCCTATTGTCACCGACTCTCCAGCTCCTCACCCCAGGGTAAAAGCTGTAGGGGTGCAGAGATCAGCAACTTATCAGCAACATACAGTGCAAATTACGAAATTAACAAAACGAGAAGAGACCATGCTTGTCTGATGAAAAACTCACTAACGTGCCCCTCAAATCTCATTCTGGAATGCCTTTTCTTCCTCTCAAATCCCAATAGGAAGAAAGTCACCTTTGGGATAGCTCATCTGGTTCCTGGATTTCTTTTTTTTCTCTGTTGCATTCATAAGCTGTAACTTACAGGGGGAAAAACACACACACACACACCAGCCCCGTTGTAAATAATGTTATTTATTGGTTGATTTTTCCAGATCCTGACATTGATGCTGCCAGTGCCATGATGCTTTTGAATACTCCCCCTGAGATACAAGCAGGTTGTGAGTAGATATTTCTATAGCCTACAGCACCATAGTTTGTGAACTTAACCTTCTCATTTATACACCAGGTCATAGGAAGAACTAATGCTCAAGTAGAACTTCCCTTCTAGAATCACTTTAAAAACTACACAAGTGCATGATTACATGCATATGCATATCAACACACATTCATGCATATGTATGAATGAATGCATAGGTGTGTTTCCAAGATGAGAAAGTTCTAATATCATTTCAGGGCTTAAGACTTGGGGGAAGGGAAGCAGGCCCTATAATGAGTCCCAGTGGAGAGACCTCCTTTTCTCCTACAGGAATTGTTCCTGTGAGTTCATAGTTTCTGCTAGAAGAGGCTATGTGGGGCCAGCTGAACTGTAATGGGGATGAGCAGTATCCATTTTTAGAAATTTTTTTCCCTTCTGGGAACTCATTAATACCAGGCTGCCATTTTGGAAGAGAAGTCTAGGGAGGAAGGCCTGCCAGCGCCTGCAGTAGCCTTGAGATGAAACCGTGGTACCCCTGTGTCTTCTCCACCCGGCCCCCCAGGCTGCCATAGATAGGGGGCGGGGCTCCCACCCTCACCTTCTGTTGGCCGGTGGGCAATGTCAGGTTTGAGACAGCTCTTTTCTTTACTTGGACTTCTTCTATCCACCCCCTGATGTTTTTCCTCACATCTGGAGCTAGCCTACTGTGGTATTAGAAAGGTCTCCTTCCCAAGGGATGAGAAAAGACTTTAAACCAAGGTACCTGTCCCTTCCTCCTCCCAACTTGAGATTAGTGCCTGTGCCCACATCCCACACCCAGCCAGGACCCTGTTGAGCAGACATAGAGCAGGTCCACCTAGGTCTTCTCAGCTTGCTGTCAGGGCATTGCTGTGTTAACAGCCTCTTATTGAGGAAAAACACTGGTGGTCTGGAGATGGTGACATGAAGCAGCACATGCCACCACCACTAGGGGTTGGGCCTTCAGCTGGTTTGGGGCTCTGGCTCTCCGAGGGCTGCGTGGCCTCCTAAGCGATGGGAATTCCTCGCTTTTGGAGATGATCGTATTTTCCGCAGGAAAGCATCCATGCTCAGACCCGCGACACGTGTCTTTTGTCAATAATGGACTGATGTGGAGGTCCACACTACCCTTCATTCCCCCACCCCTGCTTGTCCCAGCCTTCCTGACAGCTTTGGGAAATTAGACTCCATCCTTTCTTCTTTGTTCCTTTTTTAAAAGACTCAAGAGATGCAGCCGAACACTCTCAGGGAGATTTATTCCTCCGCCTGGAGCTTCCATTACCGGCTCCTAACGGCACAGAATGCTCATTCTCTCTCTTCGCTAACCTGAGATTGCCAGCGCTCAAAATGTTAGGCTGCCCGCACCTCTGACAGGCAGACACCACTGCTAAGCAAGGGGGTAACTGGTGCAGTTCTGCAACTAGTAGTTAACCTGGAATGTGGTTTTCAAATGATGTTTTGAGTTTCAGAGAAATATATACATATTTTTTAAAAACCTCCATTCCTAGATGGTATGGCAGGGAAAGTGCAGACCAGGTTGTAATCAAGTTACAAGGATTTCTAAAATTAAGTTGCATAACTCATCATGGTGGAAAGAGACTGATTTCATCAGAGCCACGTAAGATTGGAGCACCTTCCTTTGCACCCAGCCACTGTACACAGTGATCATTAGTTTAAGAAAAAATACTTCTGATGAACTGGTTACTGGGGTTCAGAGGGAAAGTGGAGTTTGTGGAAAAGGCAAGGAGATTGATCATTGAGAGATCCTTAGCATCTTCCATGAAAGTCCATTATTACTGGATTCTTGACTGCAGGTAGAAAAGAAAAAGGGTCACTCCGGGTTAGTTGCCAAGTTAGTTTTTAATGCTCTCATGGCTAAATAAACTTCTACCCTCTACCATCACTGTAACACTCAAACTGTAAGTAATTCTTTTTCCAAGGTATCCAGAGCCCTTTTTATGTTGAAATACTGAATTTGAGTTTTAGGAACTCAGTGTTCATGTTTTGAAGCTGTAGGATCACTTTTAGAAGGCTCTTACTGCTGTGCGAGAAATTCAGCCAGAGCCTTCTTGAAGGCCCTGGAAGGAAAGAACCAGGGTGCCTACAAAAGTCACAGAAGGAGACACTCGGGGGCAGGAGCAGCAGAGAAATAAATATAAAGACTGGGCAGAGGGTAGGGACGCCAGGTTTGTATTCACCTTCCTGTTTGACCCCTAGCCCTTGTATTAATGCAATTCCCTGGAGGTCAAGGGCAAGCACAGTCAATGAGCAGGTCGTAAAGCCCCTTGGGATTGGAGCATGCCGTAGGAAGGGCATGAAGATGCATCGAGTGTCTGCTCTGTGCACCTGGAAGCCAGGTGGCCCATCCTCCCAATAAACAGCCAGAGGCAGGTATCTCCAGCACGGGCTGCTGCTCTCCGCTGGCTCTTCCTCGCTCCACTCTCCCCCCTCCCCACCCCCCCCACGCCTTTATTTTCATCTTACATTGCATAATGTTTCTTGCCTTGGGAGTTGAGGCGATATTTTGCCTTCTTAAGGGAGAAGCATTACAAACATGGAGTGATGAAGCCACCATCCCCTGCCCTGCCAGTGTTGCCCAAGGCCTGGAAGAAGAGTAAGACATGATTCCAGGGCAAAAAATGGTTAAAGGCCACAGCCAGCCAGCCTCAGTGGTGGTGTGTGGGTGGCCTGCATAGTGGTATTTGCATGCACATGTGCAGTGTGGTTCTGTTCGGGCCTTCTCCTGGTTCGGGGGTCCTGCCACTGCCCACGAGTGGGGAGCGTGGCTTCCGAGAGCACAGCCTTCCTGTCTGGGCAGGGCCTGCCTGTGTTTCCCTCCGGCTGGTGCCGTGGCCGGGCTCTGTTTATAGAGCATCCTCGTGCAGTGCTATTCATAGCCTCTGTTCTCACCTCCCGGGCTGCCTGGTGCCCCTGCTTGCACGGGGGCCGCCACCCTAGTGTCTCTGCCGCTGTTTGCTTGCGGCAGTTACGGGCTGGCCTGGATGGCTTGAAAGGCTTTTCGAAAGGCTTTTCCTTTGTCATCGCCCTTCGTAGCCACTCCACTTCAGGTCACCAGATGGCAGCCACTTAGATCTTTCCCTCTCCTTCTTCCCTTGCTCAGCATCTGTGGAGCTAGCTCAGGGCTGGCAGGCTGGCCGCCGTCCAGGGTCTGAGGCTGAGCAGGCCGCCCAGAGGACACTGCTCAGAAGCTGGTGAGGACCCCGGTCGACGCAAGCCTCTTTGTCTCCTGAGAGTCCTCGTTGCCCCAGGGGAGCCCAGCACACGCCGTCTTCCTTGTGCTGGAGTCTCCACGGGTCCCTCCACATCTCCCTTCAGTCCGACGCTTCCCTTTCAAGAAGGCAGCAGTGTGCACCTAATAAATACTTCAGGCTACAACATTTTTGTATCCCTGGCAGCACCTGCAGTGCATGTGACATTAGCCTTTTCAGACTTTGCCAGCTTGGGAAGAATTCCGCAAGGAGAACCATCGTGTCTCACACACTCTCTAGGATGCTAGTTCCAGAACAGTCAGCGCAGGGCATGGCTGCCTCATTACCTCCTGAATTGGGGAGTATGCTTCTAGTCAAACCCATCCACCTCCCCTCCCCTCCCCCAAAAAGTGGCTGCATAGACTAATTCCAGCTTCTGCTATCTCCTTATGTACCTGCTTTGTAGTTCCCCCTTTGACAAGCCCCGTGGGTCATCTTTAACCCCAATGGAGGAATTGGTGGGAAGTCAGGAGAAGCCAGATCATCATTACTCATCTTCAAAGGCTTATATAACCCCTGGTTGGAACGTTCCCAGAGCCGAACTCTAGATAATAAACAGAACAACAAAATGGAACGAGAGGAGGTCGGGTGGGGGCAGGCGTTTCTCCTCTGCCTGGAGCTGGAGTGTATGTCAGACACACCAGGCTCAGAAGAAAGGCCACCAGGAAGTAGGCCGTGTCCTCCCAGGCCGGCCCCCTCGGCAGCATGCTTCCAAGTGGGCAGGTGGAAAGGCGCCTTTAGGAAAGGGAAGGATTATCGGAATCACCTGCTGCTCGGCTTATGGCCTGGGAGAGAGTTAGCCAGGGCCGCCCTCCAACGGCAGCGGTAGGGGCTCAGAGGTTAATTTTAGAAGTTGTGAAAAATCAAGGAAGCTAAGCATGAGGAGGGCGGCCGGGGGAGGCCTGAGGGACAGCGTGGCATGGAGGAGAATTTGTCTTAAACCCGAGACTTTTTTTTTTTCTTTTTTTTTAACGGTTCTCAGGATTACATTATCACACTTAGATCACAGCATCTACAACGAGGTGGCACGGCTTGATTTGGCTCTCGTTTTACGTGTGAGGGTTGCTTTCTTGCTAGTTGAAATCTAGTTTAATGTCACTCTCTACCTTGAGAGAACGTGGTTGATCAGCAAGTGTTGGGAACTCTGGCGCTGATGTCCTTGGCACCTTATCCCAGCAATCTGAGAGCCTCAGACGTGGGTCTTCTCCCCTGATATTCAACTGGTCTAATGAACAGTTAGACCTGTGCCTTTTCTAGTGAGAGCCACAAATCCGAGCAGGAAGTTGCTTTCAGATGTCTACTTTCTTATGTCTGTGACTAGCTGGGGCCCAGGCGCATTTCAGTATATCGGGTAGGGTGGATTGGCTGTAAACGTGGTGGTCTTCAAGTGTCTCGGCATGCTTTGAGGGAGCAGAACGAAGGGGACCAGTCGATGTGCCCATAGAGAAGGGCTGAAGAATGTGCTAGTGTCCTGCCCAGTCCCGTCATCTCAAAAGTAGTGAACTGCGGACCTCAGGATGCCTTTCTCAGACAGAGCCATTTTAGACTGGCTGTGACTCGTTTTTTGGAAGCCATGTTCCTGACACTTGGGGATGGGGACAGAAAGGAGAAAAGATGGGGGTACAGTGAAGTGTCACAGCTGGCTTCTGGCAGCCGGTGAGCAAATATGAACACATCCGCCATCTCAACACGGAGAGTATTGCCAGTGATGAGGACTGAGAAATGCCAAGGTTGGCAGAGGCAGCGTTTAGTTGCAGCTCATTTGAGAACAGGCTGCAGGATTCAGAGGAAGAGCCGAGCTTCCGTGCCAGAAGTCTTGTGAGGTTCAGGAAATAGCTCAGGGAAAGCCTGCTAATGCTGCAGGATAGCTGTGTCCAAGAAATTCTCTTTGAAGTGACTACGGTTCATTAATCAGGAAGATACTTTCACGGGTAAATGCAGAGTTAGGGATAACTGTGCGAAGCATAATAGACGGGAGGAATTTCCCCATGTCCTGACCCCATGAAGCCCGGTGCCTTGTAGATAATTGACGAGGGGGTGCTGGGGAGGTGATACGGGATGCTGGAAGAAGTGTGGCGATGACCATGATGGTGATGATGGTGACGAGCCTACGTAATGGGCCAGACACTGAGCCAAACAGTGTATGTAGCTTATCTTATGTAATCCTGGCAACAGTCCTATGAGGCTTGTGTATGCCTGCCTTACCCTGAGGAAACAGGTGCAGAAAGGTGAAGGCATGAGGCCAAAGCCACAGAGCCAGCGATGGGGCAGGACTGAACTGAGGCCATGTTGCTGAGAGCTCACGCGCTAATCCACCGTGCTATATACTTCCTCCCCAAGGTCCCATGAGACAAGGAGCATCTAGAGAATGTGGTCTCTGGGGGGTGCTTGGGGAGAACCGGCTTCCTTTCCTTGTTTCCCTTTCTGCTGGTCACGCCCCTGGTGCTTCAGGGTCCTGGGCGTTTGGACAGAGGACTCTGCCGTGGGACTCTGTCCTCAGGGCTGCTCTTCTTCCTCGGTAGGCAAACAGCACAGTGGCCGTGCCGGAGTTAGGAAGGACGCGTGCTCTCTGACTTCCATTCGCTCTCCTCCTGCACCAGGGCTTCCAAGTCTTTGTCGAATTGTAGGTGTTTTGGGTGTTTTTGCTGAAGGGATGACTCTGATATGATACACCAAGGGAATAGAAGCACCACAAGAGCAACTCTGTCACTAAGAAGATGGCTGAGTTCTCTGTCCTGGTCTGGGTTTCGTCTTATTCTGCTCTTGCAGGTTTTCAGCTCACCTGAAGTAGAGAAAGCACAGGCTGCCCCAGGGTCACTCTTTGGATGTTGATCGTGTTGATGACAATGATATTGATAACTCACATGCATTTTCTAAATACTAGTGCCTTTACTAATGCAGTTAAGCCTCCAAATACCCTACAAGGTGAATGTCATTTTTGTCCCCCATTTTTGCTCAGGGGGACACTATCAGTCATTGACAGAGATAGGACGCAGACCCAGGTTGGTCTGACACCAGGCTTTGGCTCCCAGCTGCTGTAGGACAGGACAGTTGCCTGCTTAAAACCCCCTAATGGTTTTTCCAATCTCACCCATCTCGGGTTATATGCTTTAGCCAAATAACTTTAGTTCCTTGTGCACACTGTGCTTTTCTTTTTCTTTTTTTTTTTTCTTCCAGGTCTTTGTATGTGCTATTCCCCTGCCTCTGAATTCCAACTTAGATAGCTCTTCCTACTGGAAGCCTTCCCTGGCACGCCTTAGTTTGGGTCGGGTGTCCCCATCCTTTCTGCCTGTAGCCCAGTCCTAGCATTTACCGTAGTCTATTTTTGTAGCCCCCTTCATTCTCTAGCTCTCCCACTTAACTGTAGTTCTTATATCCCCATTACCTAATACATAAGCAAGGATTAAAAGTTTTAATTAATTGATGCGATCTGTATATGAGACTATAATAATTTTTACTACAAGTATTATAGCTGTGGTACAGATTTTAAATATTGAACTTATTTATCAGTGTTGTTCATTGTATCAGATTTATTTGCTGCTCTCCATGAGATCCCTGTGGCAGATATATTAGATCAGAATTAAACTGAACCTGTGGCTGTCTGACCATTTCTAAGAGAATTCCATACAGCAAAATTATTGAAACCCTCTCTCCCATGATCCCCAAAACAGACAAATAAAAAGCCCATCTTTTCAGGCAACATACATACATATAATAGACTGACGCTCCTATCTCTAAACTCCAGAGTTCTGCTGGTCTTTTGCATATGTCTGTTTTTGAGAATTATTGATACTTGATATTTTTCCTCCTATATTTTCTTCTAGAGGTTTTACAAATCTTAGTTCTTACCTTTAGGTCTATAATCCATTTCTAATTAATTTTCACATATGGTGTGAGGTAAGGGTCAAGGTTCATTTTTTTCCAAATGGATCTCCGGTTGTTCTAACACTCTCCTTTCCCCCTTCGCATTGTCCTGGTACCTTTGTCAAAAATCAGTTGACCACGGATGTGCAGGTCTATTTCTGGATTCTGTTTTGTTCCATCATTTGGTATGTCTGTACTTATGCCAATACCACACTGTCTTGGTTCCTGTAACTTTATAGGAAGTCTTGAAATTAGATAATATAAATCAGGTAATATAAATTTTAGACATTCTTCCATACAGAGAACTCATTAACTGAGCACAATATGATAATTAGCTGTACAACACATTGTTGTAACAGTTCCATGTTTTTAAGGTACTTGGTAAGTTTTCTGCCTCAGGTAATCTGATCTAAAATCAGGCTGGTAAGCAGGGACAGTTCCACCTACTCTCACAATTAATTACGGTAAGAGACTGGGGAGATTGTAGAACTCTGAACTGCACCAGTAGTACTGACTTAGGCAAAAGTTTCAATTTTATCTCCCATCTCACCTTTTGTAAGACCTAGTCATAAAGGCCTTACACAAATCTAGAAGAAAAATGGCAAAATCATTAGCAGGAGGAACAGAATGCCCGAGGAATCCATAGTCTATAAAATTATCCCATATTCAAGAGTAGACATTCACCGTACATGAAGGACCTTTGATTAAAGGGTTGAAAACATGTTCTTAGAGACCTGAAAATTAAGTAAAAAGGATGTGGCTGTTCACACCTGTAATCCTAGCACTCTGAGAGGCCAAGGCAAGAGGATCATTTGAGCTCAGGAGTTCAAGACCAGCCTGAGCAAGAGTGAGACCCCGTCTCTACTAAAAATAGAAAAAATTAGCCAGGCGTGAGGGTGTGTACCTGTAGTCGCAGCTACTTGGGAGGCTGAGGCAGGAGGATCACCTGAGCCCAGGAGTTTGAGGTTGCAGTGAGCTAGGCTGCCGTCACAATACTCTAGCCTGGGCAACAGAGTGAGACCCTGTCCCCCCCCCAAAAAACAAAAAAGCACATGTAGGCAATGTGTTTTATAAGAAATATTTATTCTATACAAATAATATTGGCTTTAGAATTAGAAACTTAATATCCAGAGTGGTTTTCATTATTGAATGAATAGTTTTCTAGAGCTTTTCCAATGGTCTTAGTTTGAAAAAGCACTATTTATCCACCTGGCCTTTGTATGAGACTGCGCCAGGGGCTACACGGGCACAGCCAGGGCTCAGGGGAGTGTTAGAACCATAAGGGTCTTGGAAGAACACTCTTCAGAGAGGGCAGCAGAGATTCGGGACTTGCGCAAAGTCACACAAGAAGAACTAAGATGAAAACCTGCCGGTGTTCTCACTTTGTGATGCTCACCTGGCCCCACAGACATAGAGGGGTGTTGGTAGGTGCAGCAAGAGACAGAATATTAGTTTGAACCAGATGAAATTGCTGTTCAGGAGATAAAAAAAGGTGGCATATCAGGGTTTCCCTGTGGTTCTCCTGTGATGTAAATCCTCAGGCAAAGTCAGGTTGGTGTCAAGCTACTTGGAATCTGCATGGAAAATGGACAGCATCTTATGGTTGCTGGCAAGAAGGTCGGCTCGGGCTGCTCCAGGGATGAGTGTGCTTGGGAGAAGGTGGGATGAAGAAAGAACTCTTGGGAGATTTGCTTGGGGGAAGCTTTGGGGAAGGAGGGGTCTGTGAGAGTTTGAGCAGCAACCCTTCCCTCCCAGTGACCCTGAGGAGGGGGCATTCCCCAGGTAACAAAGATCATTGTGAGGGTGAACTATGTTGTGAGTGCTGAGGTGCCAAGTAGCTTATAAAATAGACTTTCTCTTATTTTTGACTATATGTTTCCCTTGTTGGGTTAAGGACAGGTAGAAAGATGTGCTCAGCTTCTGACCATGGCCAGAGAAGCACGGGAAAGTGCTTCTGTTTACTCACCTGCTGTCTGTCCTATGGAGTCAGGGTTTTTGAGATGTCATTAGGGTCTGGCCGAAAGTAAAAGGTTATATTTAATAAATGCAAGAAGATAATATTTGAAGCCACTTTTTAAAACTTACCTTTTCTTTTAACCTAGGCATCAGTAATTTGGTCATAAGCTATTGGTCTGACTTTGCTGACCAAATTGTCCTTCTGTCTGTCTTGTTCTCTTGGCATCTTTTTCTGTCACTCTATCCCCATGTGTGTGTGTGTGTGTGTGTGTGTGTGTGTGTGTGTGTGTGTGAGAGAGAGAGAAAGAGAACATGTTTTTCTTTCTTTCTGTGCTCTGTGTGTGTTCCCCCCTCTCTCTCTCTTCTTCTCTCTCTGGTATATCCAAGATTTCGGACTTTGAACAGAGATGTGCACAGTTGCATTCATGTATGGTGTCTTTTTCCTTTTTGCTTTTCCAGTTCCTCCAGGAGTGATACAGAACGGAGCGCGGGTTCTGAGCCGAGGCCTGTTTCCTGGCGTGCGGCCGCTGCCCATCACGCCCATCGGGATGACGGCCGCCATGAGGTAAGGGAGCCGCGGGACGGCAGCATCTGTCCAGGGAGCCCTTTCCAGGGACGGAGAGTTCCAACCTCAGGCTAGTTAGCGGTCTGGTGTTCAGAAATGCTAAAGTAATCCCAAAACCCTCAGTCCAAATGCCAGCTTCTTCTAGGGTCACTAAGTTATCCTGGTCTCTTTACAGATGAGGGGACAGGGACAAGTTAAAGTAAGTTTTTTTCCTAAGAAGGCAGGGTAACGTGGGTAGAAGGAAATGGCAGGCCGGTTGTTAATTGGATGCTAAGCTAACGGGTCTAGCTCTAGACCCAGCCTGGTCACGTCCCCATCCTGTGACTCTGGGCTGGTGCCTGACCTCTCTGGAGCTCAGCTCTCTCATCCGTGAAACTCCCGTGCCTCCTAGGAGGGGTTGCAGTGAAATCAAGTGCAAAACCACGTGCAGAGCGTGCTTTGGTAAGTGGTCTATAAATAGCAGGTGGCATCATTCCCCTGCTTCCGAGAATCAGGCCAGTTGCCAAACCACATGAACTCGTCCTTGGGACATTTCTTTCCTCCACACTCATCTCCACTGCCAGCCCCAGACCCGGGTCCACTGCTAGCTTGGACCCTCACGTGCACTGTCGCTGGAGCCTCCTCCCATTCTCCGGCTGTTTCTCCACCCTTGCTTGCACCTGTCCATCGGCCACCGCCAGGCCAGCTTCCCAAAACGTGCCTCTCCAGCCGTCTGCAAAAGTGCCTGCCGTGACTCCCACTGCATCACCCTGACATTCCCCCGATCTTCCCTTCTCGCGCCAAGTTGGCTCCCCAATTCATACGTGCATACAAATGCATATTCATACAGCTCCCTCTGCCTTCACATGCAAGGCGGCAGGTCCTTCAAGACCCATCACAAAGATGATTCCTTCCCAGTGCTTTTCTGAACGTGGCCTCTGAGCCAGCGTGAGACACATTTCTCTTTGCTGTGAACTCATCAGCCCCAGGCTTCACTTGTGGCCCTTTGATGCGTGGCCCTGGATGACAGCACTTTCCCTGCAGGTCCCCGTCTGTCCTCAGTGGTCTGCTCACTGAGGAAGGGGGCTGATGCTTCATCAGCCATCATGCAGTGCCGGGCCTGGGCCGCTCATTTAGAAAAGACCTGTCTCACTGAGCTGCCTCCCTTCCCGACGGTACCCCTTTTCTGTCTCTGTGTGTCTAGATCAGGTCTGCTCCTGAAGGCCATCTTGCTGTCATAGTGTTTCATGTCCCAAAGAAACCATCCCCAAAAATCTGTTTAGCTGGGCCTGAGGGAGCTGCAGAATCAGACTTCCCTGTGTGGACTGCCATGTGGAGCTTCTCCATGAGCTTGTGTCTTGTAACTCTTCCAGCAAAGCAACCTACTTTTGCCAGGACGGAAGTCACTGAGTCTTCAGGGCAGGCCTGGTGTGCAGGATGTGAAAAGGAGGGAGGGACGTTGTTAGGAAGTAGAACAGGTATAGGTTATAAAACCTCATAGCGTTTCTACTAACCTGACAAGGGGATACTTTCCAAAAATACATGGGGTCTTTTTCTTACACTTCCCCACTGTCTGTCCTGGTTACCCTTAGATCAGTAATTCGTCTTCACCATTCTTTCAGCGCCTTCAAGAGTCGCTTTCACTGGGGGTCCCGCCATTCCTTGGGGAAGGGCACAGAAGAGCCAGGCAGACCACGGGATGGCGTTCACCAGGGGCTGCCTCCTCATTGCTGTTATTACTCTCGTGGCATAGATCATGGCACATTGTCCTGATTAGTACCCTCTAGAGACCTTATTTTCAGTACTGACGATTTTTTCTAGTTATGATCTGGTTAGACGATAACAAAACACTATAACAAAATGATGACGTCGTGTTTCTGTTTAAAGAGTTGCCACTCACCCAACCCCGTGAGCCCCTCCGTGGTTCTCCCTCCAAAGTGAAAGGCCACAGAACAGTTTCTGGGCCAGACTTGTGCATCAGTCAGGTCCAGTCAGGAGACAGAACCCAGACCAGGTATTTGAACAGAGAGACTTTAATGCAAAGCACTGTTAAGCAGGTAGAAAGTTATTAAGCAGGTAACCGAAAGGGTGAAAAGAGAACTCAGGGTGTCATGGAGGGAACAACTGCAGGAAGCAGCTACCACCTGGAGGGCAGAGGAGACAAAGGGAAGAGGGTGGAGTGATTGCACCGTGGAGTTGAAACTCAGACCTCTGCAGAGGGTGAGAGGCTGAAGTCCAGACCTCTGGGGAGGAGGCCCCAGTGGTGCTGGTGCCTCCAAGGCAACGTGGTTCCGCAAGTGTCGGAAAAATTGCAAACTGGATTCAGCAGCTACTACAGGAATGAATGCTGCTGCTGCCACTGAGGTGCAGAGGCATTGCTGCGGTGGCACAGGGAGAGGAAACAGCCAGGAACGAGTCCCTGCTTCACCCTCACAGTCTCTCTATGGCACCTCCTGGTGGCAGAGACTAGCATGGAGCCAAGTGGTAAAGCAAAATGTGGCTTACACAGCCCAGCCCAGCCCCCGCCCCAGCGTAGGAAAGGGTATCGAGGCTGGGTTTGAGGCTGAGTGACAATGGCTTCGTAATTGCACGGCTTGCCTGATGTCTGACCAAAAGCACGCACGGTCTAATTAAAGAGTGACCTTCCTGGACGTGACAGGAGTTTTGAGCAAAATCATTTTGGTAAAATGTGCAACCCCAGTTTGCAGAAACTAGACAAGTTATCATTTGCATAAATAGAGATAACCGGTAAAGAAAACCATGGTGCATTCACAGTCAATTGTCCAAATGCCAATTCTGTACCTGCCCCCTCAGTTTTAAGGGAAATTATGGAGAGGGGGTAGCGAGCTCTGTGAGATTAGGGATGCGTGCTCGTAATATCTTTGCCGTCTTTATGTAGGGCAAAGAGTAGGCACTGAGATGCTTTCAGAAAGAACGAACACAAACATAGCTATGTAGTCATTTACATAATCAGTGTCAGTGTAAAACCCATTAAGAAATGTTTGGGGGAAAAAATTTGTCTTGTTCTTTCACATTCATTGTAATTTAATAATTTTTTCATTTGGCCACATGTCAGTTGAACCTAAACTCAGCCAAGGTTAAAAGGAAAACAGTCTAGTGGAGAACAGAACAACACCGAATATTGTCTGCCAGAACACGTGGCAGTGCCCAGGGATCCCGTGGGTGTTCACGTGTTTACAGGGGTTTTCACCCCCCTCTGTTCAGCGGAGGCCTGGGGAGGGTAGGGAGAGTCATTAGCACCCACTAAAGACCAATTTCCTACTCTCCTTTGTGTGACAGGTTTTCTGTGTGAGTCTAAGTGACTTCTCCTTAAGTGAAAATATTTGTCTTTCGGGGATTTTTTTTTTCCTCCACTGAGTGGCAAAGGCCATGTTTGTTTGTCTTAACTCTGAAACTGTTATTGACATAGATGAAGTGTTACTTTTATTAGCTGATCATTACACAGCTTCTATTTGCTGGGTTCCTTTGCATATAATTATGATGTGAAATCTCCTTGTAAGAGTATCTGTCAATAGTGTAATTGACTTTACGGTGTTGACTTTTTACTCAATAACCTCAGAGATTGGCCCATCCTTAGATGTTGGAAACCTGCTTATTTTTAAATTTGTCTGGGCGTCAAATCCTCAAGACACATCGTCCTCAAAATAACTACCCACACTTCTTAAAGCACACAGCTGCTTTCCCAGTAAAATCCCTTGCAGAGATTACATTGAATGGAACAAATGATTATAGCCCTGGGAAAACTGTTGCTGGCGTTCTTGGGAAACAGGAGCCCTAAGTTTCTTACGTTTGCGGTGGTAAGGGGTCAGGCCATCACAGCTCTCCTGGGTCTGCACCATCTTGCTTTTAACTATTAGGGCTCTTTTTGACCCCCATGTGCTGACTCAGATAGCAGAGAAGAATTAAACGTCCAGAGCTTGCCAGAGGGGATTGGGAGACAGCTGATGGGAGGCAGGCCCTTCTTATGGCAACAGAGCCCAAAAGTCATGTGCATGAACTCAGGAACCAAGTTTCCTGGGTCCATATCCTGTAGCTATGTGACCTTGGGCAAATGCATGTGGGATTCTCATGAGGAAACCTGTGTCTGCCTCATGGATTATTATAACACATAGTTATGTGCCTTGCACATAACATTATTTAGGTGTTTGATAAACAAATAATGTGGATTCGCCCAGCCTGCCCTCCGTGGACACATGCCCTTCCTGAGCACCTGAAGCTAAGCCCCAAACCTCAGGAGAAGGTTTAGACTGAGCTTTTTATGCCCACCTACAGCACAATGTACATTTGTTAGCAAAGCCATCAGCTTTGAGGGGTGTGACCAAAGTCTGGACTACGAAGTCTAGATCACAGCATGTTATAAAATTATAAGAAAGTTCCATTTAATCACCATCTAAAGCTGCTTAATTTTATTTGCATGTCCAAGGACCTCAAGTGAAAACTGCAATGCCCATGGAACATGAAGGAAGTCAGGCCTTGGTGGTCCTATTGTAATCGAAAACATTAATTCTTAAGGTCATGTCAAAATAGAATCATCAGGAAAACCCATCTCTCTGCCTAAATTCTACTCCTGGTCAACTGTCTTGTTTGTCTTCCTCCTTGAGAAGATGTTTACAGCAGGAGTTTAGGAAGCCAGCAACCTTCAGTTTAAAATAGGGTTGTACTCTGATTATACGACTTGAGGGGAAGATTTGCCACTCATCTTTTCTTGTGTTGTATTTTGTTTTGTCTTTAAAGACCAAGCACCTATTGGCCTTTGTCTTCTGAAATCATGGTCTTTGAGGGCAATTACAAAACCAAGTATTAGATTTTGCTTTGTAGTAGGAGGAGAAGAGAAAATACTAAAGAGCTAGGTTTAAGGGAAAAGGGAAAAAAAGAACCCTAGTCAGACGGATCATGCACTGAATCCCCTCCGGGGCCCCTGTCTCAGCAAACGTAGTCCTTGCTTTCGACTCTTCTGGTCCTGGAATCCAAACAGTGGCCAGCAAACTGAAATTTGACCAGCGTTCTAGAGTTGCTCTTCGTACTTCAGATCGGTGGCGTTGGTTAATGCCTTGTAAAGTCCTGGTGGCTCTTTTTCCTGTTGTATTTAAAAATCCTCTGAACTCCTGATGATTCTGGACTGTGTCAAATGCAAAACAGTTCATGGAGGAAAGTTTAGGATCTTTCCTATTTGTGTTTGGTGATCTCATGCAGAGAGGAAATCATGTTTATCTCAGTGCTTTAGGGGAACAATCTGCAGCTCATGGGAGAGAATTGTGGTCCCCCCGGAGATTCCCACTGAGGCAGAACTCGTGCAGTTGTAGCACCTGGATGCTTCCAGGAAGGGCTGGGCCACCTGGCCCCCACTGCTCCACCATTGCTGCCATGCACCCACTGGATCATGAAATCCTGGAGTTGGTGGAAGGGATCTTAAACCTCATCTTGATTTTACAGCTGAGGCCCAGGTAGAATTAGACTGAATCTTGTGAGAATGTGGGGAAGAATTTTAAAGTGACAGATTAAATTGACCCAAATAACACCCTTCTCCTAGGTAAAATTGAACACCAGGTAAGAAGTAATTTTATACGCAATTTTATTAAATGATTCTCTGTGTGCTCCTTAGTATTCCCCGTCATTCTTTGTAATGTTAATCACCTTCTTGGTTTTTTGGGGGCTACTCTTTTGAAAACATATTTTTGTGCAATATTTGATTCATACACAAGAACATACGAAACATAGGAGAGTTACTAAGCATGTAACTATTGGACACTTATGAGTCTACCACCCAACTTAAAAAGGAAAACATCACTGATACCTTTGTCTTCCCTGAATGATAATCACAATCCCAAATTTTATATTCACTGTTCCCATGCTTTTAAAAATACTTTCAGTATCTGTAAACAATATGTCATTTAGTTTTGCTTGATTTTGAGGGTTTTTTTAAAAAAAAAACTGGACTTATACTATATGTCTTTTCTAACTTGCTTTTTTTTTTTGCTCAGTTTGTTTTGCTGCATGTAGCTGTAATTGAATCATTTTCACTGCTGTATAATATTCCACCATATGCATATACCAGAATTTTTTTTAAAAAAGACATTTGGATTATTTATAATTCTTTGCTATTATAAACAATGGTGCTATGAAAATTCTTGCACACATCTCCAGATTTATTTAAGATGTTCAGGAGTGAAATTGTTGGTCTGAAGAGTGTGTGCAAGCTCAACAAGGTAATGCCACGTTGTTTTGTAAAGTGCTTATATCCATTCTCATTACCACCAGCAGAGTATGATAGTTCCTATTCTTCTACATCTTCATACACAACTAGAATTGTCATACTTTGTAATTTCTACCAATCTAGTGAGTATGTAATGGTGTCTCATTGTGCTTTGATTTGCATTTCCCTTGTTACTAAAGATGTACAGTTTTTCATATATTTAATTGCTGTTTGTACTCTTTTGTGCATTGCTCAACATTTTCCCCATTTTTCTATTAGGTTCTCTTTTTTTCATCTTTGTATGGGTTCTTGATATATTCTGAATATTAATATTTTTTAACTATATATGTTACAAATTTTCTAAGTTTGTGGATGGTCTTTTCACTCTCTTTAATAGTATCTTTTGATGAACAGAAGCTCTTAATTTTCTTGCTGATTAATCACATTCATCAATCATTTTCTTCATGAAATCTGGTGTCTAAAAACATCTCTACTCTGTGGTCATATAGCCTAAAAGATTTAAAGTTTTTTCTTTCACCTTTATAATTAATAATAATTACAGACTTATCATTTAAGTCTGGAATCTATCTGGAGTTATGGTGTGAGGTAGAGGTATATTTAAATATTTTTCAAATGATAACTGAGTTATCCCAGCATCGTTTATTAGATAGCCCTTCCTTTTCCCATTGATATGAAATGCCAGTTCTGATATATTTCAGGTTTCTTTCTATTAGTGAGTTTGTTTGGGGGCTCTTGGTCCTATTTCATGTTTGTCTTGTCCTGTGGTAATAGCACACTGTCTGAATTACTACGTATCTTTATAGTAAGTCATAAGTCTGGTAGCACATGTTCTCTCACCTTGTTATTTTTAAGTGTCTTTGCAATACTTGGCTCTTTGCACTTACAGTAAATTTTACTTATAAATATGATGTATTTTCTGTTTGCTGCTGATCTATAGAAATGCAGTTGATTTCTCATTATTGATTTTTTCCAGCAACCTTGTTAAATAAACTGCCTTAATAATTCTAACAATTTATAGATTGTTTTCTGTGCAAAGTCATATCTTCTGTAAATAATGGTGGAGTTTTTTTTCTTCCTAATTCTCATATCTTTTCTTTTTCCTATCCTATTGCACAGTCCAGGACCTCTATATAGAAGTAATGGTAATAGGCATCTTTGTGTTGTCTCTTATTTTAAAGGGAGTCATGTTATGGATTCACAATTGATTGGATGTTTGTTAAAGATTTTTGGGGATCTATACTGTGTTATAACAAAAAATTGCTTTTATTCCTAGTTTGCTGTGGTATTTTATCATGAATGGTTGTTGAGTTTCATCAAAAATGTTTACATCATTTAAGATAACTATAAAATGTTTCTTTCTTTTTTTCTGTGGTGAATTACATTGTAAATTTGCCATTTTGAACAAAACTTGCATTTCTGAATGTGCTTATGATACATTATATTTTTTACATATTACTAGGGTCGGCGAGCTAATATTTTATGTATAAATTGTGCATTTTCGTTCATGCCCGATGTTTCTCTAGTTCTCTCTTTATCTAGTGTTAGTGTCAAGGTTACATTAGCCTCATAAAATGAGTTAAGGAGTATTCAATCTCTTAGATAAACCCAGAAGGAGTTTATTTTGGTAACTCTAGAAATTTATCCATTTCATGTACGTTTTCAAATTTATTGACATAGAGTTTCATGATATATCTTGTTACCTTTTAAAATATCTTTTGTGTATGTCCCTTTTTTATTCCTTATTTCATTTGTACTATCTCTTTGTTGCTTAATCTTGCTATAGTTTTTTTTT
>NW_012139636.1:1111932-1136842 GCF_000956105.1 Propithecus coquereli
ATGAACGATTTTTGAGGAGGTGGTTAGAAATTTACCTTCCACATGTTCAGAATGGCTGGTTTCTTTTAAGCATTTGGCGTCCTGTAATGACAGCCATTTTAATTTCTTTTTTGACCCATGAGTATTTTTAAAAGTGTGTTTTAAAATTTCCAAACTGTAGCCTGAGAATACATTTTTGAAAAAAGAAAAAAATATATATATATATTAAAAAAGTAAAAAAAAATTCCAAACTGAAGAAGAGGTGGTTGGTTTTTATTTTTGCTTTTAGTTATCTCTTCAACATTGACTATTAACTTCAATGCATTGTGGTCAGAGAATTTATCTGTACAATACTGGTTCTTTGAAATTTGTGGAAATTTGGTATATGGTCTAGTATAAATTAGATTTTTTAAAAAGTATTCCCTGTGTGCTTCAAAAGAATATGACTTTTTCATTATTAGTGTATGTTTTATCATCTGTACCTTTTAATTATCTGTACCTTTTAGCTGACAGTTTTTAGCCCCCTTATATATATACGTATATATACACACACACACACACACACACACATACATACACACATACACACACGCATATATATCCATTACGTCAAATTGTCTCTATACTAACCTGTGTGTGTGTCTGTGTGTTGTGTGTATGTGAGAGAAAGAGCTTGAGTCTGTTAAATACTGAGAGTAATGTCTTCAAATCTCCCATTACAATATAGATTTGACTATTTCTTCTTGTAACTCTTTAGGTGTATGTATTCTGAAGCTATTTTATTGGAAGCATACACGTTTAGAATTGTTTTATCTTCCTGGCAAGTTGAACCTTTATGAATGTTTAATGACTTTATCTGTAGTAATGATTTTTGCCTTAAAATATATCTTATCTCATTTTAATATCACTGTACCAGCATAATACAACTTTTTCCATCCTTTTAACCTTTCTTTGTCCTTTTGCTTAGGTTTGTCTCTAATAAATAGCATATGGCTTTTTTTTTTAAATCTGGGCTAATGATCTGTACGTTTTAGCTGAAGAGTTTTAGCCCATTTTTATTAACATGTTTGGATTTGTTTCTGTCATCTTATTTTGCATTTCTTATTTTGCATTGTTTGTCTCACTTTTTCCAAATTCTTTTTACTTTCTAGCATTATTTTAAATTGATGCTTCTACTCCTTATTTTGCTTTTTTCCCCTTCTAATGGTTTGAAAGTTATCATTCTGTTTCTCCTCTTTTAGTGTTGATCCTAGAACTTTTAACATGAATATTTAAAAATGTTTAAAATTAATCAATATCTTTAACCTCCTGATCCATACAGGGCTCTTGGAATGCTTTGACTTCTCCCCACCTCCCAAGTGATGTGCTGTATTTGTTCAGTATTTTGGTTCTATTTCGGTTTTGGGTTTTTTGTTTTTGTTTTAGCCACTTAGTCATTATTATTATTGTGTTGTATAGCCAATACTTACTTACATTTTCATTGCTGATTATTTCTTTTTACATCTCAGACCTTCCTTTTTGTATCATTTTCCTGTTCTCTGAAATACATTTTTAAGAAGTCCCTATAGTGAGGGTCTGTTTATACTTAAAGCCCTGAATTTTTGTCTGAGAATATATGTATTTTGCCCTCATTCTTAGACGATAGTGTTACTGGATATAAAATTCTAGGCTGACAGTTATTTTTCCTCTCTCACTTTGAGATTATTGTTCTGCTTTCATCTGCTTTACATGTTTTATCTTAATTAATACTCTTCTTTAGGTAATATGTTTTCTTTCTGCTACTCTTATATCATCTTTGTGTCTTTTTTTTAAACACTCTAAAGTTTGACTATGATGTATCTAGGTATGGATTTCATTTTATTTATCTTACATGGGATTTTTGGCTTTTAAATCTGAAGAGTGTTGTCTTTCATCAAAACTAGAAAATTCTCGGCCATTTTCTATTCAAGTATTAGATCATCCCCATTTTTTCTTTTCACTGGAAATCCAATTAGATTTATATTAGTTCTTCTTACTATGTTTCATCTGGTCCAAGCTTTCTTCCATATTTTCCATCTCTTTGTCTCTCTCTGCCATATTTTGTGTAATGGCATCAGATCCAACTTCCAATTCACTAACTGGGAGCCTGGGGGACCAATATCCCTGAGGCCACTTTAACTCCCTCTGAGGGTCACTGGTAACCGTGGAGCTGCCAAAATCATTCTTCCAGTGCTCCCTACCCCTTCCCCTCCAGGAGTTTGGGCTCTTGTTCCAGTACCTGGGTAGACATTTGCTCTGGAGAAACCCTGGCTTTCTTGGTTGCCTGCTGCTCACATTTCAGATATTTTAAAATGTTTCATTTGTGTTTGTATCTACTGTGGGTCTCTGAGATTCCTCTTATTTTCTAGTGAACCTAGCAATGCCTTTCAAATATGTCGTTGCACTTTATCTAGAATCTTTGATATTATAGTCAGAAGAGTTTCTTCCAAATGTCTCTCCTGCCACCTGGCTGGAAGTAGAAGTCCCTGGTCATCTCTTTTCTTCCATGTCTTTCTACTTGTGCATGGTTTTGGACAGAAGCATTGAACTCGCTCCAGTTCCCTGCTTCTACAATCCCATTAATTCCATCTGCTTTTTACATTTGGCAAAAGATCAGAGTCCTCAAGTAAATCCCTTGGAAGGACGATTTCCCCAAATGATAGCCTCTAGGTTTAAAGCCATCAGTTCCAGAGAGAACCCTGGTGCACCAGGTAAGAGATGGAGGTGACACATGCTCATTATACTGTAATGGAACAAATAATTAATTGGTAGGAAAAAACCAGCAAAATGGTCATGTCATAGCTTATACTTTAACTTGTTCATTGCAAGCGTTGCTCGTTCTCAGCTTGAACTAATGGGATTTCCTCACTTTTTATATTTCCCAATATTTGATGAGAGAATGAATACCAGGTTTTTATTTGAGATTAATAGCATGTGGTTTTGTTGAGCCGTGTCCTTTTTTTGGAGACAGGGTCTCACTCTGTTGCCCAAGCTAGAGTGCAATGGCATCCTCATAGCTCACTGCAGCCTCCAACTCCTGGGCTCAAGTGATCCCCCTGCCTCAGCCTCCTGAGTAACTGGGACTATAGGCACATGCCACTGTGCCTGGCTAGTTATTATTGTTATTTTTTTTTTTGTAGAGATGAGGACTCGCTCTTGCCCAGGCTGGTCTCAAACTCCAGGGCTCAAGCGATGCTTCCACTTCAGCCTCCCAAAATGCTAGGGTTACAGGCGTGAGCCACTGCTCCTGGCCTGAGTCAAGTGCTTTAAACTTTTAGAGGCCTAGTAAAATCAGGTGGCTTTAATTTATGCTAATTTATGATAATTGTGAGTATCAGTACACGTAAATTCCTCTAAAACTGAAAAATTGCAGGCATTTCAGATGTATCACATGTTCGTTTTAATGAATGATTTTTGAGGAGGTGGTTAGAAATTTACCTTCCACATGTTCAGAATGGCTGGTTTCTTTTAAGCATTTGGCGTCCTGTAATGACAGCCCCTACAGCGGGGAGCGTTTGACACCAAGTCAGTGCAGCTGGCTTGCACCATCACAAATAACATTGCACCAAGTTATTAATTGAAGGAGCCTGTCACCTCCTGCTGAGTTTTGTTTGTAATTTGTGGATTATCAGCCCATGCTAAAAATCTCAGGGAAAGTTAATTTCATCAGATGAGTAAGGGATATGTTTATGTTTTAATTCTCACTCCCTGAAGTTATGTCTGTGTATCTATTTTCATCCAGAAATTTTGATGATGGGTGTATTGATTTTCTTCTTCATCACAGTAAACTTCCTTCTTCGGGGGTGACAGGGAGATATTTCAAATTCCTGCTTGAACCATCTTTGAGAACTAGCTGGGCCACCTCAGACAAGTCATGGGGCCCTCTGAGTTTCTGTTTGTCTTTAAAAGGGTTGGTGTAGACCAGGCTTCCAAGGTGTGGGTCTCAGAATCTCCGTTGGCATGCAGTGTGGTTCTAGGTGGGACCAGAGACTCTGCCCGACACGGCATCCAATCAGGGGATGGCGAATAATTTTCTTTTCTATTCTTCTTTGAATTCATGGGAATCTCTTTAAGAAGAAAGTTTCAGATTGGATCTACTGTGTGCTTAGCACCTCTCTAGTGCTGCTTGTCTCCCTGTTTAAGAAAGAGAGAAAAGTTCTCAGGCTTAAAACCTTTCCTCTTGTGATGGTACGGAGCTAAAATTTAATATCCTTGCTTTGGTTCTAGTGTATTTCTCCCCATGCCCCAAACTTTTTATTTAAAAATGTTTCAAATTTATAGAAAAAGAGGAAAGAAAAGCACAGTGGACGTCACATACCCTTCATCTCCACTCACTAGGAACGAGCACCGTGCAGCGCGGGCCGTGTCGCCCACTCCCTTGCTCCCATGGCTGTCGCCCCATCCGTGTGTGCTCAGACGGCCTCCTGTTCTGCTTCACTGTGGAGAAGTGAATCATAACCCCCAAGTGATTTTAAAAAAGAAGGATTCATAACTGAATTGATTTGTTAGAAGCCAAACATAGCCCAGTGTACTCATCCAAGTGTAGTTCACTGTAAAACTGTTCAATGCTAGTTCAGTAGACTAATTATTTTTCTATGTTACATCAGTTACCTACACAACAAAGATCACAAAAACTGTAGTATGAGATTTTCATTTTCATTGGCTTTAGTAACCATTAATAGCTAGCTGTACAATTAATTATATTTACCAAGTTTCATGCTTGGGAACGCCTCGAAGTAATCTTATTCCAGCCATTTTTCTGCACCTAAGACATAGCCACGAAACAGGAGTCTGCAGAAGACAGGCGTGGAAGAGGCTGGTCCCCAGAGCTGGGGGCTGTGTTTGCAGGCAGCCTGCGGGATTCCTCATTAGGGGCCTCTTCACTCTTACTTTACACCGGGTTCCCGTGTGCCTCCTGGCCCGGAATAGGAGGAGAGAACAAGGCTGCACAGCATAAGCACATCCCAGTAGCAGGAAGCAGCAGGAACCTGGCAGCACGCAGAGCAGACACTATCAGGCACCACTGAGAACCTTCCTCTGCGCTCAGGCGTTTCAGTTCATCCTCACATGGCCCGGTGTGGTCCCTGAGGAAGCTGAGGGTCCAAGAGGGATAACAGCCTGCTCAAAGTCACTAATAAGCAACACTGGGATACGAGCACATGTCTGTCTGGCTTGAAAACCAGGCTCTCTCTCTTTAAGGGTCAGGGGGAGGTGGCACAGATCTGGGATCATGGAGCATAGGGCAGACACTGGGACCTTCTGGAACACACGAGGGCCCCATTGTTCACATGCACATGTTGCAATTGGGAGAGGTCGCCATGTGCTCTTGGGCAGCTCGCAAAGGTCACATTGTGATAATGGCCTTTGGGCGTTCTGCTGGTGGACATCACAGTAAGGATTCTCTCCACCAGGGTAAAGTGAGCAGAGTACCACAGGCCTTGGAAGCCCAGAAGGAAAGAGACTCCTTCATGTCACTCCCTGCTATGCCCTTTTCATCAGCGACTATTTCCTCCCTTGTCACTTTCTGTGTGAGATGCCACCGAGGTCTCCCTGAGCCTCGAGACCCACCAGGGTGGTGATGGGGGTTCACTCCTATGTCTCATTGGTGGTCCCGACCCCACAGTCTTCCCACCAGTGCCGTATCCTCAGGGAGGGTCTGGTAAGTCACAGCGCTGGAGACCCACCATCACTGCCCAGACTTCGTACCCTCTGCAGCGCCATTCCACCTGCTGCTGAGTTTCCTCAGTATGTCTGTGGGGTGTCCACTCTGCTGGCACAGTGCCAGCTAGTCCCTGGGACGTAGCAGTGACCGGGCCCTGTCTTGTGGAGCTGGCACTCCAGTGGGAAGCACAGATGTCGAACAAGTCACCACCCAGTTGATGATGATGGTGGGAAGTGCTCTCTATGAAGGGAAAGTAAGAGTCCTTATAGTCAGTGTCCTCTAGGCAGGAAAAGGATGGCTGTGCTCCCCAGAACTCTTAGAAGTGTATCATGAGGTAGATGAGCTTACAAGAAATGGCACCAGCAGGGTATCATAGAACATCTCTCTTCCCTGCCCAAATCCTTCAGCCCTCGTGTCCAAGGTCAGGGGCCACACCTTCCACAGAACTTTCCCTGGTGCCCTCTCTCTGTCCTCTCCAGGTATAAGTCACTCTTGCATCCCTCCGAAGGGCAGGTGCCTCTTCTGTGTGCCAGGCATAGTCAGGTGTGTGGCCGCTGCCCAGACACAAGGAATGTGTGGCCTAACGACACCTGTCGTTTTCATGCCGGTCACCTGCAGGCATTAACTCACGTCCTCATCCCAACAACCCTGTGAAGTGGGTGTCGCTGCTATTCACTTTGCCAAGAAGGCAACACAAGGGAGGTCAGTACATTCCCCAGAGGTAAAGACACAAAGTAATCAGGTATGTTGAGTGCTACGGAGGCCTGATAGGAATGTGTAGCAGGGACCTCGTTCTAGGGAAGCCACCAGGGAGACTCAGTACGATGACGCTGAGAGCTCAAGCTTGAGAGTCAGACTTTGGTTCCAGTCCCCACTGTGCCACTGATTAATTGTGGGGCTTGAAGTAAGTCACTGAACTTCTCCAGACCTCACTTCAGCCAACATAAAAGAAGGATGGTGACATCCCCAGGATCACCTGGGCACACTTAGCAGGCGCCTAGCACGTGGTGAATTCAGGAAATGGTAACTTACGGCTCTCTCACTATGATCTGTCTATGACTTGATTCTTTGTCAGACTGTAGCATCTTTGTGGCAGCGTGTGCATCTGATCCAACCCCGTGTCCCTCCCCTAGGACCCTCCCTAAGGTCATGCGTTTCTATTAGGCGCTCGGTGAATATTTGTAGATTGCATGAATGAGGGAGGGAATGCGTGAGTGAGGAGCCGTCACCACATGGCAGGTATCTTTTTGCTGAGCGCTGGATTGAGTCCTCTGACAAAAGCCTCCTAATGTAGCAGCTTCAGAAGAGAGCATGCTTTTTTCTCTGAAGTATCCAGCCAGCGTCGTCTGGCGGTGTCTGACTCCGTGGTGTTGGCGGGTATGCGAGGCAAGCACAGCTTGATTTTTACGGTTTAATGGAAGAGATTGAGCTTCCACTGCTGTCACTTCAGAAGAGTGTTGTTTTGACGTCTCAGCCACACCAATTGAGTGAAAAATGCCAATGATAGGAGCTAAGCGGGGAAGACTAAGATGTCAGGATTTAGGATCCTGCCTTGAAGCAGAGCCACCTGTCGCCCTGGGGTTTGCGAGTGTCTCGATTGAAGGCAGGTGGGCCTCCAGGTGCCCGCGTCTGAGGGGGTCTAACCGTGTCCTTTCTTTGCCCCCCTCCCTCCCCACTGTCCTCGCCCCGCAGGAATGGCATCACCAGCTGCCGCATGCGGACTGAAAGCGAGCCGTCCTGTGGCTCCCCGGTGGTCAGCGGAGACCCCAAGGAGGATCACAACTATAGCAGTGCCAAGTCCTCCAACGCCCGGAGCACCTCCCCCGCCAGCGACTCCGTGTCCTCCTCCTCCTCCTCGGCCGACGACCACTACGAGTTTGCCGCGAAGGGGAGCCAGGAGGGCAGCGAGGGCAGCGAGGGCAGCTTCCAGAGCCACGGGAGCCACAGCGAGACGGAAGAGGACGACAGGAAACACAGCCAGAAGGAGCCCAAGGATGCGCTGGGGGACAGCGGGTACGCATCCCAGCACAAGAAGCGCCAGCACTTCGCCAAGGCCAGGAAGGTCCCCAGCGACACCCTGCCCCTCAAAAAGAGATGCACCGAGAAGCCCCCCGAGAGCGACGACGAGGAGATGAAAGAAGCGGCCGGGTCACTCCTGCACTTGGCGGGGATCCGGTCCTGTTTGAATAACATCACCAATCGGACGGCAAAGGGGCAGAAAGAGCAAAAGGAAACCACAAAAAATTAAAAACAAGTCACTGATTTGTTTTGAACTTACGGCCATTTGGTTTCAGCATGTCAGGAGATTTCTAATGATTTGTGGCAATATCAGCAATTTTTTTTTCCTTTTTCTTTTTTTTTTTTTTTCTTTTTTTTGGTTTGGTTTTCTTTCTTTTCTTTTCTTTTCCTTTTTTTTTTTTAATTTGCCCCCCTCTCCTTTGTTTTGGACCCTTAAGAATTTTATTTTTAAAGGAGATTGAAGCCATAGAACTCATATTGACACTCAGCTGTTTTACAAAAGCTTTTCATTATCCGAAGACATAACTGAAAAAGCCAAAATTACCATTGCTTCCTCCAGCTTGTCAGAGAACATGTGGCTGAACCCACAGATGTCAACGTTAATAATGCCACAGGAACACACATTCGGCACCTAGAAGGCACGTGTGCAAAATCCTCATCGTTCAGGTCCGACCCTTAGGTTTACAAAGTCAGGATGTCCATCCAGTGGGGTTCACTGAGTGAAGGAAGGCACAGAAAGCGATTGGGGAGAAGGAAGAACTCCTCGTCCCCCTAGGAGCAGACCCAAGTTTGTGGCACCAGAGGTCCAGTCGTGCCAGCAGAGCCCTTGGCATTGTCACGCAGCGGGCACAGGGGCCGGCCACCGGTCCTCTGTGCTTCTTAGCCCTGAAGCCTGGTATCGTCTTAGGAGGTGGACACTGGATCATTCGCATGCATCAGGTGTCAGTGACTAATGAGAAGAAATGGGGTAAATTTTTAGTGGTGTTGCTAATCATTGAATTCTGTTCGATATTAAATTAACAAAATGTTCCAAAAGCCATAAGCCTGAAGGTTGGCCCTGTGCACTCACACACACGCGCACACACACGTACACACACACACAAACACAAAGGACAGTAAGAGAAAACTGATGCAGAAAACAAGCTATGTCTTCTTAACTGCCCACGTGAAAAGCGACCAAGTCCAGGAAATTACAGTAGCTGTTAAGGAAGGAAATAATGGTACCGATCTTTTTCTGTCTGTCAAAACTATTTGATCCAAGTGAAAAAAAAAAAAAAACAGAAAGCTATGGAACCTGCCATTAGTATTGTGGTGTATTTTTAAAAGATTAAAGGCACATTGATGGGGGGAAAAAAAGTAAAACTTGGCAAAAAAAAATCAAATAACTCCTATACTGCCCTCAAAATGGAGTTTGCGATTCATATCAGTCAGGATTCATCCTTGCGAAAATCATTGATTTCCACATTCAGCCAGTGTAGCCAGCAGAAATTTCTGATCCACAATGCATGGATTCCTTTGAAGAAAAAAAAGAAAAAGAAAAAAAAATCACAAAAACAAACTTTTTTTATTCAAAAATAACAAAGTTCTTGTAAGGTAAATAATGTATTTAGCATGAAGCATGAATTATTTTCATATAAATATAGAAAATAGAGAAAAGGCTATGCCTCTAATTTTTAAGCCCTTCGGCTTAGAGGTTCTTTTGGTTTTCTTCGTTTTTCTTTCTTTTTCTTTCTTTTTTCTTTTTTCTTTTTTTTTTTTTGGTTTTGTTTTGATTTTGGTTTTTTTCTTTCAGGTTGTTTTGGTTTTTTGAAGCAGGTGTTTAAGGTTTAACCTTCTTCAGGGACAAACTCTGACTGTTGGGGAACTTACTCTGCAATATAAAAATATCTTCATGCTCTGGTAGGGCTTGGATGGTTGAACTCTGTACCGCCTTGCGTGCACTTCAGCCCCGACCCCCTCTGATTCTCTGTTGAAAAGTGTGTCCTTTCTCTTTGTCTGTACATGTTTAACATGACGCAATAATTTGAGGGCAAACTTAGTAGTGAGTGTGTATGATAGAATCAAGAGAATTATGGGACGCTTACTTGAGAAAATCATTACCGTGATTTGGTTCTAGGAAAAAGGCAGTGAATAATTATGCAAATTAGCCAGAAGAAGGGGAAACGTGCTAATGGGCCTTATTGGGTGAGGGTACGAGATAGGGTACACATGAAGGAGGAAGTGACACAGACGTTGGGAAGGCCAGCCCCAGGTATTTTATTGCGACGATGCCATTTCGCAATAGGAAGGAGAGGCTGGCCATTGCTACCACCTCAGCACACTAACCAACCTGGAATTAAGACCACCTAGATTGAGAGAGCTGAATTTAGACAACCAGATGATGTCACACAGACCAGAAACTCCTGTTATCTTTGCCTAAAAAAGAAAAAAAAAATTTTTTTTTTGTGGGGGGGACCCAGAGAGAAATCTCTAGAAGAATATGATCTTCCATCCAAATGGAGGGAAACTTTAAAACACAAACAAAAACACCCACTACCGTGGCTCAGGATATGAGGGTGGGGGGAGAGGGAGGGAACTGAGGTGACCTTGAGTTTTTAAAAAGGGACAGTCGTGGGCCAAAGCCGAGCCCATCTGGCAGGACCAGGTACGTCAGAAGCTCCATCAGCCAGGACAGTGGTGCATTTCCCATACTTACCTTCCTGTGCACTGCTGCTGAGAGAACCTTAAAAAAAAATCAACACCTCTGCACCAGGTCAAATTCATGACCTGAACCCGAATACTTCCAGCATTTTTGTTCAGGGTATATGGATGGGAATAAAGATGTATTTTTGCAGTGCTCTCTGTTCCCTCCATCTCCCAAACATCTGACACCCTAAAGCCATCCACAGCTATGGAATCTGCACAACACCTTGATCTGTGTTGTCACCTGACCAAGCCCAAAAGACCTCCACCTCAATCCCCGACCCTCACCCCACCCCAAGATGATAAAATCCAGACTTCTCTCCCGAAAGGCAGAGGTAAACATTCAGGACTATTTCTGGCAGAGGACTTCTTCCAATTCAAACCCCACAGTGGGCTGTCTCCCCTCATTTCATTTTTCTAAAGGGGCAGAGTCCTCTTTTAGAAAAGAATAAAATGCAATGTGTGTGATTTACTTTTCTGATCTCTTTGAGAAATAGAGAAATATCTTATAAAAGTGCGTTCTTAACTCCAGAACCACTCTTTTTGCATAAATACCTCATCGGGCAGCTTTCTAAGTGTTATTTTCCTGAGTCTCCCTTGCCACCTTCGTTGGATCTGCTGGAAGACTTGTTGGGGAACCTTTAGCGAGGGTAATTTTTTTCTATTTTTCTTCTGTTTTTGGAGGCATACACATTATGCATAACCAAAACAATGGCTCAATTGTGTTTGACTTTGTATTTTGACCGTTGAGAAAAAAACAAAAACAAAAGTATCAATGTGTATGTGGCTGTTTGTAGTGAATTCATTACGGAATGAGGTTGTCCATGTCCTTAACAAGCCAAGGGGCAGGAGGCACCCTCTCTTATCCCCTCCTCCAAGAGCAGTAGAGAATTTAAGCACAAGCCTATTTGTGAAAGAATTTTTTGCTTAAGTGTCATTCACTTTAGTCTTGGAATTCCTTCCCAAAACGTCAGGTGTTCTTTTAGCTTCCAAACTAGCATATGTATCCATTAGTCCGACAGATCGCTTGAGCACCATTAAGGGGTGTGGTGTTTTTGCTTTCATTTCTCCTGCTGGGAGAAGTGGTGGTTCATGTGTCATTCCAGTATCTCACATACTCACACGGGGCGGGGGGAGGGGGAAACGGGGAACTATAGCAATATTTAAAGATGCTTTGGAAACCAACGGTGAACACATCAGCACCATGACATCTACGATTACTGGCTATTGGCCCTCAGACACATTTAAGAGAAAGAGACTGTCGCTCTTTTTTTCTTAAATGATATACACATAGACAGTTATTTTTATCCTACTATAATTGTCTTTTATCTTTAGTACTATGTGGAAAGGGTTCGCATCATAGATTTTTCCCAGCCTTATAATATACCATAAGCTCCTACTTCCCTTCCCCCTCTATAAACAGTATACTTTCAAGAGTTCTTTGGTAAAACCATCTATCTGAAACTAAAATGAACCAAACCCACGTTTTGATAATGGTTCGAGAAAACCACAGCCAAGACATCTGTGGCAGGTTTCAATCTCGGGGCTGAGTTTTTAAGAAGGAATATACCAGAGGCCTTTCCCAAAATGGATTTATTTTTTTCATTATTTTATTTTATTATTATTATTTTTTTTTTCTAGAGGTATTCAACATGTCTAGTGCTTGCTGGCCACAGCAGTTACTACCACAGGGCATTGTGGAAGAGGCCATTGTGTTGGAGGCTCCTGCCTGAGGAACAGTTTCAGGCAGTGGGCTCTGTAGAGTAGAAACCATGAGGATGGCTTTTGTGCCCAGCTCAGAGTCCTGCAACACACCAGGTCTGCTCAGTACCAAGTGCTACTGACTCAAGTTGCAATGAGTCCGCTGTGTGCGGGGGCCCTTAGCCTCTCACAGAAAGGCTTTGAGAAGGAATCAGAGTTTTGTACAAGTGACCTAAATGCGAGGGTTTTCTCTATGAGATTGGATTCAATTCAGTGTGATTTCTCTTTCCCTTTAAACTTTATTCAGGTTGGGACTGGTTTCTTTCTGGTGGATCACAGCTGCCCAGATGTTGCGACTTATTTTTTATGTTTCTGTAGAGAAGTATTTTTCTTTCATCTTCAGGATTTTTGCCACCAAAAGAAAACATTGGAACTCTGTGTCCCCTCTTGATTGTGACTTACCAGTGTTGACAGTTAAGTCCTTGGTGTCGTAGGTCCCAGCCCACCAATACTATATCAAACACTGTTATGCACATAATGCAGCACTGTGATCTAATTTAAATAATACTTTTTTATTATTTATACTACTATATATAATATACATCAACACTTTTGCTATATAACCTAAGTGATAACCCTCTTTTAGTTACCTGCCAAACTCTGGACTTTGGTTTATATTGCAGTTAACACAGTTACCAAGTTGTAATGGTGTCTTTTTTTCCTTTGTAATGGAATGTGTAAATCAAAGTATATACATTGTGTGGTGTTCCTGTTTCTGAAGTTTCATGAGGATTTACACATGGCATTCAGTGTTCTGTATAGATCTGCCTACCTTTGTGAATTCACCCGTTCACCCCTCTTTGAGAGAGCACCAGCGGTGGTGGTTAGCTCCTTGTGTTTTCTCTCTCTCCTACTGGTTATTCTTGAATTAAGCACAGACTTGTCAGCTCGGTTGCTTTATCATGAATAATGTGTGTGACCTTGCAGTTCTTCCACAGTTCAGCAAACAAGTGCTAGCTTCACTGACCAAAAATTAAGGAAGGAAAACACAATTTTTAAAACGATCCATCTTTTAACGGCCGAAACCGATGTGTCTATGGTGCTGCATCTTGCTGTTGCATTTCTGAAATCAGACCCACGTGAAAGATCATTTCTGACTTGACTGTGAGATGCTCAAAAGTACCCTTCCTGTTTTGTTGGCATTGAAATCAAGACTATTTATTTGAAATACATACAACTGTGTTTTTCCACTGTATTCCATTTGCAAGAGTTGAGAACAGCCTTCTCCGCCTTTTGCAAATAATTGATATTCCATATTGGATTCTCAAAGACTTCGATATGGTGAACCTATCAAACCCAGAAATTGTATTTCATCCTTTCGTGACTGTGGCCTGAGTTCCCCAGCCCCTCCCCGCCTTTTCTTTAGATGAAACATAGCACACGTTCAGTTATTGAAACATGCAACGTTTCTTGAGTACGTGTTGAGGCCATGTGAGCTCATAGCTGATTCAGTAACCAGCTTCATGCTGTCATTCACACTCACTACTTATACTGCCATGGTGAAAATGTGGAGGAAAAAAGTATCCATGTGTGTCTGGGAAGCGTATACACTTGTACATTTTTTAATACTCTGATTCTGTAACATTTCTGAGTTTTGTTTCTGTTTTACAGGAAAAAAAAAAAAAAACAATGATAAAGCAATCAGAAGACCAAGAGGTTTACTGTTGATGCTTAAGGTCGTCTGACCTTTGCCAGCCAATAGACCTACACGGCCAAATTAATTTCCAAGAGTAATAATTTTTCAAAAGCCAATTCTTTTTCTGTATTTTATGTATGAAACTGCCAATATCATGAATAGAAAGGGAGAACCATAAAGGAGAAAGAAAGTGCTGTTCAGTTATGTTTGTGTTGACCTAGAGAAACAATTGTGGAGGCAGGCGCAATCAGCCAAACCTGATGGTGTTGCTTTGGAAGCATCCTTACTTGCATTTTGCATTCTTCGTATGTAATCATATTGCCAAAGACAAACTATTTCATCATTTATTGTAAATAACACTTTTCCCCAGACCTACCATAAAGTTTCTGTGATGTATTGTCTTCCAGTTGCAATAAAAATTACTGAGTTGCATCAATTGAAAAACACCACGTGGTATTGTGTGCGTCTCCATATGCAAATGCTGAGCAGTAAAATAATTTCTGTCTCCTACCTGCAGTGGGGTGTGTGTGCAGTTTTTTGTAGTCTGGTTTTAGGGTCTCAGCTGCACTTACTGTACCCATCCTCATGCATGCTTTCATGTTGGAAAATAACACACTTCTCTCCAAATACACAAATGTGCATTCAGAGGCTGGGCTCACCCGTGGACCTCGAGAGTTCCAGCTGTGGTGTAAAGACCTGGTGGACAGACAGCCTCCCACCATGGGCTTTAGGACTTGTGGTTAAGATGAAGTTTGCCTTTTATTTGGAAGTTGTCAAACAACAAACTGAATTTATAGCCTGCCAACCTATCCCAGGTCCTGAAGGTTTCTTTTTTTTTTTTTTTTTGAGACAGAGTCTTACTCTGTTGCCGGGGCTAGAGTGCCGTGGCGTCAGCCTAGCTCACAGCAACCTCAAACTCCTGGGCTCAAGCGATCCTTCTGCCTCAGCCTCCCAAATAGCTGGGACTACAGGCATGCGCCACCATGCCTGGCTAATTTTTATATATATGTATATTTTTAGTTGTCCAGATCATTTCTTTCTATTTTTTAGTAGAGACGGGGTCTCACTCTTGCTCAGGCTGGTCTCAAACTTCTGACCTTGAGCGATCCACCCACCTCGGCCTCCCAGAGTGCTAGGATTACAGGCGTGAGCCACCGCGCCCGGCCCTGAAGGTTTCTTTTGATGACATTCCTAGCTCTAAGACCTTCATCTTCCAGGACCTATTCCATCACCACGTGCCTATCTCAGCCCACTGCACATGTGTGCACATGCGCGCACACCCCAAGAGCCCACAAGGAGCTGATGAGAAAGAGGGGAGTGGGAATAAAGGCAAAGACCACAAGGCACCACTCACCATGCCGGCGGAGCAGAAAGATGATGTTCTCAAGAGTTTTCTGGTTCCTTTTGTAACAGTTTTGGTTTTTAGGGTGCCCTGTTCACAGGTCCCAGTAGCAGCAGTAACCCCAACAGAGTTGGCCTCAGCCACCACCCTTTTGCTGGGCCCCCACATCCACTGGTGTCTTTGTGTCACTAGGATGCTCCTGTACCCCAGTGGTCATGGTGTCACTGTAAGGTCATGGGCCCGTCTGTTCTGGTCACACTGGGATAAATTCCTCCCCAGGAGGGTTCTCGAAGTGGGCACCTGAGCATCCTCTGTGTTTAGCCCGCTTGCTGCCTTCTCTATTCCCACTGTCGGAATCACCTTCAAAGCTGTGGTGTGACCTCCCAGAGGACAAATCGATATTGGAGGAGACTTGATTGGGAGGAAGAACCAAAATCATTCAGAACCAACCAAATCTGATGAGACGAGTAATCCGCCAAAGTGTGTAATGCTTCAGGTCAAATGCAAGATGTGGCCGCCGCGAAACAGCACGTACACACACCGTTTTCAATCAGTGATTCTCTAGAGAGCTGGAGGAGAGACACCACTTAGATGGTCAGAGTACCTGAGGGTCCTGTGAAGTCTCAGAGCAGTGACATTCCCCCTGAGGTACCTCGGAGACTGCGAAGGCCATTTGGGGTGTCATGCTGGGCATGGTGGGTAAAGGGGAGGGGTGCTGTTGCCCCTGGGCAACTACAGAAAGTTCTGAACAGATGAAGGCATTTTCAGAGGGAGTCTGGTACCATTTTGTTTATGAGCTGAAAGCTCATGTTCTGTCACCCTACTTCCAGATCCCCTAGAAAATAAATGGTCCTACATGTGCACAACGTAAGTGTTTTGACTTTTTTTTTTCATTGATACGAATACAAAAGGGAGCTGGATAAGGACACTTTTTAAAAAGACTCAAGTACAAGCAAATAAATTAGTTTGTTAAATGTTTGCCCCTTTGTTTTGTGTGACTAAACCTTTCCAGAACAGTGTGTTGTTGTTTTTTTTTTTTAAATAATGCTCATAGAAGTAGTGCCTTAATTTGAAATCATTATTGGGCATTTTTGGATAAAGTATTCTTCGTGACTCAAGAACTATTTTATGTTGCTTTATAATAAAGTACCTTTGGTGTGTATACATGGCTAAATCTCCCTCAAATACAGCAATTTACTTGAGAGGGACCCAGAATTCTATTTTTTCTCATCTACTACATATTTCAAAGTGACTTTTAAAAATATATATATACAGCCTGGAGAAGGTGAAGCATGGTGGTGAAAGTCTGCAAAAAAGATACCTGGCTGATACGGTTTCTTCATTAAATGGGTCCGTTCTATTCACATCTTCATATCGGAAGGAACATGAGAGACCATTGGATCCAGACTCCCCATTTGGTGGACCAGGCAGCTGAGGCACAGGGAAGTTACGGGATTTGCTCAGGGTAACACAGCTAGCTAGTAGCACAGCTGGTCTTAGAGGAAATTTTCTGTCCTATCTATTGTCACATCCATCTATTTGGTATGTAATTGTAATCACCAGATCTGTAGGATTTCATTGCTGGCAATTCGCAACACGCACATGCTGTCCAGTGGGTGGGCTGCCATCTTCAGTGTTACCTTACCTTTCCATGTTCAAGTTGCTTCCAGTTTCTCTATCATACATAATACTGCAGTGAACGTCTTCAGGCATGTGGCAATTTACACAGTTTCTTTCAATTTTACATAGTTTCTTTTGGTTACATAGCCAATTGGACTATTGACACAAAAGTATGATCAATAGTGTAGCTGTTTATACACAGGCTTTCCAAAAGACATCAGTGCCAGCAGCAATGAATGCAAACCCCAATTTCATTGCTCTCTCACCAGTATTGGATATGATTTTCCTTTAATTTTTGCTAGCAGACAAACATAGTACTTTGTTACCATTTTCATTTCTAGCAAAGTTACATTATTTTCCATATATTTACTGGCCATTTATTATTTTCTTTTTTCTGAATCATGTGTAACTGACTCCATGAGTTCAAAAGAGAGAAATCAGATTCATAAACTTTTTTTCTACGAGTTCAATGTGAATCAGTGGTTTGGTTACATTAATAGAAATAGAGGATCTAGGCCAGGTGCAGTGGCCAACGCCTGTAATCCTAGCACTTTGGGAGGCTGAGGCAGGAGGATCACTTGAAACCAAGAGTTCAAGACCAGCCTAGGCAACATAGTAAGTAAGACCGATCTCTACAAAAATAAAAAATAAAAATTAGCCAGACCCGATAGCATGCTCCTGTAGTCCCAGCTACTTGGGAGGCTGAGGCAGGAGAATCGCTTGAGCCCAGGAGTTTGAGGCTGTGGTGAGCTTTGATCGTGCCACTGCACTCCAGCCTGGGCAACAGAGTGAGACCATATCTCAAAAAGAAAGAAAGAAAGAAAAGAGAAAGAAGGAAGGAAGGGAGGAGGAAGGAAGGGAGGAGAGGGAGGGAGGGAAGAAAGAAACAGGATCTAGAATAGAGGAAGTGACAATTTCTCCCAATTAGCCATTAAATGATGTCAGGATGACCAAATACATCACCTGCCCTCAGAGGTTCTTTCATATCCCAGTATTTCTAATTGTCTTTATAGTGACGCAAAATCCTACTCCCTAAAACTTTTACCTGAAGCTTCTTGGACTAGCCTAAAAGGCCACAAAAATGCAAACCTAAATCATCGTGTACATGGCAACCATTTATTTGTTTGAGAACAACAATAATTTCTTCCCTAAGTCTTTTCTAGAATAAATATTCCAGTTTCTCTCTTCTGGACATGTTCTAGTTTGTGCTCAGAACTGAGAACTGGTTACAGAACTCCAGGTACAGTTTGGTGATGAGAAGCTATCACCTCCTCCATTCTAGATTCTCTATTTCTATTAATGTAACCAAACCACTGATTTTAGTGCTATTAACTAAAACAACTAAGTACTAGATAAGGATGTACTTTTCCGGATATTCGTTTTGGATCTCAGCATAGGACTTTATATTTATCTCTCTTAAATCTTCCCTCCTTAGATTTAGTCCATTGTTCTAAGCCAGTTCAGATTGGCAGTAGGGTAGGGGTGTGAGTGTCTGGATTTTGTCATCCAAAACCCTCCAGGTATCATTCAATGTCTTTTATATAATGTATTGATTAAGACAAAACTAGAGCCAGGTGGCATGGTTCTGGAGACCCCCTGTGGGTCAACTGTCATCTCGGTCAGCATCCTTTGTGGCCAATCATTCAACTAGTTACGCACGCATCAGGTTTTCTGAAGATGTAGCCTACATTTCTTCATCCAATCAAAAGTTTGTCAAATACATCCTTCATCTCCAGGTGTAAGTCCCTAGTCTTTCTTTATAAGAAAGGAAATAAAGTCATACTGTATTCTAATATGAGTTTTGTGAATTTGAAATAAGGCAATGGAAGAGAATAATAAAATTTCACTTATTATACAAAACTCGAAATAATGTAAATCCTACTTTATTCCTATGGGGGAATTAGTCTTGATTTATGCAAGTATTAAATTATATGAGGTCTTAAGAAACATATCCCTTACATAAAAAGAAACCACCATTGATTCATTCACTCACTTACTCTAGCTTAGCGAGCCCAAGCTGCCTTCCTTGCCAAGAGCTTACAAACCATTCTTGTAATAATCCGTCCAAGATTCTCACCGAGAGGGTGACATCGAGACTATGGATCTACAGTGTGGAGACACTGTCTTCTCCTGTTTACAACCTGGAAGTTTCAACATAATGCTTAGTAGTAGTTCCTCACTCTATATGCAAGCCTATTTAAGGGTCTGCCGTATCTAGCATATATATAGCCTCTAAATGTAGTCAAAAGCATTTAAAATAATTGGTTTCCTTTAAAAAAAAAACTCAGAAGTTGAGTTTGGTTGCTTCTGGCACCTATTTATTTTTAAATACTTGGCCCTTTACCCAATATGGCATATATATTTAAGCATCCAGAATTTCAATAGCCTAAAAAGGCAGTCCAAAAACATGAAAGGATAGAGAAGAAATTAAAGAAATAGATTGGAAAGTTTTTAAGATTCTCTCCTTCGTTGTCACAGTCAACCTACCCTGGTGTTTCAGCAACTGCTATGTGACAATCCTCATGGGTATTGAGAACGAAGATTAAAAAAAAATTGGGCTCCTCCCTTTAGGCATGATCACATCCAAAAATCCAGCGGTACTGATTAATGGGTATCTCACCAGCAGCTGGTATATCCTTCCCCAAACTTCTCAGTAGCTGTTGTCTTTTCTAGACATAAGAATGTTGGTTGCAAAGATCAATCCAGCCTTTGTCTTCCTCTCTCTCCAGTCTCTCCTTGCCTCACCTCTGTCAGCTGATGAGGAGTTGGACAAGAGCCTGTCTGCCATCTGCAGACATGGCTATCCCTCCAATGGGTAAACTATTTCTTAATGAACTAATCTTTGCTGCCTGGTACCAGCTCTGTGACATAAAGAATTTGGGACATTTCTTCCCTTCTGCATAATGCTTGAAGTTCTCAACTTATAAACAAGCATGTGTCTCCCATCTCTGCCCTGCTCCCTGCTTTTTCTCCCCATCACCTATCTCAAAATTCATCACTCCCTTCTCAAAATTGCTCTAAGAGCAAAAGATTAGAGAAGCCAAGTGGTACAGGATACTCTTGCTTTATCTTAATAACTCTCCTAGCACCCTCATGGGTGAACAAGGGTGTGCAGGGAGATGTATGAAGCATTCTGTAGATTATCAGGCTAGTCCTTTCCCCAAAACTCTTATTCACTGACCACGCTACAGACCTGCAAGGGATCATCACATCCTGCCTCCTGCCTGAAGGTGGACCATGGCAGCGAATCCCCTCTGAGCTCAGAGAGAATGTGCTCACGTGTGCTGCTTTGGTATTGTTGCATAATGCAAAAGGCATGACTTTTTGATGCTTAGTCTTTCGTACTAGACCATTTCTTTTAGCCTAGAAATTTCATCTAACCCATCAGAACAATTAGTGGGGAAACAACTCTGTTTTCCCATCTTTACTGGCAATAACTAATTTCCTGGAAGTGAAAAGGTCAATTGGCAACTAAGAAAATTCAGGAGGGATATATGCTTTATGCCTGAGTTAACTTCCTTACATCGCAAGGATAGAAGTCCTCTTCTATATCTAAGGACTTGTAACTTAATAATAACATAAATTGTACATAATATTAATCTTTAGTGTTTACAAGGTGTTGTCAACAAGCCAACCTGTCCATCCCAAACCAACCCCACTAAGAACCCCCAAGTCATCCTGAATCACTCCTGTCATTTCTCAGACCCACCTGGAGTGTGGCCGTCCTCAATGACTCCAGCCACCAAACTCTTCAGGCTTTTTGGGGCTCAGGGCCTGGTCACATTCTTTCCCTCTCCCTGAAACACTCTCCTCATCCCTCTTTCCTCCTGAAAAATCCCTCTCTATCCTGTAAGGCCCAAGTCAAATTGTTCTCTTACCGAGTCCCAGACCACCAAACTCCTACCTCTATTGGTGGCTCTCAACACAGGAAACTACAATTCTGAATCTACCTGTTGGATCCCTTGCTAGAGGTGAGCTCCCTAGGGACAGGCAGGCCTCAGATTGTATTTTCTGCTGAACCCCCAAGTCAGGGCTGCCACATTTTTATTTAATTCAACATCATCCCATTTTATCAACTTGATGTTTCCAATGTCCTGCTGTTGGGTTCACATGGCACATTCCATGCAAGACAAGTGCGGACCCAGAAGGAGGGTGACTTCTCTCACCTTGAGACCTGCACAACTGCTGCTGGGTCTCGTTTGCTGGTCCACGATTACCCATAGGCTATTTAAAGTAGAAAGTTAAATTCCGTCATGTTCTTTTGCCACATGAGCTACAGTGAAACTGACAACTCACTGATAGTCAACCCGCTGATAGTCAGCTTTATTTTATGAGAGTTGTTACTTGGCGAGTCAGGAAACCAAGCTTTGATTCCACCTCCACTAATAATTACCTGTGCAGCTTTGGGAAAGCCACTTAACTTGTCTGGGGTGGCCTAGTTCTGAATGCGGGTTGGTAAGTCAACACCAGCCCCGACAAAGTTTTTGGCAGTTGGCAAAATGAGAATAGTCGAATGATGTAGGGAATTTTTCAAAAAATTTAAATTATTCCATTCAAAGGGCAATGCTTTCATCTAAGATTATGTTCCTCCTGTTCTTTCTGTGTTGGAATGTCCTGCCTTCTATAAAATTGTGGCGGTCATAGATGAAGGTGTGTGCTTGCTTTTAATGTCAGTTGGCTAAACAGGCAGTTGACAATGATATGTCGGTCTCCCCAGATTTTTCTTTGATTCTGAGCCAGTGCTATATCTGTCTCTTTTCCACAAGAAAGTTGCCTGACATTCACCCTAGCCAAGCCGTAAAGCAAGGCCATTCTGTGGAAGGTGTTCTGTGAGAAGACGCTGTCTCCTTTTCCAGCTGGTGAATTAATTCAAGAGTCCAACGCCCGTGTTGTGTCATTGTCAGACCAGAATTAGGATGACGTATGTTCTTGGGCGTAGATATGAAGATTAGATCACCAAGTCACCTCTTCTCTCCCACAGCTCCCCAAAGACCTCCAAAACACACAGCATTCAGGCCCCATCTCCACAGATCTGCATGAAGTTAAAATGACTCATCTATTTATTCAACAAGCACATACTGGGTGTGGACACTAGGGCCAGGTGCAGGCTTAGCCTGGGCATGCGAAATGACTAAGACAGGATGCATGCCTGTGGGGAGCAGCAAGGTAGGACTTCCACGTGGAAGCCATTTACATTCCATTACCTCAAGTCCCCTCAGGTAAGATCCCGGGGTACCGAGAAGGAACAGTGCACCCTTTCCCAGGGAGTCCCCATCTTCACATTCGGCTCCACCCATCTGAGGATGCCTCCCCCACCCAACCTCAGACCGAGCCTCTTTGCCCATGATCCGGATTCACATGGATGTTCCACAGCATCTGCCACTCAGCACAGCCAAAACAGCCTTGTCGACAGAGACCTTCAGTTGCTTATCCAATGTCTACTTGCTCTTTCTTTCTTAACAACAGAGCCCTGTTAAGTGGGGCAATGTGTCCATCAGACTATATACCCCAGTTCCCCCTGCAGATGGAGGCCAGTGGGATGGAAAGGGAAGTTTTTGGGTGTGGCTTCTCAGGTGAGGCTTTCTGGAAAGCTCTTTAAAGGAGAACTGACACAACTGGGGGGCATCTGTCTCTTGCCATTCCTGACCACCTTCCCCATCTTTCCTTCTTTCTACAATGTGAAATTCTATGTGAAAGATGGAATTTCAGTGTGAAAGCTGGAGGGCAGAAGCCTTTTTGTGACCATGAGGCAACCTTCAGGTGACCTTGAGAATGAAAACCAGGGGTTAAGGATGGTGGAAAAGAAAGTTAGCAGGAAACCGGGGCACCATTGGCACCAAGAAACTACTATATCGGCTCTGGATCTCCTACCTCCAGACTTGTTTATCATGAGAAAAAAATAAACCTCAATTGTCTTTAAGTCATTCTTACTTCAGATCTGTTTCTTTCAGTCAAACACAGTTCCTAACTCACACAGGACTCATCATTATCTAGCCCCAACCCTTCTCTTGACTCCTGTCCCAAATCAGTTCTTTCTGGATTCCCTATTTGTTCATATCACTATTACTGTCCTTTCAGCCACCCAAACCATTCATTGACTCTGGGGTCAGCAAGCTATGGCTGGAAGACCAATTCCAGGCCAATAGCTGTTTTTGAAAAATGAAGTTTTGGGGGACACAGCCATGCATGCTCCTTTATATATTGTCAATGACTACTTTTGCACACAAAAACAGCAGAGTTTTTGAGACAGAAAACCGTATGACCTCCAAAGCCTAAAATATTTACCATGCAGCCTTTTACAGAAAAAATGTGTTGATCCCTGCATTCACCTAAAGTTATGCATGGTTTCTTTCAGCTCTCACTCTCCACGTTCTGTCAACAAGCCCTATTGATTCTACCTCTCAAGTCTCTCTAAGTTCTGTCCCCACTGCTGCAGTAACCTCTGTTCAGACTTTTGTTATTGTTCCTTTGCATTTTGGCAGTCAGAGAACTTGTACTAATTGCTGCTCCTTTCTTGACTTGTATCAGTCAGCCCAGACCAGGGAAAAGGAAACACTTTACATATATTAATTGGGGTTCTCTAGAGAAACAGAACCAATAGGAGATAGATGGATAGATAAGAGATAGAGATAAGAGAAGATTTACTGTGGTACTTGGCTCATCTTGTTATGGCGGCCAAGAACATGGCTCCATGCTATGCCGTCTGCAGCCGGAGGACCAGGAAAACCAGGGGTGTAATTCAGTCCAACCCCGAGGGCCTGAGAACAAGGGTTGGAGGCGGTGGTGTAAGTCCTTGAGTCTGAGAACCAGGAATTCGATGTCTGAGGGCAGGAGAAGATAGATGTGCCAGCCCAAGAAGAGAGAGGAAGAGTTTGCCCTTCCATTTGTTCTGTTCCTGCCTCATCAGACTGGGTGACGCCCACCTGGGTGAGGGCGGATCCTCTGTGATCAGCCTACTGATTCAAACGCTGATCTCTTCTGGAAACACCTTCACAGACACACCCAGAAACAATGTTTTCCCAGCTGTCTGGGCATCCTTTAGCCCAGTCAAGTTGACACATAAAATTAACCATCACGTTAAGTATTTAAAATAAAAGGAATTGAATCCAGGGAATGGTAACATAGGCAACGAAGGGGCAGAAGCCAAACGCAGGGACCAGGGAGGCAGGACAGGGTGGCAGGCCAGAGCTTAGCAACAGCAAGAAGCTGTCACCACCCCCGAGGTGGGAGGATGAGGGAGGAGGCGGGCGATTAGATGGTGGTGCTGCAGCAGGCCTGCCCAGTGGGAACCAGAGCCACGGAGGAGACAAAGTCCTCCTGCCCTCCGATCATCCGTCCCTGCTTCCCACTGGACAGCCCCAGAGGGAAGGGAGCTGTTTGTTGTGAGAGCAGGAAACACACTGTCCTGGGGTCAGCCTGGCCACCATGCAGAGCTGAGCCTGGCCGAGCAGAGGAAGGGAAAGGAAGGAAACTGAGGACACCAGGCACCCCCTGGCCAGCATACTCGTCCTGCCCCTCTCCCCTCTATCCATCCCCTCTGCCGCAGCCAGAGTGACCACATCGATCACCCATCTGAGTCTTCGCTTCTGCCCAAAATCTTCTGATGCTCCCTATGCTCTGGCTGAGGTCCCCATTCCTTAGTGTGGCACATGAGCCTTTCGCACTTGGTCCCTGCAAGCCCTGCAGCCTGATCTCCCACCCCTCCCATGCCCACTCTGAGCTCCAGCTGCTTGGTGAGTCAGGTGCAGTTGCTGGGATGTTCCCGGTGTCTTCTGTCCCTTTGCATGGACCATCCTCTCTGTCTTTATGGAATGTCTCCGTGTCTTCCCTGTGTTCAACCTCCACACTCTCCACTACCAAGGTAACTTGTAGTTCACATCCGTACATTCTAGCACTTACCGTGCTTCTTTGTAGCTGTTGGTTTCCCAGGCTGTGCCATGTTCTCTTAAAGGACAAGCCTTTTGCCTCGAACGTCTGTTTATCCCCAGGGCCTGCCATAGCATCTGGCATGCAGCGGTCACTCAGTATTTCTTGGATGGACAGATGGATGAACTCAGATCCTAGCCTGCATGCCTTGCATGAGAGTCTTGCATCCTCTTCAGCCATGGCAAGACGCATGACGGAGGGGCAGCTGGAAATGCATTCAGGAGCATTTGAGAGCACAGTATTCCTTCCCACCTAGGAGAGCTCC
>NW_012139636.1:1138292-1151624 GCF_000956105.1 Propithecus coquereli
TTTAAAATTACATACGTGACTCTTTCTTTTGGACAACTTGCTCTATATGGTGTCATGTTCAAAGAAGTTTCATCAAATAGCCAAAAGTAATCAACAAACAAAAAGCAAGCAATCCCCAGGAATTCCAATCTTTAACTTGTATCTCTTTATTTGTTTTTTAAGAGTTTATTTCCAACATCTGACATGATTGCGTTTTGTAGGATTTGTTACATAAATAACTTAGCAGAGGCAACTTGTATCTCTTTAAAAAGAACAAAAAACCAAGAATGAAGTATCATCGAAGCTTCTCATATCACCTTCCCTCTTCTACCAAATTTCTGGCCCACAGCACTGTTTTGAAGTCTTCAATGTCCCGTCTGCCAAGTACATGCGAACGACCTCTCCACCTCCACTCATGGGACGCTTCTTTCCTCCCCACGTATTCTACCAGCTCCACTGCGGCACCCTCTCTCTAGAGCACTCTTCTCCTCCTTCCTCCTCTCAGGCCTTGCCTTTTCCTATCTATTCTCTGAATTAGCATCTCCAAGGAACTGGTCTTTGGATTTGGCAGCTGCCCCCAAGGGTTGAGTGAGGCAGAGCGAATTACCATTAACCAAAGTCACAAAAGACCAATGGATAAACCAGATTGCCAAAAGGTTCATTTAAAACAGAAAGAGTTCTTTTCAGGTACCGTATGCTGTGTGCTCCTTCTGTAGTCCAAGGGACCCTGACTGTAGGTCCACACTGTAGGTCATGCCAGGTATGCATTGCACAAGGCCAGGGACAGCATTCATACAAAGTCTACTGTGATGTGAAATGTGCAATACGACAGTTCCCAGGATTGTGACCCCCAAGAAGGTGAAGTTTGGTGAGCTCAAAATTAGAAGCAAGAAGATCTCAAAGCCATGGAAGAGCCTGGTGGAAGCTCCCTGCCTGGCAGCCAAGTGCCCTGGAAGCCAGAGTACCTGCGCCCCCCAGGTCTGCTGTCACTCTGCCTTGGCAGGGCTGGAGAAACATCAACAAATTCTTGTTCTTTGGCTCTTTTCTTTTCCTTTCTTTTCTTTTTGCCAGGCTCCAGGGGAACGCTTTCTGTTCCAATTATACGGTTTTCCTCCAGCCGGGACACATGACATTTGATTGGGTTTCAGCTCAGTGACATATCGATTTTTCCTCCCAAGAGTCCTGCCTGGTCCCTGTGACTTGATTTGAGGGTTCACCCATGCCTGTGGCCACTGTTATAGGTTGACTCGTGTCCCCCTCAAAATTCACATGTTAAATTCCTAACACACAGTGCTTCAGAATGTGACCTTATTTGGAAATAGGGTCATTGCAGATGTACTTAGTTAAGATGAGATCATATTGGAGCAGCCTGGGCCCTAATCCAATATGACTGATGTCTTTATCAAAAGGAGGTATTTGGACCCAGACTCACAGAACCCCATGTAAAGACTGGAGTCACGTTGCCACAAGCGAAGGAAATAACAGAAACCAGGAGACAGGTGTGGAACAGACTCTTCCCTAACCCCTTCAGGGGGAGCATGGCCCTGCAGCTACCTTAATCTTGGACTTCTGGCCTACAGAACTGTGAGACAGTAAGTTTCTGTTGTGTAAGCCACTCAGGTTGCAGTACTTTGTTATGGCAGCCCCAGCAAACTAATACAGCCCCCGAAAACTCTGGCTGTCTTACAGGTGGCTAAACTTGCTGCCATTATGGGTAAACTCTTCCTGATTTTGCTCTAAAAAAGAGACTTTATCTTCAAGTTTTATGGGGTAGCCTGCTACCACCCATAAGTACTAATAATATTAATAATATTATGAGCCAGGTGTGGTGGCTCGTGCCTATAATCCCAGCACTCTGGAAGGCCAAGGTGGGAGGATCACTTGAGGTCACGAGTTCGAGAGCAGTCTGAGCAAGAGGAAGACTCTGTCTCTGCTAAAGAAAAAAAAAAATAGAAAAAATGATCCAGGCATGGTGGTGCACACCTATAGTTCCAGCTACTTGGGAGGCTGAGGCAGGAGGATCACTCGAGCCCAGGAGTTTGAGGTTACTGTGATCAAGGCTGATGCCACAGCACTCTAGCTGGGGCGACAGAGTGAGACTCTGACTCAAAGAAAAATTATGAACAACATTTTTTAAAAATAAAAATTTTAAGTTCTTGGCTTTATTTATTATAAGATTAACTCATAAATTCCTTTAAGGAAACTTACTTTATTATGCACTCAGCTTGTTTCAAGAGGTGATATAAGAAAACAGTAAGTAAAAGGAGCTGTTCCGTGTGTGACAAGTACAGTTTGAGAATATTGTTCATAATGTTACTCAAGGACCATGAGCCAAAGTCCCCCTGACATATGACAAAATCTTCTCAAAGCTCAGAGCCAAGAACCAGTGTGGGGTTTGGCTTATTTTTTCCATGATGGACTGGTCTGCAGGGAAAGATGGGTGGACTATCCAGCTTTCCTTTTTTCTCAGACTGCTAGGAAGCTTGGATTTTCATTAATTTAACATTCCTCAGCCGAGAGTTTGTGGTAACTGTTAGGGTGGGCACTCGTGGCGTGGGCTGAGAAGGAATTCTCCACACAAAGATTAGGATAGGAAGAAGTAAAAAGTTTATTTTACTTTCCCTGAGGGAAGGGAAAGGGCTCAGCCCAGAAAAGAAAGAAGTAGTGCCGGCAGGGAGGGCAAGGGGTTCAAGGTTTTTGTGGGGTTAAAGAGGAAGAAAAAAAAAGTGGTTGCAAATTGATAGCAGAAGGCAGCGGTGAGAGGGCTGCTTCTGTTTCTCCCTTTTTTTTTTTTTTTCCTCTCTCTCTTCCTGCAGGGGCTGGCTTATCAGGATCCTTGGAATGTGGTCTGGTGAGAACTGGGGCTGGGGGAAGCTCACACACCTGCAGTTCAAGTGTTGTAAAAACAAAACTCCACAGGTGGTTAATCTTAAAGACTGCAGGTTAAGCCACTGGTGGTTAATCCAACAAAGGGCTGTGATCTTTCTTTCTTTTTATTTCTTTCTGATAGATACTTTATTGTTCTCCATTAGATAATTTATTAGCAAGGCTGTCCTTTCAGTAACTTTTTCCGCTTTTCCCTTTTTTACATTTTGGTCTTCTCTTCTGTTTCATCAATGTTAGTGTTATTGTTCCTTTAGTGTGACAATAAGCTACCTCAGATCTCTTTTGGAAGCAAACAAGGCATGAATCGACAAATTGAGATTAAGATAAAAGGCCCAAAGCAAGGACATTTTGGGAGATGGGAAGGAAGAATATTAGTCCAGAGCCTAGTCTTACGAAGACAAAACCAAGCAAACAACAAAACGCCAAACAAGCATAGTCCTCAGCCACCTGACACGCACAGCAGGCATGTGGTGGGAGACGGGGCTAAAGGAAGGAGAACAGGGGCATTCCTGTTAACTGATTAAGAGCTGTGGCGGCACGGGGATGTCACCCTGCATCTTCTCTGCAATTGTTTCATGTTCCTGCCGAACGTGGAGCCAGGCAGTTCTGCAGGGACGTGCTCTAATCATCGTACGTCACTCCTTTCTGCCTCTGTAGTAGATATACTATTAATAGCAAGACCACTCCGGGAGCTTTGCAATCACCCAGTTCCGCTCGGAGTGTCCTGATGAACAGCACGTGCTGCTCCGCCTGGGACCGTTCGTGGGCGCCTACGTGGAGCGGGGTCACCGGATGCACGAGCCTCCCTCCCATTTCTGAGGGGTTCCTCCAGTGGGGGCGGAGGGAGGGGGTCACCGCAGCGGCCAGTTCCTTTGGCTGGACTCCCCGTCCCCACCTCGAGTTCCTGCCATTGGCAGAAGCCTCTGTGAGCAAACATCGGGAAAGCACATCACAGGCCCCAGGGTGAAAGATGCTCCGCAGGACACTTCTTGTTTCCTGGACTCTCCCCTCCCCGGGGCAGGAGTCCTTTGCAGCAGACAAAGGCTTTGAGGCACACGAGGAACAGAGGTCATCCAAGGTGTCAAGGGCTGTCAGGAAAGTCAGCCGCAGAGATGCATTTGTTGAGCATCGACTGCACGCCGGGGCCCGTGGCAAGCACTTTACCCGTATGAACCTGCTCAGTCCCTCTTCAAATGTGCGAGGCAGCCAGCTGTATCAGCCCCTGTTTACAGATGAGGAGACCAAGCACAGACAGTCCAAGCAACTGGCCCAAGAAGACAGAGACGTAAGTGGAGGAGCCGGGATTTAAACCCGGTTTTGTGGCTCCCAGGCTGCCTGAGGGAACAGAGCCCAGAGAAGGTGTCAAGCGCTGCTTCGCATCTGCTGTCAACTCACTTTGCTGGTCACGCAGAGTGACCAGGGACATCCTGGAGCCCCCCGTTCTCTGTGGTCTCTCCTCTCTCTTCTCCTCGTCCCACAGCCTACTCTGGCTTTATTAGGTGTCCGGGCTTCTTCCTGGTGGAGTTTTACACGACAAACTTCGTTCTTCTGTGAATATTGACCTCGCACCGGAGCAGAACACCCATGCTTTGTTAAGCCAGCAAGCTGGCACTTGATCCGTTTCACTGGAGAACCCCTGTCCCCGGAGTTGAAAAGTAAACACAGCGGGAAGGAGAGTGCACATCCCGTTCTTCCGTGGGGACAGCCACGCCTCGCACGTGCTGCGCGTTTCCCCCGAAGCTGAGTGCTTTGCCAGCGATATCTCATCAACAACCTTGCCACAGGAGGACTGTTGTTCCAGTTTCACAGATGATGACAGCTACTCAGTGGCAGAGCTAAGACGTGAACCCAGGTATTTCGGTGCCCAACTACAGAAAAGCAGCCGAGTCATTTTTTAAGGGCAAGGAGGCAGTGAGGGGGCGTAACCCTGGCTGTGCCCACTGCCTCATGGCCAGCGCCAAGGAGCTTTCCACGCAGGTCCCAGCTCCCTCTTACCTGCAGGCTCAGCACTGCCCCATCCGCTGCCCAGGGACAAAGCCCCACAAGACGGTGTGCAGGGAGTCTGGCTGGGGCCCCCCCCCAACCCCCAACGATCACTGGAGGGTTTTTAAAAAGCTGCCCCCTGGCTGGGCACCGTGGCTTACACCTGTAATCCTAGCACTTTGGGAGGCTGAGGTGGGAGGATCCCTTGAGGCCAGGAGTTTAAGACCAGCCTCAGCAAGAGCAATGAAACCCCCCCCCATCTCTACAAAAAATAGAAAAATTAGCCGGGCATGGTGGCAAGCACCTGTAGTCCCAGCTACTCAAGAGGCTGAGGCAGGAGGATCACTTGAGCCCAGGAGCTTGAGGCTGCAGTGAGCTATGATGACACCACTGCACTCTAGGCCGGGCCACAGAGTGAGACCCTGCCTTGGGGGGGAAAAAAAAGCTGCCCCCCAGCCTCTGTGTCCAAGAGTGACTGAGGAGTGGGAGGAACCCCACTCAGGGATCCAGGGGGTTGGACTGGATTTAGGTTTTCTCAGGACACTGCCGGGGGCCCCTGCTGAGAAGTGGGTCTTGACTGGCTCAGCTGCCCTCAGCATGTACCCAGGGCACACTAGGCTTCCCTCCCACAGAGGGGCGGGCGGGCAGGAGCCCTGGGCTGGGAGGATGGCGTGACCAGGACAATCCCACAGTAGAGTAGGAGCCGTGGGTGCCCTCCCAGGCCCCTTGGTACTCACATTCCGGTACCTGCCAACAGGACCGCCGGCCACCCAGCAGCCTGCCTGAGGGCCTCTCTAGGCAGGCCTGGCCAGCCCAGGGGAGCAGAGGAGTAAATGCTCCACCCTCAGCATCCCACGGCCAAGGACGGACAGCAGCTGGAGTCTTGGGACACTTCTGAGGCGTGTGCTCCACCCCTGCTACTCGAGCGTGGTCCAGAGGCCAGCAGCATGACATCCCCGGGAGCTTGTTAGACATGCAGACTCTTGGGCCCCACCCTGAACTTCTGGATCAGAATCTGCGTGATGCCAAGATCCCAGAAGATTCACGTGCAGATTCGTGTTTGAGAAGCACTGCCCTGCGCTGTTTCCCAGAGGCCTGCAGAGTGATAAAGTCCCCATTGCCCGGAGTAGCGACCTGCTCCTACACTTTCCTGTTTCACTTCCCGGACTCAGTGCTTCCTGGGACCCCTCCCAACTAAACTACATTGTCTCCAGGCTTGTTCCTGGGGGAACAACCTGAGATTCGTGGCCTCTCTGGGACAAAGCAGTGGGTCTGCCGCAAAACCCGGCCCCCTCCTTCCAAGCCGTGCAGAGCTGGACAAGCGAAACGGGGAGAACACTAGCATTTAGTTCTCAGGATTCATCTGCTGAGTAGCTGTGAGGGCTCCTGCCTCTTCTTCTGCAGTCCCCTTAGTCCCCGGTGCCCTGCGAGTATCCCAGCATCCCAGGCATGCAGGGACGATGACATGGAGATTCGGAAAGGGCTTTGGACTTGAGGTGGGAGAAAAGGGCCTGAATCCAGCTGCGTAACAGAGCAGTCGCCCTCCTCCCGTAGATGTGGACGGGAAACACTGAGAGTGGGGAATGTGTAACAGAGGGAACGGCCTAAACAACAACAACAGAAAGAAACGGCAAAATGCGGCTTCAAAACTCCCCCCACTCTTCTAACCTGCATCCCTGACTCAGCCAGGGGTAGGGAAGAGGGGGAGAAGGACTTTGTTCTTATGCCAGGTGGCCCCGGCCCCCTAGGTGGGCGCTGGAAGAATCCACAGGCTTTGTCTTTGGCAGAGATGGGAGCATTGGAATAGTTCGCCACAGTAACTGCCGCAAGCTGAGCACCCTCCCTTTAAAAGCTCTGTGTTCTGCCTATGTTCGGGAAATTTGGATTTTGAGACCGTTTTTCCTCCTTTGTTGGCAAAGTCATAAAAATGTCTCTTTGCTTCCTCCCCAAACCGCTTGTCCTCGTTCTTCTGATCCGGCCTCGTGGACAAGAGGCTGAGCTTTCGGTAACAGCTGTGCCACCAGTTGGCGGGTTCACCTCCCTGAGCCTTAGTTTCCGTATCTGTGAAATAGGAACGGAAAGATCAACCTCACAGGGCTTTCGTGAGGAAGAAAGTAGACAATGCGCAGAAAGCGCCTGGCCAGGAGTTCGAGACCAGGTGCACAGTGGGGGCTCAGCTAACATTTGTGGAAGGGAAGGCAAGAGGGACAGTGTTCTGAATACTCTGCCAGGGTGGTGGTGACTCTCCCAGCCCCGGGCATGACCCCAGCATGACTCACGACTCCTAAACCTCAAACTCGGGCCTGGCCCTCTGCCCACTGGCGCGGTCACCCCAGTGCGGCCTTGGCCTGAGCAGACAGGAAGAGCTAAGCGGCGGAAAGGCCTGGCCTGCTGCCACTCGGGATGAGGCTCAACTCCGTGTTTCATGACCGGCCAGGAAAGAATGTTATTCCAAGAACCCAAATCCTTCACCGAGCAAGAAAACACGAAAGAGAACACTGGGATACCATGGGTTTTGGTGAGATGATTAGGCAGGAGTATCAGGTGAGCTTCACCAGAATACAGGATTGTATTGAGAGGGAAGGCATGTTCTCAGGGAATCTCACCCCCAAGGAGAGAATGAGGACACACCCCCTGGGAGGAGAATGAGGACACAGACCTGCTGCCTCCGAAGCAGACTTTAGCATCAGCGCCAGCTGGGCAGGCCTCAAAGTCACCAGGAGAAGCTGTTTCCTTGGGAGGGACTGCAAAACGGAAACAAGACCAATGATGTTTATACGCTGCTTTTCATTTTACAAAGGGTTTTGTTTTATTAGCTTATTTGATCATATTATTCCCTACTTGACAAGTGAGGAAAATAGACAATCTAAATGACAGGAGGAAGAGAACCTCTACTTTAGTGTTTAAAGACATTTTAAACAGTAAGGGAAAAGGTTTTTGTATTTGCTCAGATACCATTTCTAGTATTCTTCATTCCTTTATGTTTCTGTCTGGTATCATATTTTTGTCTAGTATCATTTTTTTTTTTTTCAGTGCAAAAGACTTCCTTTAACATTTCTTCATTTCTTGTAATGCAGGTTTGTTGGAGATGAATTCATTCAGCTTTTAGTTTGTCAGCTTTTGTTTTTTGAAAGATGTTTCCTCCGGGTATAGAATTCTAGGCCGACAGCTGTTTTCTTTCAGTATTTTAAAGACATATGTTCCCTGTCTTTTAACTTACATTATTTCTGGTGAGAAATCTAATGTTGTCCTTTTCTTTGCTCCTCTATATGTAAAATGTACTTCCCTTCACCCCTCCTTCTGGCTGCATTTAAGTTTTCTGTTTACTATTGGTTTTAGGCAATTCTATTTTTCTTGTGCCTTGGTGTTATTTTCTTCATGTTTCTTGTACCTGGGATTCCCTAAACTTCTTGAATCTGTGAGTTTATAGTTTTCTTCAAATTTGGAAAATTTTTGGTCATGACTTCTGCAAATATTTTTTCTGTTCCTCCCCACTCTTCTTCAGGGACTCCAATTACACATGTATTAGGCTGCTCAAAGTTGTTCCACAGCTCACTGATGCTTTACTCAATTTTTTTAAGTTAATTTTCTCTCCATTTTATTTTGGATAATTTCAATTGCTAAGTCTTTAATTTCAGTAATTTTTTTTCTGCAATGTTTAATCTGTTGTTAATCCCACCTAGTGTATTTTTTTTTTTTTAATTGTAGACATTGTATTTTCATCTCTAGTAATTCTATTTGGGTCTTTTTTTAAAAAAAAATATATTCTCTGTCTCTCCTTAGCATGCTCATGCTTTCTTTCACTTTCTTGGGTGTATGGAAAACAGTTATAATAACTGGTTTAATGTTCTTGTCTACTAATTATATCATCTGTGTCATATCTGGGTCTGCTTCTATTAGCTGATTTTTCTCTTCATTTGTGTCATATTTTCCTGCTTTTTTGCATGTCTCATAATTTTTCTTACTGTATACTAGATAGTAAATGTGTTGTTAGGTGCTGGATATTTTTGTTTCCCTTTAAATATCCTTGACCTTTGGTCTGGAAGGCAGTTAAATTACTGCAATCCTTTTGAGAATTGCTTTTAAGCTTTGTTAGGTGGGATCAGAGCAGACGTTAGCCTAAGTCTAACTTTTTCCTACTATTGAGACAATACCCTTCTGAGGACTTTATCGATGCCCTGTGTGATAGGATGTTTTCTATTCTGGCTGGGGGGAACATGAACTATTCGTAGGCTTGAATGAGCCCCAGGGGTTGTTCAGCATGTTTCCTTTGGTGATTCTTTTTCTAGACTGAGGTTGTTTCCTCACATGCATGCATTGTCAGTAGCTAATCAAGGGAAACCCTCTGCAGATATTCAGAGCCTTCCCTCTTTGTAGTTCTCTCCTCTCCATGCAGGTATTCTCTCAGGTATTCTGCCTTCTGAATTCTAGCTGCCTTGGCCTGCTCAAATCCTCAACTTAGGAAGACAAGCAAGCTCTGTGTGTGGTCTCCCTCTCTATGCTGTGGCTTGGAAATTACTTCTCCTTGTTTTCCTCCACCCAGGGGTTACTTTCTGCACTGCCTGCTTTTTGATATCTGAAAAGTATAGTTTCCTATGTTTTGTCCAGGGTTTTAGTTAAAGGCAGGAGACTAAATCTAATCCCTATTATTTCATAATGGCTGAAATTGTAATTCCCCATAAGTTTTTCAATTTTCAAAAAATGTTTTGTTGTAATAACATATACATAACATAAACTTTACCATTTTTAAGTCTACAGTTCAGTGGCATTAATTGTATCCCCTCTACCGTAGATTATGTGAAAAAATTGTGTTGTTTTTCTTCTAACCATTATTAAGCACTGAGTGTTAAAGTAGATATTATGATTACACTCATTTTACAAAGAACATGAAGCTTAGAATGTAACTTGCCTTAGGGTAGTTAGGGGTATGGTCAGGATCTAGTCCTACAGAGCCAGGCTATGAACTACGTTAAGAATCCCCAATCACACTGCCTGCACTTCTCTGTAAGGACTTCCGCTGGAAGGCTATTTCTTGACCCTGAGCAGATATTCCAGAAATAAGCACCTCAGACCATGGCTGCAGGAGCCTATTGGTCCAGATACCAGAGGAACACAAGGCTTGAGGCCAAACCAATATCTGAGTGGTAGAGTTTCTGTCACCTGTGAGCCAGGACAGGGCTGGGCCAGGCCTGGTGCACAGACCCGTTGAGAGGCTCCAACCTCAAAGTATTGTGCAGGGCAGGAGCGTACTAGGGGTCTGTGCGCATCTGGTACTAGTGGGACCCAGAGACCACAGTTCCCAATCAGCCACTTGGAGGTAAATGGCAGCCTCATTTGCATCACTGGCTTATCTTAAATTACAATTACAAATCTTTTTAACTTCTTACCAGCTCTGAACAGGCACGTTAGCAGCCGTTGATCCAGCACATCAGGGATTCTTGGCTTCAAGGAGCTGATCCCTTTTTGCAGGTGAATAAAACAAGACTTGGCCGAGGCAGGAGGATCGCTCGAGGTCAGGAGTTCGAGACCAGCCTGAACAAGAGTGAGACCCCCGTCTCTACTAAAAATAGAAAGAAATTATCTGGACAACTAAAAATATATGTAGAAAAAATTAGCTGGGCATGGTGGCGCATGCCTGTAGTCCCAGCTACTCAGGAGGCTGAGGCAGAAGGATCGCTTGAGCCCAGGAGTATGAGGTTGCTGTGAGCTGGGCTGACTCCATGGCACTCACTCTAGCCCGGGCAACAGAGCGAGACTCTGTCTCAAAAAAAATAAAAATAAAAAAAAATAAGACTTGTCTCAGAAATATTCTGGCAGTCTCTTTGCAAAGGCTGTAGGTCATTTACTCCCAGCCTTTCACAAGAAAGCTCTAGAAGCACATTCCTTTGTATGGTTTTGATTTGTGTCTGATGCACTTTGGGTTTCACAAGTAGGTTTTTATGACTTATTTCTCACTAACAACCTATCAAGCTTGGAGCACTTTAGAAATGCTCCTTTTACAGACAGGAGTATCAGGGCCAAGTGACGTTCACTGTCTCAGCCTCTCCCATCGAATCAAGGCTTGCTCCTGAGCGGGGCTGCTCCTCCCAGCAGTGAGGAGGACGCTCAGCCCTGTGGGGCAGGACAGTGCTTCTTGGTCTTTGCTTCCCTCCTTTATCTGGGACATGGAACCCAGTATGCACTCAAATAAAGATAAGCGACCCATTGCTTTATTTTCAAATAGTTGCAGTTTTATGGCTTCCAAGCCATCTTGAGGGCTTTCCTGCAATGGTGTGCAAAGAGATGAGGAGGCCAAACTTTACCCCTCTGTATTCAGTACAGATTCAGCATGAAACTCAGTCCCAAAGAAACTCTAGACAAGAAAACAACCATCTAGTAGTTCGTTTTTCCAGAGAGTCGAGTAAGAAATATTCATTAGGTAAAATAATGGTTTTTCAAGAAGATCTGGGAGTAGGCAGTTCTGGGAAACAAACTTTTCTGGTGAACTGAGGTTCACGGTTGTCTTGGTGCATTGGTGTGGCTTGGAGAGTTGGACCTGATTTTATCTGTGGGGGGTGATGGGGAATCTGAAGGGCTTTGGGGCCATTGTGCTGAGCAGCAGCTCTTTGCTGACAGGATGGAGCAGCTGCAGCTATAACAGCCTCACCTGGAGTCAAGAAACGGAACCAACCAGGAGACAGTGGCATTCCCCAAAGACTGGACACTCAGAGTCAGGCCTGCATGGGTGTGTGACCTGTCAGGTTGCAGAGGGCCCCTTGCTCAGAAGGGCCCCTAATTGACTTAAAACGTTATGCTCTACTTTCCCCATCTTGAAATTATTAATCATTTTCGAACAAGGGGACCTACGCTAGGTCCTTAAATTTACATAGCCAGTCCCGCCCGGAGCAGGTCATTCATTACCTCCCCCTGCCATATGGCAAAAGTATTTTCTGTAGCAATCATGAAATGAAACAAATAATGAATTTGACCAGAAGAGAAATATAGATATTGAAATGTTTTTTTTTAAATTTCTATGTATAAGTAAAAAAAAAATTTTAAAAAGCTATTACAGCACAAAAAAAGAAAAAAAAAGCTCAACTATATATTCAACAGTTTTTATATTTGCCTAACAGCTGGAACTTGGTCCTTTGTTTATAGTCGGATTGTCATAGTGTGTTTGGACTGCTATAATGAAATACCATAGACTGGCTAGCTACAAACAACAGAAATTTATTTCTCTTGGTCTGGAGACTGGGAAGTCCAAGATCAAGGCACTGGCAGATTTGATGTCTGGTGAGGGCCCTCTCCGTGGTTCACAGATGGTACCTTCTACCTGTGTCCTCACATGGTGGAAGGGACAAGACATTTCTCTAGGGCCTTTAATGGGAGCACTAATCTCATTCATGAGGGCTCCACTCCCATGACCTAGTCACCTCTCAAAGGCTCCACCTCCTAATGCCATCACCTTGAGAGTAAGGATTTCAATATATGAATTTTAGGGACACACATTCAGACCATAGCACAGATATAATAGTGTTTTGTAAAAATAATTATCTAGTAGCTAATAATTGTTCAGTAATGTTTTATTTTCTTCACTAGTTTTAAACAATCAATAATTTTAAAAGAAGAACACATTTCAATCTCAGAGATCATATTTAAATTCAATAAAATATTTCAGGCATGGACTGAAATTTTTACTTTCAAAATAAAACTACTACACCTCACAGTTTGTACATTGTTCCATTTTAAACTTGGACATAAGTGGTCACACAGAATGAAGCCATTCAAGTTCTCTTTCTTTGTCGTTGCATTTATTTGTCATTATTTATTTCAAATCATTGTTTATTTCAAATTTCTGGTTAAACACAACCATCTGTAGTACCACGGTGGGTGGGTATACAAACTGCGTCCCAAGTAAAGTCAAATGATTTCAAGCTATCATGAGCTTAATCTTGAAAAGAATCTAAATAGCTGCCCCATCAGCATCCCCTACTGGGGGCAACCTGCTAACTGGGATTCTAAATTAACTCCCGTGCAGAATGCAGTTTATATTTAATCTTAAAGGACAGGTAATAAAAATGCGCTAATTTTAAGATTACTTTTATCTCATTAAAACTCAACAAAAGCCACAGCAATTGTTTAGAACTTACACCAAAAAATATGTTTTTGAGGAGTATTTATCACTGACGATCTTTAGTAATTCTAACACCTGGTACTAATAAAAAGCAGACCAACTTTAGTAGGCTTCCTTCTCGTTTTAAAATTCTCCACAGAGAACGCACCCTCTGGTTGCCTGCGTGCAGACAGATCTACACCACTGCCAGGAGATGCCCTTTATATTTTGCCACCAAAGTCACAAATTTTTAAAAAATGTACTGTTAATAATAGCCTATATTGCTAAGAATTTAGAGCTGCTTGTGGAAATATTACAATGTGGCAAAATGCTGAAAATGCATGTCCTTTGACCTAGGAAGTTTGCTTCAAAGATTTTAGTCTAAATAGATC
>NW_012139636.1:1154094-1154911 GCF_000956105.1 Propithecus coquereli
CCTTATTTCCTTAAAATAATTTCCTTAGGTAGAATTGCTAAAACAAAGGATATATGTATTCCCAAGGTTTTTGATACATATTGACAAATATCCCTTCGGAAAAGCTGTACTAATGTGCACTTCTCCAAGCCAAATGTACCAGCACTGATTTCCCACACACGCACCACAATATCGGGTATGCTGATATTTTTTAAATGTCTTTGGCTGATCGACTAAAACGTTAGTATGTTAAGATGTGATTCTGACTCAACGGCTCTAGAAAGGAAATAACAACACTAGCAAAGTGCAAGGCAGTATCATGTGGCTGCCTCGTTACCTGATGCTTGACACTGTCTTCCCACCCCACATCTCACTGTATTACGGCCTGAGCAGCAGAATGCTGGGCAAAACAGCAAAAAAGGGTGGTTAACAAAGAGACGTACACACACACACACACACACACACACAAGGTCTGTCTGGAAAGTATCCACCCATTGCTAATATAACGAGAACGGTTTGCACGACATTTGCACAACACGATGTAACTTGGCAGCCAAGGAGAGTGGCCTGGGATGCGCATGTCATGCTCATGTGCACGACAACTTCAGTAGTCAGTGGGGCGCTAGAAGCCATGGAGTGAGGATGTGTCCTGTGTGGCCATCGCATTCAAAATGACTGAGCGAGTAGAGCAACGAATCTGCATCAAATTTTGCATTAAGCTTGAGCATTCCTTGACGGAAACTATTCAGATGATTCAGAAGCCTTTCGGGGACAGTGCAATGAGTGCAGCGCAAGTAAAAGTGTGGCACAAATGCTCCAAAGATGGTCGAGAATCTGT
>NW_012139636.1:1154961-1158559 GCF_000956105.1 Propithecus coquereli
AGACATTTCTCTAGGGCCTTTAATGGGAGCACTAATCTCATTCATGAGGGCTCCACTCCCATGACCTAGTCACCTCTCAAAGGCTCCACCTCCTAATGCCATCACCTTGAGAGTAAGGATTTCAATATATGAATTTTAGGGACACACATTCAGACCATAGCACAGATATAATAGTGTTTTGTAAAAATAATTATCTAGTAGCTAATAATTGTTCAGTAATGTTTTATTTTCTTCACTAGTTTTAAACAATCAATAATTTTAAAAGAAGAACACATTTCAATCTCGGAGATCATATTTAAATTCAATAAAATATTTCAGGCATGGACTGAAATTTTTACTTTCAAAATAAAACTACTACACCTCACAGTTTGTACATTGTTCCATTTTAAACTTGGACATAAGTGGTCACACAGAATGAAGCCATTCAAGTTCTCTTTCTTTGTCGTTGCATTTATTTGTCATTATTTATTTCAAATCATTGTTTATTTCAAATTTCTGGTTAAACACAACCATCTGTAGTACCACGGTGGGTGGGTATACAAACTGCATCCCAAGTAAAGTCAAATGATTTCAAGCTATCATGAGCTTAATCTTGAAAAGAATCTAAATAGCTGCCCCATCAGCATCCCCTACTGGGGGCAACCTGCTAACTGGGATTCTAAATTAACTCCCGTGCAGAATGCAGTTTATATTTAATCTTAAAGGACAGGTAATAAAAATGCGCTAATTTTAAGATTACTTTTATCTCATTAAAACTCAACAAAAGCCACAGCAATTGTTTAGAACTTACACCAAAAAATATGTTTTTGAGGAGTATTTATCACTGACGATCTTTAGTAATTCTAACACCTGGTACTAATAAAAAGCAGACCAACTTTAGTAGGCTTCCTTCTCGTTTTAAAATTCTCCACAGAGAACGCACCCTCTGGTTGCCTACGTGCAGACAGATGTACATCACTGCCAGGAGATGCCCTTTATATTTTGCCACCAAAGTCACAAATTTTTAAAAAATGTACTGTTAATAATAGCCTATATTGCTAAGAATTTAGAGCTGCTTGTGGAAATATTACAATGTGGCAAAATGCTGAAAATGCATGTCCTTTGACCTAGGAAGTTTGCTTCAAAGATTTTAGTCTAAATAGATCATCACAGGTGTACTCAGTAAAGATATTCATCATAGTATTGCTTGTAAGAATGACAACTGGAAATAAATTGATTAAATAAATTATGGTACATCCATACATTAGAATGGCAGCCATATAAAACAACGCTGTTTAAGAGTATTTATTGTTATGGAAAAATTCCCATAATATACTCTTAAGTGAAACAATCAGTTTATAAAACACAATGTATCATATGCCCCCTTTTTTAAAAAAATGCATATTATTAGTACATGCCACCTACTTCCCAGCTGGAGCACAAAATAAGTTCACATTTTTTTAACATCCAAATTATATTGATTCCAAACTCCTTACCCCAAAGATCACAGAAAATCCATTCTTCTTCCAGTTCCCACCCAAGGTCATTCTGGGAAGCACTGGGGAATGCTTGGCCGTTTCACGAATGCTCCTGCTTGCTGTCACTCTAGCAGTCCTTGCTTGGCTGCAGTACAGCTCGGAAGCCCTGCAGGCCACCTCCAGCTGTCTTGGGGAGTAGCTCTGTTTTCTAGGCCACTTGCTCCTTAGCCGCCCTAAACTCAACTAAATCCCAGCTCAGATGTTTAGCAAATTTTTGCTGAATGCTTAGGGGAATAATTCAGAATCAAGTGCAGTGAATGACTTTGCATCTAAGGACTCTACATCCCTTTGGAACTCAAGCCCAAAGCCACCCTCACTCACTTGGAGCCAGCCTAGGAGGCCCCCACAGGGCAGTGACCAGGCCAGCCCTTGTCTAGACCCAATGAGGTAAGACAGCCCTTTCCTGCTCCAAGAGTTGACCTTCGTACCCACCCAGGATGACTGGAAGGGGGAAGATCTATTTCCTTCGGGGAAACCTTCCCTAGCAACCCACCCACAGATACCCTCCCACCACCACATGCATGTGGGCACCCAGGGTTTGATCTGACCTCTCTGACCTAGAATAAGGAAAAACAGCAGTTTGTCAACCCAATTCCCAAAGCCAGTTGTAAATAATTGTAAATAACACAATGTAGGGAACACCACCAGTCCAACCCAAATTTTCATTTAGATAAAAATTATTTCTCTAACTCATGAAGGGCATGGTCAGGCTAAAGAACAGCCCTATTTCCACTAGTAACTGTGTCAGACTGAACAGCTGTGTTCATATTTATGGTGACTTTTTTCTGTCCATATAGTAGGTATGTCCTTTACATTTGTGTAATTAATTAAAAGAGCCCAAACTAAGATTTTTCTAAAAACAGGACAAGTCTGCCCCAAAGGAGAAATGGTGTCTCTACCTCCAGAAACTAAGTATTGTCAACACATTTGAAATATTATTACTCCAGTTACAAACCTCCATGTGGAAGGGAACATCCTCAGCAATCACTCTACTACCAGGCATGTGTGTGCATGTACGTGCATGTGTTTTGTGTATGTTTTAAAACCTGGTAGCATGTGCACAAAAAGCATAAACGGTGGCCAAATCAAGGTAATAAGATCATGGGCAATGTTAATTTTCTTCTATTTGCTTTTTGGGATTTCTAGTTGATGGATTTTAAGATTAGTTTGGAAGCGGAACAGACATAAAGCACATACACAAAATTGAGCGTTAGTGCTTCTTGTTCTTTTTAAGCCCCCAATATTTTATTTTTTCTTCCCTTGATCCTCTTCTTAAAAAACAAAGCCCAAAAATGTCTGATTAATTAAGGGTTTCAGTTAATCGTGCTTTATTATGTATTTTACAAGTTTTATAGGCGATTGCCCATAAGCCGGCCTGACACAAATTGGTAGGCGGGACCTGTCTAATCACAGAGAAGGGCCTGATTAAAAGAACAGGATTGAAAAACCAAGGTGTTCATTTCAAATGGCGTGATTTGGAATCCGAAGAGTTTGTTTTAAAAAACATTCATTTTCACAAATAGCGAGTTGAAAGTAGTGATATTTATTTAAAACTACACTAGAGTTTTGAAACCCCAGGGGCACCTTGATTAACTTGTCTGTAGTTCACTTTTTGGAGTCAAATCTGATTTTTAAAAAAATATTAACTTTGATTTTAAAACTTTAAAGTGATTGTTTTTCTCCGTGCTTGAGCAGTTTCCCATCTGTCAGGTGGCAAATGGGCTGGTGCTTTTTTAAACATTTTTTTAATTTCAAATTACCAAAGTAATACATATTCATTGATGAAAATATGATAAATACAGAAGAGCCCAAAGAAAAACATTCATCTGTAATCTCGCCCTGCTGTTCATGAGAAAGCTGCTCATTTGAGACTTGTACCTACAGCTTAACTAACACACAAACACATTCATACACATACACACATACAGACATACACATATACACACATGTAGATGTACCTGCCCAGAAACATTCACAGATATGTAATAGTAGCATTGTACTGGGCACACTGCTTTGTAATCTGTGTGTTGTCACTTAGCAATATGTTGTAAACATGTATCTTTAGATATTCTTTTTTTTTT
>NW_012139636.1:1159379-1196697 GCF_000956105.1 Propithecus coquereli
ATTCAGATGATTCAGAAGCCTTTCGGGGACAGTGCAATGAGTGCAGCGCAAGTAAAAGTGTGGCACAAATGCTCCAAAGATGGTCGAGAATCTGTCGAAAGCGATCCACATTCTGGAAGGCCTGCCACAAGCAGAACACCTGAGAATGTTGAATGTGTACAGGTCAGGTTAAGAGACGCTGGGAGAACTGTGTGAGGTCCCAAGGTACCTACTTTGAAGGGGACTCAGGTGTCATTGTCCTATGTACAATGTTTCTTGTATCTTGTGTATCTTCTTCAATAAATGTCTCTATTTCTCATATTATATGGCCGGATACTCTCCAGACAGACCTCACATATATCTTGATTTTTGTTAAAATATGTATGTGTTTATGTACACACACCCATATACACCTGCCCCCCACCAAAAGATATAAAAATTATAAACCAAACCATTAACATTGGTTATCTCTAGGAGGTAGAGTTACAGATGGTTTTGTATTTTCTTCCGTTTACTTTCCAACATTTTCAAATTTTCTATAATAACTGTCAATTAGTTTTGAAAATATATACAGCCAAAAAATAAATATGGTTTTTTTCCTAAGCAAACAAAATTCATACTGGTGCTCTAGGCAATAACTTAGCACCTGCTATTGTTCATCCTTTCCTTCCCCTTTTCTGCCCCATGTGGCCCTCAGTTCAGAAACCAGTGTGGGGACCTGAAGTCTCAGTTATCAGACTATCCAAGTGCTGGGACCAGATTGCAATGAACCATCTAAAATAAATCTCTGGGCTCTAGTTTTCTCATCTTTGAAATAAGAAATTAGGGATGGCATTAGGTTTCAACTCAAGTATCAACTCTGCCACAGTGGTGCACTGTGTTGGGAAAATTTGGAAGCCTAGTCCAAAATTGAAGCTGGAACATTGGAAAGACTTCTGTGATTAACTAATTGTGTCTGCCACAGGAAGAAATGCAGCAATTGACTAGTAATGTCTGTCACCGGACTAGGTGCAGAAATCCTCAAATCAAGTGCAACCTAGTTGCCATGCCGGGACCAGGCATCTCCATTATCCCTTCCCAATCTTAAATTCTACTTTCTTGTGCTTCTTTATTCATCTTGCTTTTTCCATTCTACACGCCTCCCTTCTTAAAGATTATCAGAAATTTCATGTGGTTCAATACATATTTACTCTGGGAAATGCAAACGTAAGAAGGATTCGGTCCTTGCCCCTGAGGAACGCCCAGTCTTGGGGGTGCTGAAGCAGGGAGTCTGAACTACATTTCACCAAAAGATTTTCCTGGATTGTAAAGGAGGCTTGGCCTGGTGATGGCTGAGGGGTTGACCCAAAGGAGAAGGACAAGGCTGCAGGGACCAGGTGCGTTGGAAAGAAAGGCTGCCATGCAGAGGAGGGAGGGCACCAGTTGGGTCTCTGGCCAGTTCTGAGCCCATCCTTGCAGGTGGCCCAGTTCACCTTCACCTGTCTCCACTTGCCTGCACGTGGCCCCCCGGGCTGGTGAGGGGAGAGCTGGCCATGCATTAGAAGGAGCGCTTGCTGCCGTGCTGGGCCCTGCTAGTGCCAGACTAGTATGGAAGGCAGATGGTTAGGAACGGGGGACTTGGCGAATTGTTGGTGATGGCAGGGTCCTTTCAGTGTGCAGTAACTGGGGTTGGGTTAAACTCTCCCCATCCCAGGAGTGTGGGGCCTTGACGCAGGGACACCTGCCTTCTCAGCAGTCATGAGAAAAGAGAAATAGCAAATGCAGAGCTTTCACTGGGAGGTTGGCCTCGGGCCTGCTACGCTGGGTGCTTTCCTGCTTTGGCAAAGTGTTTGGTCCTGAGTATGTATCTGTCGCTGGACAATACGCTGTTCACTCAGTAGATGGTGGAAACTTCTGACTCATAAAGGCGTCTGAAATGGGGACTTCGAGGCTTAGTGAGAAATTGACCCAGATATTCTCAAAGGTTCTGTCCAATCCTGATACTCTGTTTCCCTCCCCTCAAAGTGCCACCTCGAAAGCTAGGGTATCAGTCACCCTGTTAGATGAAAATGCTCTATTTATATGAAGTACTGGAAACCTGCCTGGGCTCCAATCCAAGCTTCTCCACTTACCATCCATGTGATCTTGGGCAAATTAATAAATCTCTCTGCCTCAGGTTCCTCATCTGTTAAATGGGACTACGACTACTATTTATTTACTACTACTACTTACCTCCTAGAGTTTTTGTGAAGACTAAAAGAGCTTCTATGTACTTGATAACTGTTTGTTGAATGTTGAATGAATGTGTCTATGTCTCCCTCTAGACAAAGTATGTATACCATCATACATCTTTGTGTCTCTAGTAGCTAAACATAGATTGTGACAGAACTTTCAGCTACGAACATTTTCCTCAGCCTTCCTCTTTCAGAAAAAGATAGAAGCAATAAAAAAATGCAGACGTGTGGGATTTGGAAATCAAAGGAAATTTCCCATGGACCGCCAAAGTCAGTAGAACTTCATCTAATCCCCTTTATCTTCTCAGGCAACAGTTCCTTGCAGATTATCATGGTTTGGAGGACATGCAGGAGCCCCACCCAGCAACACGAACTGCAGGACAGAGCCTTATGTTAACGGTTTCAATACCAGGGCTTAGGGGGCAGCAGGAAGAGAAGATAAGAAGTTAAGAGTTCTAATCTTGCCTTCCCCATGAATGAGCTGGGGAACCTCTTTGTGCCTCTGGGCTTTCTTCTCTGTAAGAGTAGATCGGGAAACAGTTTTGTGATTCCTCAAAAAGTCAAAGATAAAGTTACCACTCCTAGGTATATATCCAGAAGAATTGAAAACTGGTACTTAAACAAATACATGTATAAGCCTAAAAAACATGCTACATGAGAGAAGCCAGACACAAATGGTCACAAATTATATGATTCCAGTTATATAAACTGTGCAGAATAGATAAATCCATAGAGACAAAAAAGTGAATTGGTGGTTGCCATGGGCTGGGGACAGAAGGAATGGGGAGTAACTACTTAATGGGATAGAATTTTCTTTCGGGATGATAGAAATGTTTTGGAACTGGATAGGGATGGTGGTTTCACAACATCGTGAATGCACTAAAAGCCACTGAATTGTTCGCTTTAAAATGGTCCATTTTATGTTATGTGTATTTCACTTCAATAAAAAAAAGTTAAAAGGTAGATTGTTGGGTAGGGAGCAAATAGGTGCCATACAACTGGAGGGATGTTGGATTTCAGAAACTGCTTTCTTTTCACCGTGAGACAGTTTCTCCTGGGATGGTGATGAGCCTGGGTCTTTCTGCGTGGGCCCATCCTCTGGGTCAGGGTGGCTAAGGACTTAATCTGCCAGAGTCCAGAGTGGAGGGCATGGAGCCTCAAAGCTAGAACAGGAGAAAGGTGCCAGTGCCCCTGGCCGGGTGGTAAACTGACCTGAGGTGTGGATGTCACACTCTTTCTGCTCTGTGGGATTTTCCAGCCACTGTTCCAGAATTTCAGACTCCCTGCCTCCAGAGGTATTTAGTGTCATAGCGTTGTCATTATTTTCCTTTGGCTCAGCCCTAACCGAAGAGTGCGTTTCACTTCCTCACTAGTTTACAAATCGAGACATTTATAGGAGTGCATGTAATCGAGAAGATAAAATAATAAAAATATAATTAAATTAAAAATATACATATATTTACTTTTACAATTTATTATATTTTATACAATATAAATGTATGAAAATATAATAAAAAAACGAATAAAACTACACATCGTAACCTTCCCACAGAATAATTTGTATTCATAAGCGTCATTCTCACTACAGGTGGAGTCATTTCAAGGATTGTGGAGGTTAAAGGGGGTTCTGACAAGTGAGACTTGGCCCCCAAGCCCCTCCCTGTCACCTGCTGACTGAGAATTGGTGGAACCATTTCTAACCCCTAGAGCGGTGGGCTTAACCTCAGCCACTGCAAACGGGAATCACATGGGGAGTTTTAAAAAATACTGATGACCAGGTGATTTAAATGCACAGTCAAGGCTGTGAACCACGGGTCAGCACCTCAGCCTCAGGTAGAGGTTTGTCATTGCAGAAGGTAAGTGAAGGAGGGCCCGTGGAGGCCCACCTGCTACGTCGCATGGCTTCTTAGACCCCTTCTACGGAGAGGGCCTCGTCACATGATGGAGAGGTGTCAGGCATGAGGTTGCCACACGACTCTGCTCACAGGGCCTTCTGTGGATAACGAAAAAGGGATGGAAAAAATGGAAATAGTTTTTCTGTTGAAAGGCTGCGCACACAGGGAGAGTTTTAAAACTTGGAAATACTTTAAAGCGGATTCTAATAAATTAAAATTTAAATACCCATTGTTGCTTTTCCTTTTAAAGAGTTCTTTTAGAGACTCTGAAAATGTGATTCTGTGCTGTCGTCCACACTGGCTGTCCTCAGCTGGCTTCTTCTCCAAAACCTCTGCCACGTAAAACCCCTGGGGAGGGACACAGGGAGCATGTGTCCCGAAGAGAGGTCTCTGGGCTGTGGCTTCTCTGATTGGGTCTTTAAGGAGACCTGGGGACGGGGATAGAGTGGGGAAGGTCGACTCTGCAGAGGGGACTTCATAGGAGGTGTGAAAAACAGGAGGCATGTGGGTTTCATATTATCTGAACTCCTGTGTGGCAGAAGCCAGGCAGCTGTGTGCCGCTCTCCACAGACAAGACATGGGACAAATCATGTGACCTGCCTGGCTTTACTGTTCTCCTCTGAAAAATGGGGAAGGAAATGGGGACATGGTCTAGAATAGATGACACCTGAGCCTATGTCCCATTCAGATATTCTGGGAAATAAGTTTGAAAAGTAGGTCACTAACTGGCTGCTGGGAGGGAGAAGAGAGGAGACCTCTACTGAAGGAATAGTGTTCACGAGAGTTTGGAGAAGGAACAGAGGAGGTCAGGTGACACTGAGAGGAACAAGGGGGGCCTCACGACAGAAATGAGCCTGGGTACTTGGGCAGCTCTGTCCCCAATTTTCCCTGTCACTGAGAGGCCGCCACTCGGGTTGTTAGGCAGAAAATGGCGGCAGTAGCAGCTTCCTCTTCCCGGCTTCGCAGGGCCGTTGCTGTTACCATGGTGATGGCCAGGCCGTGTGATGTGTGGCTTTGTGATGTGACCACCTCCTTCTTTGTTCTCCTCCAAACTAGAGGTACTACCTCTGGGGCTATAAGAAAGGGCCCAAGTAGGGAATTTATGTGCTTGTTTGACTCACCTCAGGAGCAAATCTCTTTCTCCCCTACCACTGCTTCTACCCTGCAAGGGATCCGGTTTCCTGATTATAAGTTCTGAGGCACTTGGATCCTATTTCTTGAGGGAGGCAGAGACCAAAACCTTTGAAATATAAGACCCACTAAATGAGCACAGAATAAAGTTTGGTCTGTCCCTTTGTTCTGTCTCTGACAGTAGTAGCAAGAGATGCTTTATGGGAAGAACACAGTAGTTGCCTTCCGTGAAGTCAATTTCTAAAGGTTAGGGATGTGAGCCTCTTTGACTTGCCCCGTAATAACTCATTCTGGCGCCATCATTCATGTGAGCTCCTCTAAGCCCTTCTGGAACTTATTTATACTTTCAGCCTTTATTGGATTCCAGAGGAGAGAGGCAACCCCTGAGACTTGTGGTTGAGTTGTGCCCTCATCCATCAGCTGTGGACTCCAGTGGTGAATTAATGTTCTCTGTAGCAAATTCTCTGCTGGGGTTCTTTCCTTGGCTCTGCCACTAAAAAGCTGTGACCCTGAGCAAAGTCCTTCAATTTCTCCGAGTCTAGGTTTCCTAGTCTAGAAAACAGAAACAGAAGCACCTGGCAAATCCCTAGCTCATGGAGTGGTGGCATTCTCCAGGAAGGAACGGCACCCTACGCATCACTGCATCCCTAGGGCCCGACGTGGTCCCTGGCACATCACAGTAATTCAGTGAGTGGCTGTCAAGTGGCCTAGATAAAACGAGGCAACACCAGTGGTGATACTTCTGTGCCAGTGGGAATGCTTGGTGGCAAATGAGAGAAACCGACTCAAACTAAATCAAGCAAACACAAGGAGATTCCAGCTCACATGACCAAGAAGTCCAGGGGTGGAGCGTCTTTCAGCTGTGGCTGGATTCCAAGGATTCTAGGAAACCACAAAGGCACAAACCAATAGAGCAAAAAATAATTTTGCTTGTTTGGGGCCCACACCTCTGCAGGGACAGATGGGAGCTACGTTTCAGTATAAAGACACCTGGGATTTTAATCCTGCCCTGCCCTTCCAAATTAGTTGATCTTGGACAAGGTGTTTTTTTTCCTAAGCCCTAGATTTCAACTTTCTAAGACAGGGATAAGCGTATTTGCTTTGCACAGGGTGTGTTGTGTCCTGAATATTTGTGTCCCCCTAAAATTCATGTGGCAAAATCTTTACCCCCAAAGGGATGGTGTTAGAAGGTGGGGCCTTTGGGAGGAGATTAAGTCGCGATGGCAGAGCCCTTGTGAATAGGATTAGTGCCCGTATAAAATAGGCCCAGGGGAGCTCTCTTGCTCCTTCTATTATGTGAAGACACAGTGAGAAGGCACTCTCCATGAACCAGGAAACGGGTTCTCAACAGATACCAGATCTGTTGTTGCCTCGATCTTGGACTTCCCAGCCTTCAGAACCAAGAGAAATAAATTTCTGTAGTTGAGAAGTTACCCAGTCTATGATATTTTGTCATAGCAGCCTAGATGGACTAAGTAAGACAGGATAGTTGAAAAGCTCCAAAGAGGTGAAAATGTGAAAAATTACTACCAGTCTTAAAATGCAATTTAAATGCAAAGTGGGTGGCATAATATTATTATTGTTTTAAGTGAGCCCGAATGCCTAATTTGCTTTTCAGGAATTCATTCTAAAATGAATAAGTCTATTCCCCGTGCTGACTTAGAACTGGTATTTATCAAGTTCTTTACATGAACAATCTCATGTAATCTTTACCTAACTCCATGTGATAGGTACTACTATCAGTTCCACTTTAAAGAGGAGGAAACCAATGCTTTATGAGGTAAGTAACCTCACCAAGGAGCACAGACAGTGGATATTGAAGGCAGGAGGACTAAACGCATTTCTGACTGCAGAGCCTGCCCATCACACCTGGCGATGCTGCCCCTGTCCTGGAGGTTTCCCTCGCCTATCACGGCATATATGTGCAAATGGGACTCAGAGACTGTGGAGTCCAACTGCCCCATCTCACTGAGGCCCGGCAGAGCCAAGACTTTGTCCCAGCTTTCTGACTTTTGTTCTGTATCTGCCGGAGCTCCTAAGAGGAAGCCACAGGAATGTAAACCAAAGGAATGCATTAAAGGAGAGCCGCAGAATTGCTGCAGAGGCTGGAGAACACAGCTGGGTTCACACACAAGGAGCAATGCCCAGTCATGCTGCAGAACTGGCCTGCAGGACACCCCCTCCACTCCTGATGAGCACCAGATGCAACAGCTGGAGTGACCAACACCGCCAGCACTGTATGCCATCCCTAGCCCCAGCTGCTGTTACCCCTGCCCCCCCATAATTCCATCTTGCTGCATCTTCTACTGTTCTTGCTTCCTTATGTTGCTGACCCCGGATTCAGAGTCTGGTTTGGTACATCTGCTAGATGGAGTCTATGTCATGTGTCCGTGTCCTAGCTGCAAGGGAGGCTGGGAAAGCAAGTGTCCAGCAATTTCAGCTTTTAAGGTGGGAAGCAATGGTACCTCCCACCAGTGCTCCAAAAGATGGTGAGTTTCCCAAAGCCTGAAAGGGGATTTGATGGCCAAAATGAATGTTCTTGAAACTCTGAGAGTAAATGAGGCCTCAGGAAATATTAGTTCACTCCCCCATGCCCATCCAAGGAGCCAACAAGCAAATGCTGTCAGTCCCTTGCCTGCTTCTTGTGAGCTGGGGCCTGTGTCCTCCACTGAGTTTACTGAAGCCTGTTATTCTCAGCTGAGCTCCTCTGGGAAGCAAATCCTCAGACTCTATACCGGGTCTGATTCATGGGCATATGGTGCTGTGTCATGTTGTTGTAACATAAATAAAAATATTTTACGTGAAAACTTAAGGGAGGGAGGTTTCTGGAGCCCCCACACTGTATCAGATGCCTCAAGCTGTGAAGGGAAGAATGTGTTTGGTGTCCAGACTGCCTCAGTGGGAGGCTTGCTGGGAAGGCTGCCTTTCCTCCCACCCCCCGCCCACCCCAGCCCTGTCCCCTGGGGCAGTCGGGCTCCGCTTAGAAAGGAAAAGGCACGAGGCTCCCAGGTTTCATGCAGAGAATTCAGAATTGAGGTGTGAGCCTTCTAGGAATCCATGAGGAGAGAGAACACCTAGGACTGAGGAAACTACAACCCTAGGTTGGTCAAGGGCTCCTCTCCCATGGTCACTTGGTCTCTGGACTCTGCTGCAGCTCATACCCTGGGTTGGCATGACGTCGTGGAGGGTTTTCTGCTCCTTTAATGGAGAAGAGCTTTGGGCCCATCTGATTTACATATTTTAAATAGATTCGTGAGTGTGTCAGAGCCCTCCTCCCTCTGACGTCTAGTTTGCTGCTGCCACACAGGCAGATGGGCAGCATGACCCCACATCCCATGAATGATCGAATGCAGCAGAGAGGTGACATGATTGCCCCTGTCACACGGCTGGTTGACATTGCAAAGACTGAAACCCAGGCTGCCTGACTCCCAGGCCAGAGTTAGAGTTATTCTAGACTGAAGATTCTGAGTCAGAGAGAGCCTTAGGATCCCTCTCATTTTACAGTTGAGAAAGCCGCGGTCCACACTGGCTACGTGACCTGCAAATGCTCACACCGGAGTTAGTGGCTGAATGGAGACCAGAGCTGGCACGGGGGATGGCTTTCAGAACCAGGAAGATCTGGGTGCAAGTTCTGCCTTTGCCTCCTTCCCAGCCAGCCCACCCCAGAAAAAGGCCACAATGGTACCCATTTAATGGCATTGCTTTAGCAATCAAATGAAATAAAAAGGTTAAACTCCCAGGGCGATAGCAAGCACATGGTAGGCATGTGACACATGTCGCTTCCTCCCTCCCCATCCGTTCTGGATGTCTGGTCAGCTCCTGCTGATGACTGGGATGTCTGTCCCTGGTATCGGAGACGCCACTCGTCCCCTGCCTTGTGAGGGCCAGCTGGTCAACCCCTTCATTAAACACAACTTTGATTAAGTGCCAGCCTGTAATCCTAAAAATGTCACATTATTGGGAACTAATAGTTCTGCCCAGTCGCAACCTGGGAATCCATCCTCAAAACAGCCAGATAACCGAGATTTTCTTCTCATGCCTTGTGCGCCAAGATTTCATAATCAGTGATTGCTATCTTTATTTTTTTTCCCACCTTCTCATTTTGGGGGATTATTTATGCACATGTTCCGCAAATACGTGTCCCCTGTATTCTCAGGGTGGTGACTTGAGTGACTGTCCCTCCTCCCTCCCTGCTGCCCTCGATTTTGGCTCTGTGATATCTCATTATGTTCTAAAGAGTTATCTGCAAGGCAGGGCACCACGGATGCAATTAAATCTGCTTCTGTAGCAACACTGCTCTTAAGCAAAATATATTGATCGCCGAAGCTTTGGACCCACTTTAATCAAGTAATCTAAACAGGGCTTAAGCTTCAAAAGCTGAGCGATGTGCCCGGCTTCAAAGCGCTTACTTACACTGAATTAATTTATCCGGGATGTACTAATGCTCCCTGCAACCCTGTGGATTATAATGTTAGAGGTTGCAATCAGGGCTCTGATAATATCCCCAAAGCCTGGCCTCTGTTGATTGTCATGTAAAAAGGCACAAAGGGGAGTGGGGTGGAAGGGAGGGGGAACAAAGGGATTGACGTGGATACAGCCAGGCTAAAACATGCCCTGCTGGGCAGCTGGTGACTCAGCCCTACCCCTGTCTCTCAGGGCTAGTTTGGGGGATAGGACTGGGAGGCAGCAGGGTCTGCTCCCAGAGGTGTCACATTACACGGGGGAATTGCCTTAGGAAGCTCCAGCTGTGACTCTGAGGTGGAAGCCAGAGGGCCGGTGCCTGCGTGTCATGGACAGGAGGGAAATTGGACATCTGTTTTGGAGGCCACATCACTCTCTTACTGGCAGTTACCTCTCCTCCCCACTCACTCATGGAACCACTTCTGCTTGACCTCAGTCCCTGGCTTTTGAGTGGGGCCCCTAACCACATCCCAGTCCGGAGCCTATGATCTTGCTATTTATTCATTCAACAATTTACTGAGAGCATTCTATGCACCAGACATTATTCTAGGTTCTGAGGATACAGCAGTGAAGAAGATAGACAAAAGTCGCTGGCCTCGTGGAGTTTATTTTCTACTGGTGTGGGGTGGAGGGAGACTGACACACTGTCTGTTTTACTGATTCGTTTAGGTATAGTCTGATGGTGAAATGTGCTCTGAGCAGTGGTCCCAACCTTTTTGGCACCAGGGGCCATTTTCATGGAAGACAATTTTTCCATGGAGGGTGGGGTGGGGGGCCGTGAGCTCAGGCAGTGATGCCAGCGATGAGGAGAGGCTGTAAATGCAGATGAAGCTTCTCTTGCTTACCTGCCATTTACCTCCTGCTGTGCGCCACCACTGCCCTTTCCTAAGTTTCATGGAAGACACTTTTTCCACGGACAGGGAAGGAAGGGGCAGGGGTGTTGGTGGAGCTCTGCGGCCTGGTCCCTAACAGGCCATGGACCGCTGGGTTGGGGACCACAGCTCTAGAGGAAATAAGGCAGGAGGCAGGGATTGGGAATATGCGCACGGGGAGTGGTATCAGTGAGTTTAATTTCAAATCCAGTGGTCCTCATGGGAAGATGACATTTGAGCAAAGACCCAAAGTGTGGGAAGGAGCTACACAGACTTCTGAGGGAAGGGCACTCTAGGAAGAGGGAAGAGCAAGTACAAAGGCCCCTGGTGGAGCATGTCTGGAATGTCGGAGGAAGAATAGGATGGTGTGAAGTCAGAGAGGATGGACGTGCCGGACCATGGCCAAAGCGAATCAGTGTCTTTAGCTCCCTTGGCCACAGTGATTGGTTTGGGACAGTGATGTGAACCATGAAAGACAAGGACTGGGTGATGGGCAGCTGTCTTGTCACCGCAGGGAGCCTGAGGTTAGAGCTGGGTAGAGGACAGGGGAGCCCAGAGATGGTGGCATGGTTTGAGTGCCTGAATCCTACTGAACCTGAGAACTTCACAGCCCTCAGCGTTTTCATTATAGGAGCCAGTAACGCCTCCTTTTTGCCTCCACTATTTTGGGTTGTTTTATCTAAATAAATTTTGCAATCATAAAAGTCCTACCTCTTGCCACTGACGTCAGAGGCAGGACATATAACCCAAGCATCCATCCTCTCTCTGTGTCGTGCTGGAAGCCTAACCTGACCCTCTCTCCCACGGGAGTGAGGAGAGTCCCCTTTTCCTCTGCCTCGAACACGCACCTGTGTCAGCAGGACTGGAGGGTGGCAGAATCCTGAACTCCTTCCAAATTCTATTTTGCCCTCTCCCACCCCATCTCCCTCGAATTGTGGGAACCTGTTGACCATTCCCTACCTGAAGTAGAAGAGGGTTCTTGTGTTTATTTAGGGCCTGTATGTGCTAAATTTTATGTATGTTGAATTTTCACATATGTCATTGTATTTTTGCAATTTTTACACCTCCGGGAGGTAGGCATTGGTGGCTCTGACATTTGTCATACTGCCACGGTGGTGAATAGGCTGGCGTCCCATTCCGATGGTGGCCCTTGGGTATCAGTATCTCCTTGTACCCCAGATGTCAGCAGAGGCCCCCTGCCCTTTGAATTCAAATTAAGTTGACTGCAATGCTGCTGCACGGGCAGTGACAGCAGCCTTGTTTCCTGCAGTCTCTCTGGAGATATGTGGGGAGTAGGGGCGTATGTTTCCCTATTCTACCCTGGCTCCGTGCTCCTCTGAATTACTGCAGGTTCTCTTGCTGTCCCTGTTTCTGATGTCATCACCCCAGGTGTGGAACACCCTCCGCCACCCATTGTATATTATTAGCTCAAGGCATTTGTATGTAGTAGACTTTGCTGGAGGTTTAGAATGTTGCTGGGGATGCACCATGATGTTGAACCTCACACATCCCTCTGTTGGCATTTAGTTGGCCATTTCCAACAAGAAGGCTCCTTGTGCCCTTTCTCCTCCCAGCCGTGTCACTAAGCCCTCCATCCCCCGACCCACACTTTTCCAGGTCCCCTTCCTTTCCCACCTTTCCCTCTCCTCTTTCCCACTCGATTCCCAGTCACTTTTGCAAAACGAAACTGTAACTTCTCCAGCCCTACTCAGCTCTGGGCTTCTCTGGAGGCTCATTGACATGTTTGCTTGTCGGTGGAACGTTTGCTCTGATCCCCTCGTTTGAGCAGCACGGAGGAGCACGCTTGGCTTTGCAGTTTGGTCCTTCCCTTCTTCCAGCCACACCGACCTCTTCTGGGGGAGGTGTGGATTAATGACATGTTCCTCAGCGTTATGAATGATGCCATCACTTGTAAGGGGCAGAAGCAGTTGCCACAGCTAGCCTTGACTTCAAGAACTAAACTTTTTTCTCTTGTTACATCCATTTTAGTGATGAGGGAATGGATGCTCTGTGAGGTTAGATGGATGAATCACTTGCCCAATCTAGCACAGCTGGTATCCAGGAGAAAGGATTTGAATACAGGTGTGGGGATGGCAAATTTATGCCATTTCCACTATAGCGTCATGAATTCAATAAAAACCGCATTGCTGTGTCTACCTAGATTCATCCACACACATTCACTGAACTCTTATGTGGAAGCACCAGGCCAGGCAGGTTGGTAGGGGTGTGACGATGGAAAATAAAGGGTGCCTTCTCAGAAGGAATTCTTCATCTCATAGGGAGACAGACCAAAGGCCTATAAATTAAAGTGGAAGTTCAAGAAATTCAAGGAAGGCAGGATAAAATGCCCTGGAAACCCTTTATCTGTCTATTACGGAAGCAGCACAGCAGTGAGTATGAACTTGGGCTCTGGGAACCCTGCGCAAGTTACTTACCTGCTCTGAACTTCACTTCTTTTCAATTATAGAATGAAGACAATAAGAGCACCCCTCTCGTTAGGCTTGTTGTGAAGGTTAAACGGATTAATACATGTAACATACTTAGGGCAGTGCCGACACATAGCAAACACTCAATGAATGTTAGCTATTGCTGTTAATATGTGGGGTCCTTGGCCAGCAATGATTTTACTTGGTAAATATCACTGTCCCTGATTGTCAAGGGAGGAAATTGAAGTGCAGAGGTAAAACAACGTCCTCCAGGTCACGGAGACATTTTGTGGCAGAGGTGGGAGTAGAAGCAGGTCTGGGGTGCTGGTGCAGATTGTTTCTATGCTGCATGTCCCACCTGAGAGCTGAGAGTGCGCAGGAAAGACTGGCGGGCAAGCTTGTTTGTGGAAAAGGTGGCTTTGATTTTGAGTGGCGCAGACTGTATTAAGTAATGGATGACAGGAAGAAGGATGTGACAAAACTAGTAATCATTCACCAAAGCCCATTCTTCTCATTTTCCATGGTGATAGAGATGTGGCAGTTGCATGCTGAGGGGCTACATTTCCCAACCTCCCACCTGTTGGGGCGGTGGCCATATTGAAAAGTTCTCACCGCGAATTCTGAGTAGAAGAGAATGAACCACCCCCAGTCTGGCACCTGAAGACATAAGATGTGGCTCTTCCAAGCTCTTTTCCCCTTTCTTGCTAGCTACAGAATTGTCCAGAAAGATTAGCAGACCCTAAGGCAGAGCTCCTCGAACTAATAATAAGTGTGTTGAAGAGCTCAGTTTCCACCCCACTCCAACCCCAATCTATCGTGGACCAAACTTTTGGTCTACAACCTGTTCAATGAGATAAGTCCACTGGTCATGTGCTTGTATGTCATGAAAGTGCCAAATTATGGTGAAAGTTTCTAAAAGCTTATTCTCTATTTCACAGCTCAATCCATGGGGACTATTACCAAGAAATTTGGGGACTGGAACTTGTCTGTGGTCCACACTCTAAGCAGCACTGCCCCAGGGGATGCAAAGACAAGATGGAAGATCCTAGGGTTCCTGATGGCTGCATGAGGCAGAGTGGCCTGCTAGCCTGGAATGTTCAAGTCAGACACTTACATTAGAGAGAAAATAAAAACCATATTCTTTAACCACTGTACCATAAGATTGCTTTCTTAGGGAGGCATGCTTTACCCTAATGCAGATGGGTCACGCCATGTATTAAAAAGAAGAGAGGGTCTGGGCACAGTCGCTCATGCCTGTAATCCTAGTACTTTGGGAGGCCGAGGTGGGAGGATGGCTTGAGGCCAGGAGTTTGAGACCAGCCTGAGCAAGAGTGAGACCCTGTCTGTACAAAAAATAGAAAAATTAGCCGGGCACGGTGGCGCATGCCTGCAGTCCCAGTTACTCGGGAGGCTGAGGCTGAGGACTGCTTGAGCCCAGGAGTCTGAGGTTGCCGTGAGCTAGGCTGATGCTATTGCCCTCTATCTCCGGGTGACAAAGCGAGACTCTGTCTCAAAAAAACAAAACAAAACTAAAAAGAGTGGACTTTGAACTAAGTAAAATGACCCCTGCTATAGCCCAAGCTATGGGCATGTTGGCTTTACTTGCTGGGACAGTGTCATGTCTCACATGACGTCCCTGAGGACCCACTGTGTGCCACATGCTGAAGGATGATACAAGGCCACTGAGTCCCCACCAACAGGTCCCTTGCGGGATGCCTTTAAATTCGTAGGTTCTTGGTATGTTTGGGAATGATCTGGATCCAGGTAAATCCATATTCTGAGGCTCAAGTAAAATCAGAGTGTTGAAGTGCTTTGGTACAGAGGATGGTAAATGAATTTAGTCCATAAAGCAGCTGGAGCTGACAGAAGATTGAAGTAAGGATTTAGGGACCCCTATGAGGTCTAAGAGACCCTACAAGGCAGTGGGAAGGGCCTAAACTTGGAAGTGAGACTGAAAGCCTTCTGCCGTAGAGTCACAAATTCCAGCTGAGTGATCCTGGGTAAGTCATGTAGTATGTTCTCTGTAAGGAGGATTATTATGGTGACATTGCTGGATTGAAGGTCTCTAAGAAGGTACAGAAAAATCTGCATGCACCTGGGTGATAGCCAGGGCCCAGCAAGGAACAGATGGCACGTTCAAGCTGGGTGACTGGAGGAGAGGAAAATTGAGAGGCCATTTACAAAGTGCTGCAGGGATGGTAGACAGCACAGGACCTGGCAGGCGATGGTGCGTGGGGACGGGGGCGCGGGGTAGCATCTCTTCCTGTAGCCTGAAGGGAAGAGGAGTGAGCAGGTGTCGGAATCCAGAACCCATGTGACATCTGGGGAGCATGACAGAGAGGGTCACCCAATAGGAATGGGGGCTGGTGCCAGGACATGTACCCAACCCCTGGTGGAGTCTCTGTGGGCAGTGAGCTGGGGAATAACTATCCCAACATTCCTCTCTTCCCACCCTCCTAACGCCTGCTGCTTCCTCCCTCCCACCAAACTCCAGAAGGTGAGGGAAAGGGAGCCTTCCAGGCAGGTGGCCTCCTGGGCTCAGAGGAGGGTGGGGAAGCTGGAAAGAGGATCCAGTGGGGCCAGTGACTATCCCCCCAAGCCAGCATACAGGAGCTGCTCCACTTACTGCCGCTGCCCCCCTTAAAAAAAGAGAATTGATAGTCTCTGGATGTAGCTGCAAGTGAGAAGGTCACGTGCTTCCTCCGAGGTGCCACTTCACTGAAAATTGGACCTCCCGAATGCCAGGCATGCAGGTCTGTTCTCACCTGGAGCAGAGAGGACGAGCAAACGGTTCCTTCTGCGCTGGCCTCCTGCCAGATCCTTCTCCACCTCTTATTCCTCATTTTCTGCTGTCCTTGCCCAGGAAACCACCATCTGGCTGCAACCCGCCTAAGGAAGGTATTGGTGAGTCGAGGACCTGGGGTACGTCCCCTGCTGCCTTAAGAGGTGATTAGTGGCTGCTTGTCGGCAGATGTAGCTCAGTGGCATTTTAATATCCAAATATCCCCCCCCACCTCATGAGGGAGGCCACGAACTATTGAAGGTGTTTCACACAGAGAGCCCTGATTGCTGTGGCACTAATTTCTTCAACAGCCATTAAAACACTTCTGGATGTGTTATTAAAAAAGAAAAAAAGAGGAGGAGAACATGGGGGAGAGGAGGGCGGACTTCCTTCCTATTTCCTGGAAAATATCAGTGTTCACAGGGTGAGCTTTAACTACTCAGATGGGATTTTAACATTAGCGTGTTTGCGGCTATTAGCGTGTCGTCAGTCCCCTTCTCATCCTGAGCTCAGCCTGGGGCCTGAGTGGGGGCGACTTGGAGTCCCGGGACAGCTGCTCAGCTGCCCCGAGACCCCAAGACAAAGTGTAGGCACAGCCCGACTCTCCTTGGGGCGCCTCAGGCTTGGACTGCCCTCCCGCCCGTCCCCCGGCATCCTCTGACACATCTTCTGAGTTCAGCTCCCTCCCTGGACGTAACAGCCACTTCTCTTGCCAGGCCGGGCCATGCTCACCCCCGTGGGCCTGTTTTAGAAAAGAGGCCAGAATTTGTGGGTGCTCTTATCCAACTCACTCGACAAGTGTATACATGAAGGGTCCACCATGTGCAGGCACAGCTCCGGATGCTGGGGCCACAGCCGGGACACCACAGCAGATTAACAGCCGGCAGGGCTCTGGCAATGACTGGCCAGGCCAGATGCAAGTTGAGGGGCTGGCACAGGTCCTGCAGTCCCCCGGTGCCCCTCCATCCCCTATGTGTCTGCCTTCCTTCAGAGAACATTCTCCCCAACAGAAATCACACACCTCCAGAAACGAACCCTTCCTGTGAGTGGTTGGTCATTTCTGGCCCCTTGCTCAGGACAGGGGGTGTTACCCGGTCTGGAAGTATTTCAGGATTTTACCAGTTGTCGAAGTCGTGCTGACATGTGCCAGCTAAACAAAACACAACCGTCTCTCCCATATGGAGTTTACCTTCTTACAAGCACCGAGAAGCAATCAGCTTTTCTCTTCCATCTTTGTTGTAGGGACGCTTTAAAGTCTTGCTAAAAAACAGGGACAGCTCCATTTTCTGTGCTAGGCCTATTTAGACTCTTTACAAATCAATGAGGCCAAAGTTTCAGGCCACCAGGCAACAGGGGCTGTTTGGGGCAAGCCTGTGGTCTTCATTTAAGGCAAGGCTGAGTGACACTTCAGAGTGACTGCACCGTTTCTGCTGGAGGTTCACCTAGACAGCTGTCACAAGCACAATCTCCCCTAGTCCCAAAGGGGTGCATGAAGAGGAGTTTGCCCACATATACAGGGACACAGGGCAATGGCCTCAAAAGGGAGATGTATTCTGTCCTCTTTTGATGCCTCTCTTAGGATCAAAATGATGGCTCTGATACCCAGCCGCAACTTCCTGACGTCATTGGCTGCACAGAGGGGCTGGCTCTCTCTAATAGATCTCTTTCTGGATAGGAAGCTCATTCTCACAGCTACATATGGAGCCTGATGGCTCCTCACTTTGGAATAATGGTCACAGATTACAAGTCCAGTTTTGTTCCTGGAAAGGAAGAGCTATTACGTGGTTACTGTTAATGTCCCTGGTTCATAAAAAGGACTTTGCAAGCGCTATTTAGAGCCATCATCCACCAATCAAGCTTGGATTTCTGGGTATCCTCTGTTCTGAGGATTGCTAATGCTACCAAGAAGGCAAAAATACAAAGAAAAGATGGGAGGGAGTGAAGAATGCAGTTTATCAGTTACCAAGTTAGACATGACAGCATTATTTTTCTTTAAAATGACCAGAGGGGAGAATGGATGCCATCTATGCTCTTCTGGGTGACTCTTAGATCAAGTCTGCCAAAAGTTTTCTTAAGATCTGTATGTCACAACATGCTAGCAAAAAGGAAAGCAAGTTTCGGAAGAGCAAATATAGTACGATTCCGTTTGTATAAAAAGGAAGGTATGTACAGACGCACAGTAAATGACACAAGGAATATGTGCGTGCACACACAGCTGTATGGAAATGTTGGAAGAATGCACATTTTAGTGATTTCCTGCAGACTTCAGAGACTGAAAAAGCTTTCCCATCTTTGAGACAATGTGCATTATGAAACTCATCAAGTTTCCCTTTTTGCTTCCACTGCTGGGAAGCTCACAAATCTGTGTTCTTGTTTTAATAATGGTAGGCTCCACTTAGACCGGTGGTTCTCAACCTTGTCTGCCAGTTAGAATCACTTAGGCAGCTTTTAAAAATCCCAATGCCCAGGCCACACCCTAGACTAAGTCAGAATCTCTGGGGGGTGGGACACAGACATCCATCTTTAAAGATCCTCGAATGATTCCAATGTGCAGCTGTGGCCGAGGACCCCCCCCCGACTGTATCTCTGAATTCCACTTTCTTTTTTCCCCCCGGCCCCCCAAATCACTTATCTTTACATTTTCCTTGGATGTGATTTTTATTTACACATAATTTTTCAATTTGGTTTTGTGTATTCTTGTAAATTGCTTCAAGTCCTCTCTGTAACAAGGTACAATATAGAGAAAAATGATAAACTTGTGTTTAAACTACACGGCAGGCTGGAGCTGCGTGACTTCCGTCGAGGAGAATATTCCCCGAGGGACGGCAGACACCCAGGGGGTGGGGGGACACTGAGGGCCAATTACACACCTGGGCGCGGGGCTGAGTGTGCCCCAGAGGAAAGCTCACTTCGTGAGTTTGAAGAAAAATACCCTTTGGACTAGTAGCTGCCCTGAAGGATACCTTATTTGTAGCTGGGAGCAGGAGAGTGTGCGGAATTCAAATTCTGTAAGAAATAAGTTCCAGCAAATGTGCCAGTATAATTTCTTCCTCATCATCTGAGCAAAACTTGACCTGCTACATAAAGCTGTGTGTACATCCAGGGGATTGAAAGAAAAGAGATCTGATTCCCTCCCGGGGTGGGGAAGGGGGTGGGTGGGATTTCTCTGCCACATTTTGCTAAGGTGGGGCTGATTGGGATAATGGCCTCCCAGTGGAATGGTGGTCACTGCTTCCAGCGTGGCTGCCAGGTGGGGCTAGTCCCAGGGCAGGGGAGGAGAGTGGACAGTCCCTGCCTCCCACCCAGATTGTCCCTTTGTGAATTTTCACCCTCTATGTCTGCCCCTGGTGCTTCACCAGGCCAATCGCCTGTATAAATAGGATTGGAGGTGGCGGGAAGGCGGGGTATTGCCTTGAACCCCAGCTGCATATTCGAATGGAGGCAGGGGTAGGTGAGCGAAGCCTTAGGGTGGAGGAGGAGCAGGGGTGGGGGACTGTGAGGAATGGGTCAGGGGACAATTGAGAGACGGGCAGCCTCACGCTAAAAGGGAGGGCTTGGAAAGTGGGGCTGGGGTAGGCGGGGAGTTTGAGGGTAACAAGTGGGGTGCTGGGAGAGAAGCTTGAGGAGAAAAGATCCCCCAAAGGCAGATGATGCCACCAATGAATAACCTCAGCCACTTTGAACTTCAGCTCAAGGGCATCAGCCTTCACGTGGCTCAGGTGGAACCTTTATACTCAGAACCACAGAACATGAGTATCTTTGGCCACAGGCAAATAGCCCAACAGCTACTAGGGAAAGAAAGAAAGCAGCGTGTCTTGTTAGCACCGAGACTCTGACCACAAGCTTGCACACCCTGACAGTCCCACCTTGGATGAGGAGTGTCCTCTTGCCCCTGCGAAGTGTGGCACCCCCTTGGCATCCAGCTCTTGGACGAGTCCTGGGCAGAAGCTTCCAGAGGCACCTGAGGAAGTCAAGGCACACACTAGTGGGAGTAGAAGCTTCTGGAGTCTGTAGGGCTGATGTCAGCTATCTTACTGCCCAGGAGACTATAAGACAGGACTTAAAAATAGCATTTTCTATAATTGCTTGCGTCTCTGGGTGTTTAGCAACCGCGTCTGGCAGTCTATACCCAAGACAGGCTGGCTGTGGGGAAAGGCATTGTTAAAATAAAATCATTAGCTTAATAGGCTTGATGAAAAGGGTGGCGAGATGGGAATTTCCCTTTGCAATATGTTCTCCACTTAAAACAATCCCCGAAACCAGTAGGCCATAGTAATTATTGACTAAAATGCCCCAATATCACTTATGTTGTTTTGTTTTCTTACGGATTTAACGAACATTACCTCTGAAATCTGCTTCAAGTCCCAGAATTTGCAGTGTCAGATGAGACCGCATGTCACCTAGCCCTAGAGTCACTTCTTCCCTGATTTATTTTATCATTTGTTTTGTTCCCCAGTGATGACATACACACATATGTACACACATGCCTGCACATGTACACACATGTGCACATACAATGCACATGCTTTGCCATCTTCCAAGGAAGAGAAATGGCAGCTGATGAACTGAAGGCTTGCAGCAGTGAAGCCGGTTAGCAAGGCCGAGTGCTCAGTGGTGTCCACATACTAGAGAATAAATATTTAACATCACGGCAAGAATAAGAGTGCAACCCAAGAAAAATATGCTCAAGCACGAAAGACCAGCCGTAGGTGACATCCGCTGCAGAAGGGTGTTGCAAAGCAAGTCCTTCCAAATTCTACCCGTGGTGGCTTCAAGAGGGCCAGAACTTCTTTGTCAGTCGCCCTCTCCCCACACCTTCATCAACAAGTGGAGTTTGTGTCCCCTCTCCGGACTGTCCCTGGGACTGCCTTAGCCGGTGAAAGTGGCAACATGCCAGTTCTGAGCCTGAGCCCCCAGTTGGGCCGGCAGTGTCTTAGTTCGGGCTTATATAACAAAATAACACGATCTGGGTGGCGTTTAAACAATAGAAATTTATGGCTCCCAGTTCTGGATCCAAGCTCAAGATGAAGGCACCAGCAGATCCATGTCTGGTGGGGGCCTCCTGGTTCATAGATGGCTTCTTCTTGCTGTGTCCTCACAGGGTGGAACGTATAATCGAGCTCCTGCAGCCTCTTTTATAAGGGCGCTAATCCCTTTGGTGAGATCCAGTCACTTCCCCAGAGGCCCTACCTCTTAATACTGTCACACTGGGGAATAGGTTTCAACATGAATTCGGACTAGAGCCAGCAGCTCCCCTTTCTGCTTTTTGGGAGCCCTGAACTGCCAGGTAAAAAGTCCAGCTACCTGGCTGGAGAGGCCCAGTGGGAAGGAGAAGACCCGAGTCTCCACTGGAGCAGGAGGGGGCCCAGTGTTCCAATGCGGAGCACCCAGAGGACCCCAGCCCCCAGCTGCCGCCTGCTGCAAACACATCAGAGATCACAGACACAACCATCAGAAGAGCCAGCCGCCTGGTCAACCCTCAGAAGTGACAGAAAGAAACATCACATGATTGTTATTGTTTTAAGCTGCTAAATTCTGGGGCGGTTTGTTGTGTAGAAAGAGATGACCAAAACACTGCTCAAGCAGAAACACAGGCCACCCTGCCTAGGAGATGGTTCCCAGGTGCTGTCCAGCCCGCCGCAGGCTCTGATATTGACTGCGCCCTTCCGTGGCTTTCCAGGTGTTGCATTTTCTCAGTGAATGGAATTAGCAGCCGGGGGAGAGGTGTCAAGACCCAAGAGGAGAGGCCTCTTTTTCAAAACTGCTGTCTCTTTGGATTAACTGGGTGGCACATCCCAAGAACTCAGGCCGCCAGCATGGGTGGGCGGTCGCTTGCAGTGGTGGGCAGGCGGGAGGGCCTTTGCCAAGCAGGAGAAACAAAGGTGCCAGATTCTAAGCCAATGAGCCCAAAGAGAGCCTTGGGAAGATAAATGATTGTTTTACTGGCTTACAACATCATTTTGCTGGCCAGCGCCTCAAGACAGAATTGTGACCCTAATCCCAGTTCCTGCTCAGACGGAAAGGGAGCGAATGTTTACGGAGCAGGGACTATAGGCATGGCGCTCTCTGGTGCACTATCTCCTACACATCTACAGAGACATGTTGGGCCACCAGGCTGGCTTTTGGTTGCTTGAAATCCTTGATTTTATACTTATAGTTATCAATTTGAGCCTTGAGTCTCATGTTATATTTATTTTAATTAAGCCCCCTTTTAACTCAAGATAGAAAGAATATGTCAAAAATAATACAAGGACCTGGGCGCGGTGGCTCACGTCTGTAATCCTAACACTCTGGGAGGCCGAGGTGGGAGGATCGCTGGAGGTCAGGAGTTCGAGACCAGCCTGAGCAAGAGTGAGACCCTGTCTGTACAAAAAATAGAAAAATTAGCCAGGTGTGGTGGCGTGCACCTGCAATCCTAGCTACTCGGGAGGCTGAGGCAGGAGGATCGCTTGAAGCCAGGAGTTTGAGGTTGCTGTGAGCGAGGCTGAAGCCACCGCACTCTAGCCCAGGTGACAGAGCGAGACTCCATCTCAAAAATAAATAAATAAATAAAACTACAAGAAAAATGTGGAAGAATCTATTTGAAGTATTTATTACCTTTGGTAGAACTGGCAATATAGCAACATATATATTCGAACAAGTACATTTTGCCCCTTTAAATATGAATGCACCAAAAGGCACTTAAAATGTCCTTTCTCCTTGATTTTCTGATTCACATTTCACCCTGACATCTGAGCAGCTTCCACATAAGATCACAGTAAACTGTTCCCTTCTTATTTAATAAGTCAGGATTTAAGGCATCAATTGTATTCGAATACACCAAAAGCTTGCAGAGAGAGAAGAGAGAGGGAGACTTTTAAGTACTTAGTTATTGTTGGTCTATAGAAGAAATCAGCTGCTGTCACTTACGAGGCACATAAAGGTGATTCTAAGGAAGTGTTCATGAAGGATGACCTGTTGTTTTCTGTGTCTACTGAGAAAGACTTAAAACTGCTGGGAGATGAAAGGACTTCTCCTCTCTGAGAAGCGCTAAGCAGCAGAAACAGCTTGAGCAGTGATGAAATGCTTTTGCGTGTGTGTGTTTTCTAGAATGGGTTTGAGCATGGCAATATTTGAAGACAGGAAGTCTCAGCTTTATTATTCCTGCTACACTTATTAATGAGTCATGATTCATTTATTTTTAAAAGGAGCTATAAATAAAGCCAGGGCATGGTTCCAACACTGTTTAGATGGGAAGATTTTTTTTTTTTTTGCAGTTTTTTTTTGTTTTTTGTAAATCACTGCAGCAATTAATAAAATACTCTATATACATTACAACGCATATATTGACAATGCCCCCACCCTCAGGATTTCTCTAACTTTAAATATTCTGCTTTTAGAAGACCACATGATTAATGTGAAATATACATATACACATACACACAATATTTAAATCTATATGGAGCAAAAAGTCAGGATAGGAATACAATAGATCGCCCTATTTTTTTTACAATTCTTCTATCCTTCCCTATTCTTGCCAAGGTTCACTGGAGCAGAGTCCTTCCTCATCTCACAAGGCCACATTGCTTTGGCCAACAGAAAGTGAACGGTGAAAACATACACCACACCTGAGTAGAGAGTTTAACGGTGCTCGCATGTATTGGCTTGACTGTTTGCACACCTGTCCAGCACCAGGAGAAGAATCCACCCCAGGTAGTAGCTGATCTTTTAGCCTGGGTCTTGGCAAAAGATTTATCAGATCTGAACCAAACCTGAAGCCCAAAGCCAAGGCACCATACCCAATTCACAAACCTTTGAGCGAGAAATAAACATTTGTTGTTGCAAGTCACTGAGATTTGGGGGGATGTTTGTTACACAGCATTAACTCAGCAATAGCTGATTAATATAAGAGATTACGGATGATTTAAAAAATTCATTTCTTTTTATATGTCTATAATTTCAATTTTTCTACAATAAACACGTTATTTAATTTATTCAGCCAATAGTTATGTTGTGAGAACCTACTGTATGCCTGCTCCTGTGCTATATATTAGAAATAGGGTAGTAAAAAAATGATGTATGTACCTGCCCTCATGAAACCTAGAGTTTAATGAGGGAGACAGGCATCCATGCAATCATCATACATGCAAATGTAAAACTGCAACCGTGATGTATTACTCATGGGGAATTTGTGGGGCTAGAAGAATATAGAAAACAGAAATGCAGAAATATATCGAGAAAGGCCCTACTGAGAATGTAATGACTGGGATGAGATCCAGAAAATGACTAGGAGCTAAGCAGGTAAAGTGGTAATAATAAAAAGTAATTTTTAGGAAAAATAGCATTGTTTTTATTTTTCAGATTTTGGCTGACTGCCATAACCTGAGCAGGTTATATTTAGCCTGAGGACCAAGTTACCATTGAACTTGATATTAACAGCCTCTCTCTATAGCAGGGAGATCTAGCTCCAAATCCATGGTCCTCCTCTCATAGTATAGGCCTGTGGTTGGGAAGTGACTGCCCAAACAGGGACTCACTTCCCAGACTCCCTGATGTCCAACTGTCATTGTTCTTGTCCGTAGGATGGAGCCCCAGTGATGGACATTATTTCTGGCCCAGGTTTGTTAAGAAGCAGGTGTGCCTTCTCCACACAGGCCCTCTCCCTTCCACCAGTGGATGAAGCTAACAACAGTGAATCCTTCTTATGGTGGCCCCACAGAGGGAAGGAGGTCGGGACCCTGAATGACCACGTGGAAGAAAGCTGTCCACCAACCAAGAACACCCACCTTGGAATACCCGTTCATTGTCCTGTGAGCAAGAAATAAACTATCATGTCAAGCTACTGAAATATGGAGACCTATTTGTTATAGCACCTGTGTCATCCTGATTAATAGAACACACATTTAAAAAATAGATTCGGTGCTTTCCTGGCTCACGCATGTACCCATTGACTGGCTGGAATATTTCCTTTGTGTGGATTGAACTTTGGGCTCAATTTCCTTTTTTCCCCCCACCTGGTAGGAAGGATCTCTGTTGTATGGGTGCCGCATGTCACCACCCTTGGTGAGTTTGGTGGAACTGCTTGCATTATATACCATTCGTTTTGTTTGCTTCTCTACGTTCATGAGCTCTTATGGGCCATGCTGATATTTTGAACATGAGAAATGTTTTATGCAAGTCAGAAGTGCTCTGCTGCAACTGGAAACACGTTTGGCTTGAGAGAAATACCATATTCACTCACATAAATTTAAGAGGCCGTGTTCGTAAGGGTGGAGGTCAGTTGGAGGAGCCTGATCGTGAAGGCAATAGGGAGCCACTGGAGGTTCTCTAGAAGGAGAATGATATGACTGAAGAGGTATTTTACGGAGAGGAATCTGATAGGAGCACACAAAAAAAACAAAAAGGAAAATGGCTCAGAGGCCTAGGGACAAACTATTGCAACAATCTGGCCATGGAGTAAAGGGGCCTGGTCTGGGGTGGTGCCAGTGGGAAGAGAAAGGAACAGGTAGTAAGTGAGGCTGAAGAAACAAAAGAGAAACACTGGACCACTGTTTACAACTTGGCAACTGCTCTTACCAAACCTCAGATTTTCCATGTGCCAGTTTATCCAGATGACTCCATCAGCCCATCAGCCCTGCAAAAACAACAATACTGACCAGATTATTAAAGTTGTGGCATTGTGTTTTAAAGAATGTGCATAAGAAAAAAGGAGTCCTTGCTCCAATATGTAGATATGAGACAAATGAATGATTTTTCCAAAATCTTTGCCAGTAGCTGACTACTCCTGGGAAGGAAAGGATTGCACCTCTTAGTCAGAGGGAGAAATGACTTAAACACATTTTTATGCTGGAAAATAAAAAAAAAGTCCAACAGCTAGGAGACTAGCGTGAGAGGAAAAAGAATGCCTGAGAATGTTTTTTGGAAGCATTAGAAAGTCTCTTCTATGTATGTTTTGCTAGAGTAATAGTCAGACTGCCAGGGTTGAATCCTGCTTGCTGTGGGTGTTTAGGCAACTCGGTTAGCTTATTTGTGTTCAGTTTGCTCAATGGAAATTGAAATGGAATTGAAAATAGTAATTCCTACACCATTAGGTTATTGGGAGTATTAAGTAAGGAAATTCACGTAAAGTACTTAGCATTGTGCCTGGTACAAATCAATCACTCTGTAAATATTAGCTCTTATAGTTATTACCGCATTTTAAGCAAAAGCAAAGGTCACCATGAAGAAAGACGTGAAGTTTCCCAACAACCTGGCCTTTGGTGGGGGAAATGAGGTAGACATCTTTGTAGGACAGGGGTCAGCAAACTTTAACCCGCAGGCCATGTCTGGCCTGGCCACTGCCTATACTTGTAAATCGTTTTATTGCAACACAGACACACTCACTTGTTTGTCTATGGCTGCTTTTGTGCTACAACAGCAGAGTTGCGTAGCATGGCAAAGATCATCTGAAATATTTTCTATGGAGAGCTGTGTTAATTTGCTAAGGCTGCCATAACTAAGTGCCACCGACTGGGTGGCTTCAACAATAGAAATCTATTGTCTTATAGTTCTGGAAGCTGGAAGTCCAAGATCAAGGTATCAGCAGGATTGTTTCCTTCTGGGGGCTGGAGAAACTGTTCCAGGCCTCTCCCCTAGTTTCTGAGGGTTTGCTGGCCCCCTTTGGCATTCCTTGGCTTGTAGGAGTGTTACGCTGATCTGTGCCTTGATGACGTTCCCCGTGTGCCGTCCGTGTCCAAGTGTCCCCTTTTATCAGGATACCAGTCATAGTGGCTGAGGGGCCCACCCTACTTCAGTATGACTTCATCTTAACTGATTGTGTCTACAATGACCCTATTCCAAAATAAAGTCACATTCTAAGATCCTGGGGGTTTGGACTTCAACATATGAGTTTTGGAGGGTTATAATTCAACCCATAACAGGTCCTTTGTAGAAAAACACTTGCAAAATCCTGCTGTGGAGAAATTGTACAATTTTGTCACTCATCCTGTGAGCTGGATTTGACCCCAAGGTGCAGAAATTGCACTTGGAGAGGTTGTCTAAAGTCTCACTCTTGGTAGGTGGGGGTTGCTGAGCTTTGGAGCCAAGCAGTTGGGCTCTTTAGCCTCTGTGCTCACCCAGGCAGGTGTTATGCAGAACAAGATCCTGCCATTTCCTGCTCAGAAACTTCCAGTGGCTTTCTTTACACTTGGGGCAAACTCGGCTCCTTACCCTGGCCTATGAGGCTCTATGCATGATCTGCTCTTGGCCTTCCTCCCTGACCTTTCCTCCTGCCCCTCTTCCCTGCAGAAACAGTCGTCTTCTTTCTGTTCCTCAAGCTCACACACTCATCCCTACTTTGAGGCCCATACCCAGCTCTCCCTTCATCTGGAATACTCTTCCCGCTGACTTCTCATCACTTAGATGTCACCTTAAATATCAGCGGCTCAGAGAGGTTTTGCTGACTACCTAATCTAATGCAGCTGCCTCTCCCTGCTGTTACCCCTATCTCATCGCCTTATTTTCATTCTGTCAGAGCGTTTATTTCTCTCTGGTCCTCTGTCCTCTATCTGTTTGCTTATTGTCAATCTCCTCATGAGACTGTAAGCCCCACGAGAGAGTACCTGGCCAGCCTTGTCTGCCACGGTATCTGCAGCATCTAGAACAGTTTCTGCATTTAGTAGGAGCCCAAAAAATATCTGTACTTCATTGAATGACCAAGATAGTGACTAATGATGAAAACGTTTAATGAATTACCCTGAAAAGAAACTGTCCTCAGAGGAATTTATTCAATGAAAGGTTTTTCCTCCTGTGGTTGCATTTGATTAAGAAGTATATTTTCACAATTATGCCTGAATTTTTCCAATCTGTGCTTTACATCAGACAACTAGACTCTAGGAAAATGTTAAGTTCCTAATCAAGGGTGAAAAAAAAAACCCAAACATGTTTAAAATCATCTCTGGGAGATGTATAATCCTAAATGCAAGTCATGAGTTTTATGCATGGCTGTCTCCGCTTCTAATTAGTCTCGTCTCCCTTCCTTAAGTCACAGTGTCTTCTCGGTGCATGTAGCACAGCGTTATACATACATTTGAAATTCAGGAAATATTGAGTCAAAGATGAGGAGACCCTGTTTGTGTATAGAAGTCCAAGATACACTGTTTGTCACCACCTCTGGAAAGCCTTTTCTGATTTTCCCAGACAGAACTGAATTCTTTCTTTCTCTTCTCTCATGGCACTATTCACTTGACTCTATAATCACTCTAGTGTCCAACACCAATGAGTCATTTCATAGGCACTGTCTTAGTCCACTTTCTTCTGCTATAACAGAATACCATAGACTGGATAATTTATAAAGAAAAGAAATTTATTTCATACGGTTCTGGAGGCTGGGAAGTCCAAGAGCATGGCACCAGCATCTGGTGAGGGCCTCTTTGTTGCGTCATAACGTGGTAGAAGAACCAGCAAGTATATGAGACAGAGAGAGAAAATCAGTGGAACTCATCCTTTTATCAGGATCTCACTCCCAAGATAACTAATCCATTCTGGAGATAACAGCATCAATCCATTCATGAGAGCCCTCATGGCCTAATCACTTCTTAAAGGCCCCACCACTTAATACTGTTACAACGGCAATTATGTTTCCAACATACGAACTTTGGGGGATATATTCAAGCCATAGCAGGCACTCAATTAAATGGATGCATAAATGAATACAATTAAACGTATATAAGAAAAATCTATAAGAATTAGGACAGCTTTAGACATTATCCATGCAATGTTTTCCAAAATTCAGTCATTTGCATCTCCCATTACAATTTTTGGAATACTATTAATTCTTATATTTTTCTTTAAGTCTTTCTACTACTACTTAAATAATTTATATTCTTTTTTTTAAATAATTTGTATTCTAAGAGAAATTTGCATCACAATCATAAATGGAAAATTGGCATGGCTTGCCATAAATAGAAAGCAATACCTACCACTGTGAAAACAAGTGAAAGATAAATACTGTCCTAAACATCTAGTTGGGTGTTATGGGTTGAATTGTGTTCCTCTAAATGCATGTTGAACCCCTAACCTCCAGGGCCTCTGAATGTGACTATATTCTGATACAGGGTCTTTAAAGAGGTGATCAAGTTAAAATGGGTTTGTTAGGATGGGCCCTAATCCAATATAACTGGTACCCTTATAAGAAGAGAAAACTGGGGTTGTGCATGCACAGAGGAAAGACCACGTGAGGACACAGCAAGAAGGTGGCCATCTGTAAGCCAAGGAGACAGGTTTCAGAAGAAACCACCCAACACCTTGATCTTGCACTTCTAGCCTCCAGAACTATAAGAAAATAAATTTCTGTTTGAACCAGCCAGTCTGTGCTGTTTTGTTATGGCAGCCCTAACAAACAAATACACTGGATATTATCTCCTGCTGGAAAATGCTGAGCCCAAAGTCTCTTCTGTTTTAGTTGAACAGTGAGATTATAAGAACAAGAGAAGTGTTAAAGACCTACTATCACCAACAGAGACTTTCTCCTTGACAGAATCAGAAGAATTAGGTAGAACTTGAAAGGGAATGACTCTTCCACTATGAGATTGATAATCAATCAGGCTGCAATATAGCATATTAAAAAAAAAATCCCAGCGTCTTAAATGTTTATTTCTCATTCATGCTATGTGTTCTGCACGAGTTGGCAGGAGCTCTCCTCCACCCAGCCACTCATGGGACTAGGCTGATGAAGGCTCCACCATCTTGGTGTTGTGCCATCTGGAATACATAGCACTCTCTGTCACCACGTGTGAGGAAGAGAGAGTTTGGAGAATTGCATATGGGCTTCCCACTGTCTCAGACTGGAAGTGACACGCATAATTTCTGCTCACATTTCATTGGTCAGAACCAGTCACATGGCCTCACCTAACAACAAGAGCGCTATGTGAGTGAGCAAATGGATTCTTTGGAGTGTGCCTCTCTGTCTCTTTCACAAGATCTGATGCTATTTAGTATTATATTTCTGTACTTTTAAAATCATCTTGAGTATATCTCAAGAATGCATCCCATGCTTTGGGGGAAAAAATGATCTGGGCCAATCTCTTAATTGCATAGCTGAGAATACTGAAGTGGACAGTGTAAGCACTTCTTTGCCATGACACTCCCTCTTCACCGTGCCTCTGCAGCCACATCACCCATCTCTTGAGGTCTATACTTAGGCTCTTTCCACTTCGACCCTGTGAGCACACAGTAGTAGCAGCTAGAATAATTCGGATGTCTATTTTTGGTGCAAGAACCTTTCATTGTTCATTTCAAGTAAGATCATAACTGGGGAAATATTCTAAAGGCCAATACTGATATTGAAGAACGTGAGGGCAACTTGTTCCATTTAACATTTCATCCGGAACACGCAGAGACCTTTCCTACTCAAGTTGGAGGCGAGTACATCTGCGAAATCAATGAGAAAGTGTGATTGCTCAGTGTTGTCTGGTTAGCATCCAATTATGTACAGTGTATTTATTTTAAATTTAGAAGACGCACACAAGAGATTTCCAGGAACAAAATGAGAAGAAATTGGCAGCACACTGAATGGAAAAAATTAATGACTTGAATTACACAGCCTGCGAATCGAAGCTGACGAGACGGGGAGAGAGAGAGAGAAAGGAGACTGCAGTTATTCACACCGAGCTGTGCCGATAGTCCTGAGCGGTGCTTGAAAAGCAGTCACCCTCTACGTGGTTGTCACATCCTTTATCTTCATGGAGAGGCTGGGCTTCGCAGGTCACAAATGTGTCATGGTTTGGAGAGTACAAAAGCAAGGCCCCCAAACAGACTTCTACAGCAAGCTTCCTTTTGGAGAATAGATTCAATGCTGAAGTCTAAGCTTGGTCACTTTGTCAGCTTTACTGGGTGAGAGGGAGGAGGCGCGTGTGCAAGGCCATGAGTACGGGAGCGAGGACTGGGGCTTTGGCATCTCTGCAGACAGTCCCTGACGGAAGGATAGCTCCTGCTCTGCGCTGGTGCCTGCTATGTGCTAGCCACTGTCACACGAGATGCCCCATTTATCTCTCTTGAGTATTCTTAATGTTAGAGGCACAGAAACTAAGGTAAGGAAGGTTGATTACCTTGACCCAGGTCATATGTGTCATGGGTTAAATCATGTCCCCCCAAATTCCTATATTGAAGTCCTTGCCCCTAGTCTCTCAGACGGTAACCTTATTTGGGAATAGGGTCACTGTAGATATAATTACTTAAGATGAGTTCATTCCAGAGTAAGGTAGCCCTAAATCCAATATGACTGGGGACCTGATGAAAAAAGGGGAATCTGGGCACAGACCACACACAGGGAGAACGCACATGAACATGAAGGCAGAGATCAGGGTGATGCTCCTACAAGCCCAGGAACACCAGAGATGGCCAAGAAACCCCCAGAAGCTGAGAGAGAGGCCAGGAATAGATTCTCCTTTACAGCCCTCGGAAGGAAGCAACCCTGCTGACACCTTGATCTTGGACTTCCAGCCTCCAGAACTGTGAGGCAATACATTTCTGTGTGTAAGCCACCCGGTCTATGGGACCTTGTTGAGATTAACACAACATGGTTAGGAAGCAGCAGGCCACCGGCTTCCTCTGCGTGTAAATCCTGCCTGTGAAGGCAGGTCCTGCCTGGGCACCTGCTGTCTCTCTAGCATGTGGCCCACGTGACAACCAATCATTTCTCCTCATTTTATAAAAGGAGGAAACCAAGGGCCAGCGATTAGATTGTTCTGTCCAAGGCCACATGGCCAATTATTTATGAGCAGGGACAAGTCCTTTCTGCATTTCTTCCTACACTAAGTCATGATTCACAATGTCACTCAAATTTCAGAGTATTCTGGGCCAGCTTCTTGGGTTTCTGGTAGGTACATTAGCAACAGAAAGCGGGAAATGAATGTTCCTGGCCTGGCAGTGCCTAAAACCTTTTCCAAGGGAGGGTGGGGGGAAGAGGTTTATATTTCTAACTTTCAATCAGACCTTGGGATGTCAAATTCGGAGGGGGGCGGGGCTAATGGAGATTAGGGGTCTGACAAAGTGGACCAGTTCTCCCTGGCTGCCCACGTGGGAATTCACGCCCGTGGGGGACCTCCTGTGTGCCAGGCCACGTGCGAGGGGCTGACGCGCCTTTCACCATTTGTTCTGCCCTGTGAGTTAAGTCTTACTATTCCCACCTTACAGATGAGGAAACTGAGACTCAGAGAGGTTAAAACTTGCCCAAAGTTGTACAAACTGGGGGGTAGTGAGGAATTGAACCCCCACCTTACAGACTCCAAAGGCTGATCTGTTCCCACCATGCACTCTGTTCCCCACAAAGCCCTTGGATGTGCTGCCTGCCGGACCCCTCTCGCAGGCACGTTGGCTGCCCTGTCTTCTTGGTGCCCATCCCCCTCTGGGTTCCAGTAAGTGACAGTGTCACACGGGAATAGTACCATAGACCACAGATACCATATTCCAGGGTCACCATGGAGGACTTGTAAAAGGCCGATGACAAACCAGTTTGTGTTACTTTGATGACTGTTGCTGCCTCCAAAAGAGGGGCTGGGCTGGGGAAAGGATTTCTTTGGAGAGCACTGTCCCTGGGGAGATGGTGGGGACGGGGTTTACCCTTACCTCTCCTCTGGTGAGAGAGGCTCCAGGGTATACTTGCAGGGCTTGGGTGAGCCTCTTGGAGCTTGGGGGGACACAGTGCACTGCTGTCCGACTCACACCTAAGAGGGCTGGAGTAGGAGCTCTGTGCTATGGGAAGTGTCTTAGTCTGTTCTTTGCAGGGCTGCTATAACAAAATACCATAGAATGGGTGGCTACAGAACGGAAATACAACTGAAATGTATTTCTCACAGTTCTGAAGGTCCTCTTGTTGTCTGGTGAGAGCCCTCCTCAAAGATGGCCATCTTTTTGCTGCGTCCTCATGTGGCAAAAGCCAGCTGACTCAGGACTGTTGTAAGGGCACTAATCCCATTCAAAAGGGCTTCACCCTCCTGACCCAATCACCTCCTAAAGGCCCCACCTCCGATACCCTCACTTTGGAGGTTAGATTTCAACATACGAGTTTTGGGGGGACACAAACATGCAGTCCAGAGCAGGAAGTAACTCTGCCACGGGGCCCCAGGCGGACCCAGCAGGGCGGGCCAGGTCAGATGAGCGGCCCTTTCCACCCTCTCGTCTCCCACTGCGAGCTCAGCCGGGCTGCAGTGGCTGGAGTTCACTAGCTGTGGGGGCTCCCTCTGCCCCCAGCTTCTCCTGCAACACCTTCCCCCCCGGTCCCCCCCCCCAACCCCAAACAACCCCCCAAAAACGGCCGGCAAGGCAACTTCCCCGGGGCCCCAAAAGCCCAGGCAGGTTAACCCCCGGGCCCCCCGGGAATAAAACCGCCCCCCTCAAAAAACCCCCCCAACGCCCCCGGAACGGCAAGAAAAACCCAAAATCCCGGTCAACCCCTCCCCCCAAAACCCAACCCAACGTCTCTGATGGGCGTCTCCGGCGGCTCCCCAATAGGGTCATTTTGGGGACAGTCACACCCTACGATGGCTGTGGACTGGTCAGTCCCTTCGCAGCCCGGCTGCCCGAAGCCAGGTGACCGGTGAGCTGCGGGCAAACGGGGAGCAGGGGAAGGCAGAGGGGCGGAGCTTCGCGCAGGCCCAGTCGAGGCCCCTCACACCGGCTGCGGGCGCCACTCGGCTGCTCTTTGTCGCCCCCTGTTGGCTGCCCTGGCCACCGACATCAGCCTTGCCACAGGGGAGGGGCGGGGACAGTCCTTTATTTTGTGGGTGTTTCATGATTGGCAAGGAGTTAAGCATGATGTTGCCAATAGAAGAATAACTCCTGGGAGAAGGAGCCCAGTGGCATGGAAAGGACAGCCAGTTTGCTCTCTGATGGTCGGAATTCAAGTCCCACTTGTCCCATTTACCAACTGGCTACCCAGAAGTTCCGCCCCTTCCCTAAAATTCCATTTCTTCCTTGGTAAAATGCGCTTTACCACACACTCTCCTCCCTGGCGTGGAGGAGAACTGAGTGCAATTGCAAGCGTGGCAATGCCGTGAGGCTGTCGAGCTGCGTGATGGAGCGGGGCCGTGACAAGGCGGTGCCGGCTCACGGGGTGCTCCGAGGGCAGGGCGTGCCAGGTGTCGTGAGTATGCAATCAGCCCCTCCAGCTCAGAGAGGTATATTCGTTCCAGACCTGGCTCTCAGGTTCTTGGGAGACACCAGGATAAATATGCAGTTTCTGCCTTCAAGGGACTTATAATTAAGCAGTGGAGTTAAACATTTAATAGCTACTTAAAGGTACTAAAGCATGACCCTGGTGTCAGCCATGATCTCTTAGCCCCTTAAAATCTAAATAAAATTCGCTTCAAGTTCTTAGGCTGTCTTCCCTGCAAGTATAAAACCATCCTGGGAGGATCAGAGCCCCGTGGCGACCCCACTGCCTCTGCCTGCAGTTCAGTTTAAGGACTGGCTCACTGTCCCCGTTACCACTTCAGTGACCCAGACCCGCAGCTCAGTCTCTTCCTGGACTCCCAACAAAAATCCCACTTGGACAAGGAGTGTGTGTGTGTGTGTGTGTGTGTGTGTGTGAGACTTTATTGGAGGTTTCGGGGGAAGGGGACCCGCAGGGGATTCCACTGTAAAAATGCACAAGTACGAATTGAATATTCACATCTCAAAGTCTCCTGGCCACCCTGACACTGGGGATGTCACCGCATGGTGCCCCAGCTGCATCCATCATGTTCAATCTTGATTCCCTTTGTGCTTCGCACTGTTCTTCCTCACCCCCTTCCCCTGGATTATCTCCTGGGATCCAGATGTTTCACTCTCCCTTCTGCAGAGCAATTCTTCTCTCCTTGGTCTCTTCCCACACTGGCTTCCAGAGCCCCTTCTGCTGCTTCTAACTCATCAGGGCTGGGTGGGACCTTCTGGACCTCTGCAGGTTGACTGTTTGCAGCAACCACACGTCTCCACCACATGAGGTTGGGGCCTTCAGAGGCAGAAGAGGCAGATCCAGTAGGGGGGATCCCAGGAGAAAGGAAGTAAGCTCGAGGGCCACGTTCGAGAGAGCAGGGACCCCATGCTGCTGCCTGAGCACCACATTGGCCTCAGTATTTTGTTTGCTTGTTTTACTTTTCTTTGAAGTGCAATATACATACAGAGAAATGCACCTGCCATGAGTGTGTAGCATAATGGGTTCTCCCAGCTAAATATGCCTGTGTAAGCAGCTCCCAGACCAAGAAGCAGAGCATGCTTGCCCTGCCCAGCCGCTATCCCCCACCGTAAGGTGAAGCACTATGCTGACTGCTAACTCCAGACAGTTGTTTTAGCAGGTTTTGTTCTTTATATAAATGGAATCCTATAGCCTATAATCCTTTGTGTCTGGCATCTTTTGTTCAACATTTTATTTGTGAAATACATACACATGTTGGGGTATGGTTATAGATATTTCACCCCTTTATAGTTTTTATTATGTGAATATGCCACAATATATTTATATCTATTCTATTGTTGATGGGAGTTTCCAGGTTAGAGCTACAACGTGGCCTCTGTTTTTGAACCAGATATTTGCAGAGTCAGTTACCCTGAAAGAGATGCTGAAAACAAAACAGAGTCATTCATTCATTCATTCAGCAAGCATCCTCCGATGTGCTGGGCGTGTAGACAAACCCTGGGGCAGGACAGTGGGCAAAGTCGACATGTCCCAGCCCTCATGGAGCTTGCCGCCTGCAAGGGAGATGGGGTGTAGACAGACATAGAACACAGCCAGCTCTGAGTTCCCTCAGGGTGGAGAGAAATTCGGCAAAGTGTGGGCTTGAAGCTTCAGGCAAAGGAAGCTACAGAGTGTGTTCAGGTAGAAGGAACAGGTTATGCAAAAGGCACATTTGCAAAACGTGACTGTTTCTGTTACTGGGTTGGGCAGGGGGTGAGACCCCGCTGCAGAGGTAGGTGGGGGCTGGATCTTGAAGGGCCCAGAGAGCCAATTTATGGAGTCAGGACTTTACTTGAGGACACAAGGCTCCACCTAAATAGAAGAGTGGCATGAACCACTTTGCCTTTTAGGAGCCCCTCTGGCTGGTATGGGTGCCGGCAGGCCGGCAGGGAGCACGCCTGGAGGCAGGGGCGCAGGGTTCAGGCAGGGAGGTGCTTGACCAGGGCAGAGCTGGCGGCCTAAGCACCCCGTGATTCTGCCTGAAGACATAGACCTCACAACATCACCTACCAGAGGATTCGTTTGCCATTGACCAAGTCAAAGGGCCCTTCACAGGATACAGTGGCTTAGGGAGTCCTACGTTTATATTATACTTCCACTACCCTCCTATGCTGTGTGGCCTGGAATCTTCCAAAATAAACTCCCATTTGACCTATCTGTGTTCCTGGACCCCTCTTCCCTTTCCAAGTTCTGACCCTCAGAGGCTGTTTTACGGGTCTGAGGTCTTTGGCTGTGGCGGTTTCAGGGTCTCCTGGCTCCACTCCTTTGAGGCAAGGAGTCAGGGAAAGGGATGACTCGATCTCGCCTCGTAGGGAAGGAGGCAGCTGCCAGGCCACGTTTCCTCTGCCTTGCTTGTTCTGCATTTTCGGGTGAGCTGTTTTTGTTTAATGTAAGCAGAGCAAATCCATCCATAGCAAAATCAGAGAAAATAACTTGTTGATGTGTAAACCGGGATGTCACAAATAACCCTGTTTGTTTAATTATAGCAGGCTGAGTGCGCGGAGCCGGCAAGGGGGTGCTGGTGGCGGTGGTGCTCCGGGAGGGGAATTCAGGATATCATCGCAGGCGTCCCAGCGGCCTGCGGACGGGACCTGGAGGAACATGTGAGCGCCTGGAACCACGTGGATAAACTAGGGCACATCTGGTGCCTGAGTCAAGCCCAACCGAGTGGGTAGACAGCTTTCGGTGCTAATAGGAGCTTGCTGTAGAGTCGCTAGACAGAAAAATTAAATCATAGGTGAAAGGATAAAAAAGAATCCGTGGAAATAATAAGGCTGTGAATGTAGCAAACTTCAACATTATGGGTAATTGCTTCATGAGGAACTTTGTTCTTTGTCACGAAATGCATCCGTGTGATGAGAGCAGAGAAGGCTGGGCATGGTAAAATGGTCTCCCCCCACAGCCCACTGACAATTTGCCTCCTCTTCCATTTCAGAAAGAACATGGAAACACAAGGACTTTAAGAAGATAGAAGCCATGCAGAGTAGCATTCAAGATCACAGTCTTGGGACTTAGGTAGAGTTGAGTTCAAGTCTCCCTGAGAAGGGAGGTCAGACCTCACCATGCCCCCTTCCCTCTCCACGCACTAACTCTCTCCACCTACTCTCAAGTTTTGTTGAAATCTTCTGGAACTTAACAGATGGAATTCTTTCTTAACAGTTCCTTAAGCTTCATAACCATATTTTCAGTGGTCATTTGGGATCAAGTTCTACCAGTTTCTTTGCATACCAGTGTTATTTCTACCCTACTTTCCTCTTTCTTCAATTCATTTTTCCTATTGTTGGAGTATATCCTCTAGAGTATTTCAAAAAGGGTTCATGGAGAGAGATTTTCTGAGCTATTGTCCCTCTAAAAATAATTTCTATTTTTCACTTAAATCACTTTTTGCCT
>NW_012139636.1:1197502-1203867 GCF_000956105.1 Propithecus coquereli
TCAATGTTCCAGTTTATTAATGCACTCTTCAGTTATATGCATTTTATTCATCAATCCATCTATTGTAGAGTTTTTTTATTTGAAAAAATTATAAACCATAGAAAATTGCAAAGGATAATAAACACCCATTTGCCAATTATTCAGAAATAACGAACATTAACATATTGTCGTACTTCCTTTGGTTCCTTCTTAATAAATAAAATATTACTGATAAAATTACAGTCCCTTTTGTCCCCTCTCTACTATTCTTTATCCGTTGTCCCCAAAGGAATTACTTTCATAAACATTATGTATGCTTTTCCATTTATTTTGGCTATAGCATATAAATATATGTTTATATTCCACTATCCTCCAGTCTTTCACAGTTTTTTTAAAAAACATTTTAAGATAAATTGTATCATATTGGATTTATCTTTCTGAAGCTAACTTTTTTCACTCAACAATAAGTTTTGGGAAAATTTACCTAGGTTGTTGCATATCTAGTTGGTTCATTTTAACCACTGGGTAATACAACATTGCAGGAATATGTTCATTGCATTTATCTATCCTGCAAATGATGGACATCGAAGTTGTTTCTAAGTCTTTTGCCATTAGAAGCGGCACAGCAGAGAACACAATGTACAATGCCTGCTTGTGTGAGCATTTCTCTAAGGCTTATACCTAGGGAAGGAACTGCTGAGTCAAGTAATATGCAATTTTTAATTTGTTAGAAAAAGTATTAAGTTGTTCTCCACAGATGGTTGTACTTGGTTATACCTTCACCAACAGTGTTAGAGAATCTGTGGCTCCCCACAACTTCACCAACCCTAGATATTGTCAAACTTTTTCATTTGGGCAAGCTGATGGGTGGAAATTGTATCTTCTATTGGGCTTTAAGTTTTATTAATCACAATTTTGGTTTTCATGAATTCTGATTACTACTCTTTATAGAAGCTTTATCTATCTATCCATCTATCCATCCATCCCTCCATCTATCCATCTATTCACTCATCCATCTATCTTGTTGGATATGCTGCTGTTTCAAATGTCTCTGATGATACTAATTATATTTATTATCAGGTGTTCCCATCCCCACTCCTACCTGCTTTCCTGTGGTTCGAATTCTCCTTCTTCAAATGTAAATTTTTCTGGAGGTGGAGTTGGTGCTTCCCTTCGTTCTGTTAGTTTTTATAAAAGTTTTGGTGATTCTCAGCTGCCTACTTGCCCAGGTTGCTCTTGCTTGAAGGGACTCCTCAGCCCACATGAGAATCCCTGCGCATTTGGCCAGACATGCAGGTGCTGGGTAGAGGAACCTGGCTCTGCTGCCTGTGTGGGGCAAGGGAGAGGGGTATGCATGGGGCTTGTGTTGCGAGGATGAGGTCTCCCATCCACTGTGGTGGCCATGGACGACTGGGGCCCTGCCTGGCTCTTCCCGCCATGAAACTCCTCTGAGGGTCTCCCTTCATCAGAGGCCCCTGCAAATCTGGTCACCCTCTATGGCCCAGCTCTTCCTCCTCTGCCTGCTGTTTCTAGTCTTGGTGCTTGTATGGGGTTGCTAGGACTGCAGAACAAATCCCACAGACTGGGTGGCTTTCACAACAGAAATTATTTTCTCACAATTCTGGAGGCTAGATGTCTGAGGTGAATGTAGCAAACTTCAACATTATGGGTAATTGCTTCATGAGGAAGTTTGTTCTTTGTCACGAAATGCATCCGTGTGATGAGAGCAGAGAAGGCTGGGCATGGTAAAATGGTCTCCCCCCACAGCCCACTGACAATTTGCCTCCTCTTCCATTTCAGAAAGAACATGGAAACACAAGGACTTTAAGAAGATAGAAGCCATGCAGAGTAGCATTCAAGATCACAGTCTTGGGACTTAGGTAGAGTTGAGTTCAAGTCTCCCCGAGAAGGGAGGTCAGACCTCACCATGCCCCCTTCCCTCTCCACGCACTAACTCTCTCCACCGACTCTCAAGTTTTGTTGAAATCTTCTGGAACTTAACAGATGGAATTCTTTCTTAACAGTTCCTTAAGCTTCATAACCATATTTTCAGTGGTCATTTGGGATCAAGTTCTACCAGTTTCTTTGCATACCAGTGTTATTTCTACCCTACTTTCCTCTTTCTTCAATTCATTTTTCCTATTGTTGGAGTATATCCTCTAGAGTATTTCAAAAAGGGTTCATGGAGAGAGATTTTCTGAGCTATTGTCCCTCTAAAAATAATTTCTATTTTTCACTTAAATCACTTTTTGCCTGAGTACAGAATTCTAGATTAAAAATTATTTTTTCTGCAGAACTTTATGGTACTACTACGTCTTCTGGACTTTTATATTTATTGCATTTGAGAAGTTTGATGTTCATTTGTTTCTTCTTCTGAAATTAAATTAGTGGGGACTTTTTTCTTTCTGAAATTTTTTTCTTTATTCCTTATTTTTATTCTTTATTTCTTTATCAGTACATCTAGTGCTGAATCCTCCTCACCTCCCTACCATATTTCTATTCTATGCTTTGTGGGCCCTTTTTTTTTTTTTTTTTTTAAGACAGAGTCTCACTCTCTTGCCTGGGCTAGAGTGCCATGGCATCAGCCTAGCTCACAGCAACCTCAAACTCCTGGGCTCAAGCAATCCTCCTGCCTCAGCCTCCTGGGTAGCTGAGACTATAAGCACGCACCACCGTGCCTGGCTAATTTTTTCTATTTTTAGTTGTTTGGCTAATTTCTTTCTATTTATAGTAGAGACGAGGTCTCGCTCTTGCTCAGGCTGGTCTCGAACTCCTGAGCTCAAGCAATCTTCCCGCCTTGGCCTCTCAGAGTGCTAAGATTACAGGCATGACCCACCGCGCCTGGCCTGTGGGCCCTTTTTTTATGAAGAATTGAAACTTTTTTTTTTAAGCTTTGAAAGATTTTTGTATAATTCATATGATTATTTTCTCTATCCGTTCACCTTCTGAATATACTTTGAGGTGGAGATTGGGACTCCTTATTCTGTTTTCTTGTATTCACTTTTTTATCTTTCACATTTCAACTTTTAGAGTTTTTTGCTGTGTTCTAGGTGGATCACTTGCTTCAATGTTCCAGTTTATTAATGCACTCTTCAGTTATATGCATTTTATTCATCAATCCATCTATTGTAGAGTTTTTTTATTTGAAAAAATTATAAACCATAGGAAATTGCAAAGGATAATAAACACCCATTTGCCAATTATTCAGAAATAACAAACATTAACATATTGTCGTACTTCCTTTGGTTCCTTCTTAATAAATAAAATATTACTGATAAAATTACAGTCCCTTTTGTCCCCTCTCTACTATTCTTTATCCGTTGTCCCCAAAGGAATTACTTTCATAAACATTATGTATGCTTTTCCATTTATTTTGGCTATAGCATATAAATATATGTTTATATTCCACTATCCTCCAGTCTTTCACAGTTTTTTTAAAAAACATTTTAAGATAAATTGTATCATATTGGATTTATCTTTCTGAAGCTAACTTTTTTCACTCAACAATAAGTTTTGGGAAAATTTACCTAGGTTGTTGCATATCTAGTTGGTTCATTTTAACCACTGGGTAATACAACATTGCAGGAATATGTTCATTGCATTTATCTATCCTGCAAATGATGGACATCGAAGTTGTTTCTAAGTCTTTTGCCATTAGAAGCGGCACAGCAGAGAACACAATGTACAATGCCTGCTTGTGTGAGCATTTCTCTAAGGCTTATACCTAGGGAAGGAACTGCTGAGTCAAGTAATATGCAATTTTTAATTTGTTAGAAAAAGTATTAAGTTGTTCTCCACAGATGGTTGTACTTGTTTATACTTTCACCAACAGTGTTAGAGAATCTGTGGCTCCCCACAACTTCACCAACCCTAGATATTGTCAAACTTTTTCATTTGGGCAAGCTGATGGGTGGAAATTGTATCTTCTATTGGGCTTTAAGTTTTATTAATCACAATTTTGGTTTTCATGAATTCTGATTACTACTCTTTATAGAAGCTTTATCTATCTATCCATCTATCCATCCATCCCTCTATCTATCCATCTATTCACTCATCCATCTATCTTGCTGGATATGCTGCTGTTTCAAATGTCTCTGATGATACTAATTATATTTATTATCAGGTGTTCCCATCCCCACTCCTACCTGCTTTCCTGTGGTTCGAATTCTCCTTCTTCAAATGTAAATTTTTCTGGAGGTGGAGTTGGTGCTTCCCTTCATTCTGTTAGTTTTTATAAAAGTTTTGGTGATTCTCAGCTGCCTACTTGCCCAGGTTGCTCTTGCTTGAAGGGACTCCTCAGCCCACATGAGAATCCCTGCGCATTTGGCCAGACATGCAGGTGCTGGGTAGAGGAACCTGGCTCTGCTGCCTGTGTGGGGCAAGGGAGAGGGGTATGCATGGGGCTTGTGTTGCGAGGATGAGGTCTCCCATCCACTGTGGTGGCCATGGACGACTGGGGCCCTGCCTGGCTCTTCCCGCCATGAAACTCCTCTGAGGGTCTCCCTTCATCAGAGGCCCCTGCAAATCTGGTCACCCTCTATGGCCCAGCTCTTCCTCCTCTGCCTGCTGTTTCTAGTCTTGGTGCTTGTATGGAGTTGCTAGGACTGCAGAACAAATCCCACAGACTGGGTGGCTTTCACAACAGAAATTATTTTCTCACAATTCTGGAGGCTAGATGTCTGAGATCGAGGTGTTGGTAGGGTTAATTTCTTCTGAGATCTTTCTCCTTGGCTTGCAGATGGCGCCTTTGTGTCTTCACACGGTCTTCTTCTGTGTGTGTCTGTGTCCTAATCTCCTCTTCTCACAGGGACACCAGTCATATTGGATTACAGTCCACCCTAATGACCTTATTTTAACTTATTCACCTCTTTAAAGACCATTTCTCCAAATACAGTCACATTCTGAGGTACTGGGTGCTAGGACTTCAGTGTATGAATGTGGGCAGGGGGACATGTCAGACCATAACAGTGATAGTCTAGGGTTCTGATAGAATAAACAATCTCTTTTTCTAGAAGGCCTCTCCTTTTCCTATCTTAGTCAGGCCATAGGACACAAACTGGTCAGTTTCATATGAATGTTAGCTAATTTGTTTAACCAGATCCTGTGATTAGACATTTAGTAAACTTCTCGTGGCTAAATACATGTCCATAATTATTTCCTCCTATACAAATTTTCATAATTCACATTAGATATAATGTGATAGATGAATTAAGGAAAATTATTTGCATTATAGATATTTCTATTAGTTAGAACTCAAATACTTAATGAAAATTAGCACAGGCCAGGTACAGTAGCTCACACCTGCAATCCTAGCACTTTGGGAGGCCAAGGTGGAGAGATCACTTGAGCCCAGGAGTTGGAGGCTGCAGTGAGTTATGATGACACCACTGTACTCTAGTCTGGGAAACAGAGCAACACCCTGTCTCCAAGAAAAACAACAAAAAAAAAGAATTAGCACCAAGTACGTAGTGGGGAAAACTGTTGAACAATCGGAATGAACAAAGCAATAGCTGGGGTGCTGGTAATATTCCATTTCTTGATGTGGGTGCTGGTGAAATGGCTATGTCCAGTTGGTAAAAATGCTTTGAGCTATATGCTTATGATACACGTATGGATGCTATATTTCAATAAAAATTAAAAGAAGGAGAATCTGTTGAGCTGACAATACAGAAACACAGTGCCTCTGAGTACTGGTTGCTCCGTTAGCATTGCATTTTTTAAAGACAGTTATGAATTATGTGCTATGTGGCAATTTATTTCAATGGTCTGGTGGTTTTCAACTCTGGCTGCACATTAGAATCGTCTGGAGATGTGTTTTAAAAAATACTGCTGTCCGGCCCTGCTCCAGATCAGCTCAATCAGACTCCCCTGGGGTAGGGCCCGGAACCAGGATCTTTACAAAGCTCCCCAGTGAGTCTAATGTGCAGCCGCTTACAGCACCATTGGCCTAGAAATGGAATTATTTTGATTGCCTGTATTCTGTTCAGATTTCATCTGTGATTTTAGGGTTTTTTTTGGTCAATGTAGATCAACTGCTTTATTTTGCAATAATAAAAATGCAGATATAGTGAACATATACTGTATTATCAAAAGTCCTGCAAGAAAAAAATAACTTTTTATTGTGAACGTAAAACTTTTTAGTATCTATCTGCCTCCTTTTTAAGATATAAATCATTGAAACAAATTCTTTAATAAGGCAATTTTTGTAAAATCGGGAATGTGATTATTGTGTTGTAACAGGATGGAGAGTGTTTCCTTAGGAAACATTCTTGGGTGTAAGCTTGTTGTTAAAAAAAAAAAAAATTAGCTGGGAATGGTGGTGCACACCTGTAGTCCCAGCTACTCAGGAGGCTGAGGCAGGAGGATCCCACTTGATCTTAGATGTT